>NC_138376.1:47624931-47649024 GCF_054177405.1 Leptonychotes weddellii | reverse complement strand
GTTAATTACAAGATGGAAAGAACTATTACTTTTTTTTTTTTGGAGAGAGAGTGAGAGAGGGAGTGTGAGCAGGGGTGGGGAGGGGCAGAGGGAGAGGAAGAGAGAGAATCCTACACAGGTCCATGCCCAGCACAGAGCCCCATGTGGGGCTTACTCTCACAACCCTGAGATCATGACCTGAGCTGAAATCAAGAGTCAGATGCTTAACTGACTGAGCCACCCAGATGCCTCAAGAATTATTACTTTTTGAAAATTATTCTACATCTGCTTTTAGGATGAGTGAGGGAAACTGAAGGCAGAAAAATGTATTCGCACTGAATTAAATTGTGGGCATAATGCTATGAGGCTTACAATAAGAGATACCTGAGAGATATGTTTCATGAAAAAGTTTCAATAATTAGTGTTGCATTGAATATAGGAAAGAAAGGAGGAAGAAACAATATAGATTCTAAAACCTGGAGGACACATTAAAGACATTTTGCAAAATAATTATTCTAATCAAGCATAAGCATATTTTGTGCAAATCTTAAAAAAGTCATTTGCTACTTTTGCCTTAGAAAAATGGGATGATTACAGTGTTATCAATTATTAACTTGAGATTAAATATTGTAAACATAAAATTATTTGAAGATTATCTACTTCCTACATAAACTATTTTATTCACAATTTTGTAGAATACAAATGTATCCCTTAATTCTTAGATATTACAACTGTTTTAGAAATACTGAGCTTAGAGTAATAACTAACAAAATGACTAAAAGAAACCTGCTACTTAAAATGTCTGGATACTCAAACTTTTTAAATATCTATCAACTCCCTAGTGTGACTGAGAGTTTGTTAGATAGCATTACTTAGATAGTTACATAGATTAGTTAGATAGTATTAAAATAATGTTACTAAAGTATTACTACTTTCCTGTATTTCTATGCCACTTTTAAATTTCTATAATCTCATTATAAATTTTTATTTGCAAAGGTAAAGATTAATGCCATAGTATAGTAGCATAGTAGTAGCTAGCTAAATTCTTACATGCGCAGCAAATTCAGTGTACTTAACGATGAATTTCCACTGTGTTTAACTCCACCTATATGTTTATTAGGAAACATACTATGGGTTAAGATGGGAAAATTAGAGGAGCAATGAATCTTGCAGGTCACTTTTATATTCGCTTAGAATTACTAATAAGATGTTATCTGTGTACAGATAATAGTCTATTTAAATTGGCATAGCAATTATAATACAAAAATAAGTCAGTGGTATGTTTCCCATCAGGAGAACAGGGAAAAATGGAAAAGATTGGCATTAGATTTAAAGTTTGTTGATCAGGGCAGAAATTTTTTAATCAGAAGTTCAATGAAAGAACAGGCATGCCTTCAGTTCCACAGAAGTAAAAAAGGAATGAAGTAAGCTCTCTTGAATGTTAGATGAGAAATAGTTCTCAACCCTGACTACACATTAAAATTGAGGTGCTTTAACAAATACCAGTCTTCTCACTAGATATTTCATTTTAATTGATATAGGATGATACTTATACATCTCTTAATCTTAACTCATCTGATAATTCTAATATCTCACCACAGTTGAGAACATCCAGATTATTCTGTCTTTAGCATGCATCATAATTACTCAGTGGACTTGTTAAAACACCCATTGCTTGACTTCACACCAAGAGTTACTGATTCAGTAGGTTTGGGATGGAGTAAAAGATCTCGCTTTTCTCACAAGTCTCCAGGTGACTGTGATGCTGCTGGTCTTAAAGACCACACTTTGAGAACTGCAGCTTATGTGAAAACAACAAAACATCAGGGGTGCCTGGGTGGCTCAGTCATTAAGCATCTGCCTTCAGCTCAGTTCATGATCCCAGGGTCCCAGGATCGAGCCCCGCATTGGGCTCCCTGCTCGGCAGGAAGCCTGCTTCTCCCTCTCCCACTCCCTCTGCTTGTGTTCCCTCTCTGGCTTTCTCTCTCTGTCAAATGAATAAATAAAATCTTTAAAAAAAAAAAAAAAAAATCATTGTCAGCAACAAAATGGTGCCTAATCATTTGGGTGTTCAATGTGTAAATGACAAATTTTTAGATATTTCTGTCACATCTACAGTTGCATATGTTTAAAGGAATATAATCTATGAATTAAGTCCTGTTAAAACAATATCCTAAAAAGACAACTTAGACCCATATAATTAGCCACGTTTTTTTAGAAGAAAGTTATATCTTGGTAATCTGGCAATCGACTTTAATTATCAACATTTTATTAAAGGAAAAGAGATTTTTTAAAAGTTATCATAATTTGTCAGAAATCATAATTTTTCAATACAGTATTATCATTTTTAGGGGAGCATGGGTGGCTCAGTCATTAAGAGTCTGCCTTGGGCTTGGGTCATCCCCAGGGTCCTGGGGATGGAGCCCCGCATTGAGCACCCTGCTCAGGGGGAAGCCTGCTTCTCTCTCTCCCACTCCCCCTGCTTGTGTTCCCTGTCTTGTTGTGTCTCTCTCTGTCAAATAAATAAATAAATCTAAAAAAACAAATTTTTTAGCAGTTATGTACAGTATAATTTTTTAGCTTCAGCATGCTAACTTAATTTTCCATTCATCTATATGAAATTAATCAAACTTGAGCTGAAATTTTTTCCTGTTAAACTTTCCTCAAAGTTTAGTTATCAAGTTTCAAAAACACTGTATATATTTATCTTTATATTTTATAAACATAAATTAGGACCTTGAAGTGAATTTAATTAAAAAGGAAATTAAATATTCATATAAATTCTTGGGTATTAATAGCTACATTAAAAAGTAGAAAAGACAATGATGTCCTTAAGTTTCTTTGGTTTAGAAAAAAGTGAAAAGCAATATCTTGTTTTGACTAATATTCTTTCACTACATTTAAATTACTAATTGATTTTAGAGTATGAGTTGTCATTTTTTAAAAATCAGCATTGACTAAACATGATGAGAGTGCATAATACTATATTGAAAATGAATAATGCTTCAGAAGATACAAATTAATATTAATAAGTCACTTTGCTTTTAATTGTTCAAATGCAAACTACATATATTTTTTAAGTCATTAAAGATACAGAAAAGAACTTGAGTATCTTCAAAAATCTTATAGAGCTATTTACATAATTCAAATAGTACTGCAATGTTTAAGGATAGGTTTTTTTTTAATGCATCACATTGTCATTTACTCTTGTAAACACAATAAAATATAATTGACTTTTCACTTTTGAAGGAAAGCATGCCTTATTTTAATGAGAAAAAAACGTGTATTCAAATAATGATTTGAAATATAATTTTAGATAAAACAATTACTTCTCTAGTAAATTGCTTCAGGCTCATAAGAATTTCACAGCACAATGTGTCTGAGAGGCCTAGAGGATTTATGTTAGACCATGATTTTAGAGAGAGGACAATAATGCTAATGAGTAACATAGAGTATTGTCTAGGGAATATGTCAGCACCAGGTTGTAAATGGAAAGCTGACCATAAATGCCAAGTGGATAACTAGGGATTGCAACATAGAAACAAATAAGGTCATTACCCAGTCTGATACTTACACAAATAGCAAGGTCAAGATGAACTGTGACTCCAAATTTGAAGGCAGACAGGGTGCTCTGAAATTTGGTACAGGACAGTTTTTAGAGATCGGTCATCAATTCGCAAACCAAGAAGTCAGTAAGTACAGGAAGGTCAAACAGAACACCATGAATACATACTATTTGCTATATAAGTTAGTTTACTGTTTAAGGCTTAATTTTTACTATCTTTTATAATAGTGTATGTAAACCAAACTCTCTGTAGAACTTGAGATTTTTAAGTGGAGTAATTAAAATGAAAATCAAATAAATGGTTGGGAAATTCAGAATGGGGAAGAACTGGGTAACCACTCTGTTCTTCAGTCTTTTTTTCTAGAGGCTAGATTTGTTGTGTCATCTATTTATTTAGTACTCATTTCCTGAGTACATTCAGTAGTATCAGATACACAGTGGTCTGTAACTTGTAATAGCTCCTTAACTCAATTAAAGGAAATAAAAATGTTTTTAAATATAATATTACTTCATCCTTCAACCTTAATACAAAGACTTGTTTGAACAGTTTACCAAATCTTAGAGAATTTAGTGATTAAGTGATCAGGCCAATCAATGTTTGCCACTTCCTAAAAATCTGTCATTTTGAGCATGCAATTTTAATGAGAGACTTGGAAGAAACAAAGTTTCATTTAGTCTAACCATCCAACGATTCTTGAATCCCAACTCCAGTATTTCAGACTTGTGTTTATCCCCTTTAAATATGAACATTTCCACTGATGAATAATTCAGTATTTCCCAAAGGTACCTCATTTCATCTTAGTAATCATTTTGAAAATTCATTTATATTTGGAATGAATATCTGTGTCCTCCTAATTTCATCTTTTGATTCTGCCTCTCTAATTACATTACTTAAGTGATTAAAAACGATCAATTAACACCTCTTCCTCAAGTCAACCTTCAGATATTTTAAGATTCCTATGATATGCCCTGAGGCTCTTTTTAATCCTCCTGCCCCCCCACCCCCCTGCGAATCTTTTAGAGGTATTTTTAATTTGGTGGAACAAACAAGGTCAGCAATGAATTTCCAGCTCTTTTCCTGGACAACTGTGTTACTCGGGCAAGTCAATCAACTAGTTTCCTCACATCTCAAAACAAAACAACAAAAAGACTCTCCAGTATGGAACTCTAGGGTACTTCTTAAAAATCTCTTTGATAGCAACATAATTTTGTTCACCTTTTTGTCACCCCTTTTGCAAACCTCTTTGTATTTGATGTGTTATGCAATCATTTAAATCATACTGTTTGGTGCAAAACTCAAATATAGCAATATGTAGCACTCTTTCCATAATTTCCTTTTTCATCTTTTGAATGTCATTTTAATTCTGCATTTATCCTAGAGTACCCTATGAAATAATTTACTTTTGTTCTTCATTAGAATAACTTCTAATGTAGCTGTCAGAATTTGGGGGATGTTTTTCAGACTTAAGAAAATGCTTGCATCGTTGTTCTTTAATTCATTTATTAAAGAAAAAAGCAGTGGGGACACAAAACTGACCAATCGCTTCATAAGGTCTGTAATTTTGTTCAATCTGATTTTAATCTTTATTTTTCAGAACTGTTATAATGTCATTTGAGTTGTATGTGGCTATATTAAATTGTCCCCACTTGAGGCGATAGGATTGCCTTTTCCTTTGGTGCCCTCCATGTCTGATTCACTGTAAATAATCCCTACTTAGTTACAATTAAATCTAAATTATCTGCTCTATATGGAAGGGGAGATGGGATATTAATAATTACTAAACCTTGTTTTTTAAATAAATGGTAATTCCAGCAGATAATTGGATAACCACATGTTTTGGCAACTATCATATTGCTTTGCCTGTTTTTCCCCTTTGTAATGAAATAATGTTCACTTTGTTTCAGTTTTGTTCCTAAAACCTATGTCTTCTCTTTTTTAAAAAATATCTGATAAAATAATTTGTTGATAATTATCTAACTCTCAGATTGATAGCAGTTTAGAGATATCGTGTATGCAACAATATCCTGTCTTCTCTAGTAAAGACCTATTTTCTTAGAATAGGTTATCTGTTCATTCAATCCATTTAAAAGAAGATCTGTTTTTTTTTTTTTAAAGATTTTATTTATTTATTCATGAGAGAGAGAGAGAGAGAGAGGCAGGGGGAGAAGCAGACTTCCCGCAGAGCGGGGAGCCCGATGCGGGACTCGATCCCAGGATTTCGGGATCATGACCTGAGCCGAAGGCAGACGCTTAACCATCTGAGCCACCCAGGTGCCCAGAAGATCTGTTATAGTCCATGTTCATCCAGTATATTTAACCATACTTGAAAATCCTTATAATCTCACATTTTATTTATTTCCTGTGATCCTATCCATTTCTTCTTAGTTATGTCAGCTGAATGCATCATCTTAAGCCAAAACTCTTTATTGGTCAGTGCCATTTTTTTTAACCCTTGACTATACCATTAGGTATTTTATACTCCCTTGCAGTCTTTCTTATAGTCTGAACTTAGGCATGCTACCTTTTTCTTTTTTTAATTATTCTTCTCTTATTTGAAACAGTTATACAAATATTTTCCAAATGTTACAGAATATAGTTTTTTTTCATCCTTGCTATTTATCAAAGTACAAAATGAACCTTATTATATGATCTTACTGGCAATTTCTATTTTATCCAGAAATGTAAATGATAGAATACTCATTACCACTAGAACAGGTTTTTTGAAAAAAACCACTCTTTATTATATAGGCATTCAATCAGTAAAAAGTATTTATTGTATTTGCATAATTTGCTGAGACTTGCATCATACACATTCATAATTACAGGTTACTTAAAGGTGTTTGGATTTGTTGAATGCAATTTTTGTCTCACATCTAACTATAAGTAAATATGTATTTAGCTGATGTTTTATTTGAACTAAATAATTCTGATTTCCTATTGGGTCTATACAACATTTAGGTTAAAATAGACATTTTAATTGACTTAGCTGATGGTGTTTGATAAGTATAGCTTCTGCTATTAATAGAATGTATGAATAAATTGATATCATTTTAACCTTCATTATAATTTAGTTTCAGATTTCAATTTTAGTTTCCTTTTGTATGTGGTATTTTTGCCTTTAGCTCTTCCTTCACTTAAGAAGTTAGAAGATAGGGGCGCCTGGGTGGCTCAGTCGTTAAGCGGCTGCCTTCGGCTCAGGTCATGATCCCAGAGTCCTGGGATCGAGTCCCACATCGGGCTCCCTGCTCAGCGGGAAGCCTGCTTCTCCCTCTCCCACTCCCCCTGCTTGTGTTCCTGCTCTCGCTATCTCTCTCTCTGTCAAATAAATAAAAAGAAGTTAGAAGATAGAACTGGACAGGGGAGGTGTAAATAATGTTTTAGTATTCTTCAGTTTAAGGGGTGAAATAGATTTTGAGCAAATGAAAATGAAAACTTTTTTTCAGTAATGTAAACACTGTTTAGTCTAATTACCACATAATGTACAGCTGTTTTGAACAGTAAAATGCACATGACTTCTTATGAGTTATGTTTATTTTATGAGTTGACGTGACTTACTTTTAACTTCCGTATATAGTATCCCTTCTGGCTGATATGTATTGTCATTTATTCTCCACAACCAGAAAACATTCTGGCAGTGAGAGCTTTACCAGGTGAGATTGGAGTTGAGTTTCAAGCTTGACTAGTTCAAAGCTGACTCCAGTACTTTAAATTTTCATTTATAAGTCATCCTTTCTCATATTAAGGGAAATAGAACCTCAGCCAGCTCATCTTGAAGCACAGAAATTCCTTCTAAAACCCGGAGGCTAAAGCAGTGACATCTCTAAAGTTACAAATGTCTGTGTGATAACCCTTTTACTCAAAGAAAATGCATTTACTGACTTCAATATATTCCTTTTATTCCTCTAACCAGAAGCAATTCTATCCAGTTATGTATTCCTTGCTAGTACATTGGAAAAGAAAAACATTCTTATATTGTGCCTCTTCTTTAGAATCTTTTTTCATCTCCTTTTATTTGCATTTTACAAAGGAATGATGCCTCAAGAGCCAATCTGTAGGACATTTTGAGATGTGGCAATACTAGCTGGGATTGGTGAGAATCCTATTTCAAAATAGGGATTAAAAACAAAAGCAAAATCATATGCTTGTGTTTACATCACATCAAGACAATATGACATCTTCTAGGGAAAACTATTTGAAAAAAATATATGACTTATTTGACCTAACAGCTGCCTTTTCTTTCATCATTAAAAATAAATGTACTGCACTTGTGATGATCACTGTGTATTATATGTAAGTGATGAATCACTAAATTCTACTCCTGAAATCAATATTACACTCTATGTTAACTAACTAGATTTTAAATAAAATCTTAAAAAAATAAGTTGCAAAGAGAAAAAATGTAAACGTACTGCTAAGTTAAGAAGTGCTTTGCAAAATTTTTGGTAAAATACAGCTAAAGTACCTTAGGTTTGCCAATAGATTTGAAATCTTGAGAAAATTGGGGCCATGTCTGTCTTGTTCATGTGCTTATCCTTAAACATCTGGCATAGCGCTAGCTGAATAAATGTTTGCTTGACTGCAGTTAAGAGTGGGTATTAAACAAATATTGGATGAATGAATGAATAAATTATTGCTGGATTATATGCATGGTGAATATGAAATACATGAATTAGATAAACTAAAAGGATCACAACTGTAAAGGTTAGCTTTTTGACTAATCTAGCAAAACATGGGAATTTGCAATTACTTCATACATATGCCCTTATTCAATACATACTGTCTTCAAGGAAACAATTTGGAAACTTATGTTGCAGTTAAACTACTAGAAGAAAGGCAAACATATGAAATATTTGGATATGCCCCCAGTTTCTGTTTTTATAATGCAATTAAATTCTAAGATTATTCTGGAAGGTTCAGCTTCATGAAATGTATTGACCATGTTTATGTTACGGTTCTTTTGTAGACGTTTATCTTGTATACACAGAAATACTTTATCAGTTGATGCCACAGGTATGTGTGCCTGGCCACTAAAGTTTTTTTGGAAATAGGAAACATTTATAGGATTATATCTTCACAAAGTAGAAATATGAGATTCATGATTTAGAAAGCATTCCAAAAAATCAGAAGATTTATGTTCTAAATTTAGATCTATCAATCATCAACCTTGTGAACTTGGATAAGAACTGTATCTTCTTAGGGACCTTTTTTCTTATCTATTTAAATGTGGCTGTGGTTTTTATTGCCCATTTTATAAAGTTGTTGTGAAAAACATTTATTAATGAAGCAATTATTTCTGAGCACATGACTTGCCTTAATCATGAACTTGCAGCAATAGTGACAATAATATCATTACTTCTAATGATAATATTTGAATGCACTAAACACTTCAGATTGTCTCTATTTTAATCATCCCCTCAGCTGGAAATATATGTATCAGTGTCCCCAATTTTTATATAAGACAACTAATATTCGGAGAGTTTTTACGAATTTCAGAAATCAGCAACTTAGAGTTGTCAAAGCCAGGATTTTAACTTGGGTGTCGCTGAGTCTCTTAGTCTTTATAATAGAATCCCCTCAAGAAGTTTAGAGTCTAGGAGCACCTAGGTGGCTCAGTCGTTTAGCATCTGCCTTCGGCTCAGGTCATGATCCCAGGGTCCTGGGATCGAGCCCCGCATCAGGCTCGCCGCTTGGCAGGAAGCTGCTTCTGCCTCTCCTACTCCCCCTGCTTGTGTCCTGCTCTCACTATCTCTCTCTCTGTCAAATAAATAAATAAAATCTAAAAAAAAAATTTAGAGTCTAATATGAAAGGCATAATTATATGAAGGTAAAATAGCCCATAATCTACAGTGTATGACAGAGAAGGAAGAGCTACAGGGACACAAAGGAGAGATAAATTTTACTCTCTAGGAGAGTCTTTGCAAGGCTTCCCTGAAAAGGTTCTATGTGAAATGATATTGGAAGGATGTATAGGGATTTTTCACAGGGAGATGTGGGGTGAAAAATAGATGGTAGGGAGAGGAAGGGATGATGAAGTGGAAAGGATATTCCTCAGTGAAGGGAATATTCATACATGCCCAAAGTAGTGAGGTAGATAAATAATTTAACAAGCTTGGGAAACTATAATCAATGTGGTGAGGCAGAGACACAGGGAATTCAAAGGTAGATAGAACTAAATTGTGAAATTATTTGTATGGCAAGGTGAACAGTGTTAACTCTACCAGTTAGTCATTGGAGAGCCAAACTACATTTTCAAAGAGGAGAATGGTTAGCTTTCATTCTTGAGAAGTGAGAAGAGAATAGATTAACAAGAGTTAGGGCAGGTATACCTTTCAGGAAACCAGCATAATAGCAGATATAGGAGAGAATAAGAGAGATGTGAAGGGCTAGGATTAAGGAAGCAGTAATACAGACACTGGTGATGGGCTAAATGTGAGAAGCACCTTAAGTAATATCAACCAAATATTGTGACCAGTTTGGGTGGAAGAGGGAGAGAAATTAATGATGCTAACCTTTCAGATATAGTGAGTGGATAATTATGATGTATTTAACTGAGCTCTATTTAAGTCAAGCTATTAGGAGGGAACAAGGAGGAGGATTCCCATTTGGACATTTGAAGTTTGAGATGCCTGTGGAACAGGTATATTCCACAGGCAATTAAAATTTTAGTACCTTTGGCTTAACGTCAGAAGTGTGAATTAGCATATACAACACATGAATTTGCTAGAAAGAAACGGGGCTTTCCTTGACAGTATGTATATTTAACTATAGGCAGAAGAGAGTCAATGAGGGAGACAGAGAAAGGGCAGTCATAGACATAGAGGAGAATCCAAGTTGGGGAGCATGTGGTACAAGGAGTTGAGGAGCAGTGTGATAGAGTAGAGGCCAATTCACAGAATACGAAAGTATTGCACAACACATAATATTCCATCAATTGAAGGTAGTTCTCATTATAAAGAAACATTCATCTCTTAGGTAACAAAGGACCAAATGGTCAATGAAATGAAAATCAACATTTAGATACTTGGTGTTATGGGCTGAATTGCATCCCTACAAAATGCACACATTGAACTCCTAAGGCCCACCACTTATGAACGTGACTTTATTTTGAGATAGGGTCCTTACAGAGGCAATTAAGTTAAAATGAGGTCATTGGGGTAGGCCCTAATCCAGTATTACTGATGTCCTCATAAAAAGTGGAACTCTGGACACAGAGAGATGAATAAAGAGAAGACATGTGACAAGACACAGGGAAAAGATGGCCATCCAAAAGTTAAGGGAGGGAAATGCTCTTTCCTCACAACCAGACAAGAAATCAGCCTTCCTTACACCTAGTCCAGAACTGTAACTCAATAATTTCCCATTTTTTTAAGCCACCCAGTTTATGATACTTTAATATAGCATCCTAGGAAATTAATACACTTGGTCATAAATGGTGTCAGGGTAACACTAAATTACTATTGGGCCATTTGTACTTTGACACAATCAAATTAACCTCTTTTGCTTATATAATTAGCAAATGATGCCACACATTTATTTAAATATAAAAAATTTTGCTTTTCTGTTAATATGAATATTTAATTGATTGAAATATAACAAGGTACTGTAATAGTTTTTGAGTAGTACAAGTCACAGTCTCTGAGCATAGTATTTATGTAGTCTATTGCTCACAGTAGCATAATGGATTAGATATTAATATCTATTCAATTTACAAATGAGAAAATTGAGACATGGAGAATTTGAATAATCTGTCCGTTCTTAAATTGCTAGAATTGTCAGACTAAGACAGTTCTAGAACTGATTTGAGAAGCAAATTCTTATCCACTTCATTGGCAATTATTCATAAAAAGTTAGGCATGCTATTGTCCATGTATTTTCAAATACCTAGATTTCTATTATAATAACAGAGCGGTTAATTTATGTTTCATCTATGTAATTAGTGGTCAGTTCAGTCAGAAAGATCATCACATATGTGCTTGGCTGTACAAAGCAAAATTTGCAGTCTGAAGATGACTATATGATAGCATGACAACTAGGGAACTATGCCTGGCTGTATTTCAAAAGTTTAATTATTCAATATCTAATTAAAGAGACTAACAAAGATGGGATTCAAAGAAATAAGTGAAGTGAAAAATTGAAGGTAAAAAATTGTGATGTTATAAAAATAGTATATTGCATGTTTTTTTTTGTTTTTGCACTTGCGTAGTTATATGCTCTGATGATAATTCATATTATAAAATATTTAATTTTCAGGTAATGATAAATATACAAGCAGTTAAAACTTCATGGTACATCAAATAATAATGTTAGAGTAGTCTAAGAAATAAAGCAATACAGTTCTGGCTTTCTGGGAATCTCATCATTAGGTCTTTTTTACAACTTATATCTGTTGACAGTACAAATCTATGCAACTTTGTTCAACACTACAAAATTTACATTAATTTAAGACTGGATTGAATATAATTGCATTAATTTTTTCTACCATTCGTATAGTACATTTAGGAGCAAAATGTTATATTCTTTTCCTCTGGTAATTGTAGTTTTGTGTTCTAATATGTATATTCTTACATAGATTAGCTCAAATAATCCACAACAAATATGAAGGAACTAGAAATCATAATATGGTTTCCTATATTAAAAATGTACATTAACCAAAAAGGCAAAACCACAAAAATAAAGTAAAAACTCACTCAAACTGTGAAAATGAACCTTGATCTTTTAAGAAACTATGATACTGAGACCATAATTACTATATGCAGTTCAAATGCCCTCAGATTATTTTTTAATCATAACAAAATGTATGTGTGAGATATACAACCCTATTCATTAAGTACTTCTATTTGATTCTTAATGCAAAGTTGAGAATTAAAAGAAAAATACTGAATTTCTGCTAATCCAGAATATGACAAATGAAAACTATTTAAAAGCTTTTCCCAGTTTTATTGAGAAATAATTGCCATTCAGCACTATGTAAGTTTAAGGTGTATTTCATAGTGGTTTGATTTACATATGTTATGAAATTATTACCACAGCAGTTTCAGCTAACATGCATCTTTGCACATAGATACAATAAAAATAAAAGAAAAAAAGAAAGAATAAAGAAAAATAAATTATTCTTGTGATGAGAACTCTTAGGATTTACTCTAACAACTTTCCTATATATCATATAGCAGTTTAGCTTACAGTAGTCATGTTGTATATTACATCCCTAGTATTTACTCATCTTATAACTGGCAGTTTGTAACTTTTGATCATCTTCCAATTCCCACTCCACCTCTGGTAACCACAGGTCTAAACTCTTCTTCTGAGTTACTATTTTTTATTTTTAGATTCCACATAATAAGTGAGATCATGCAATGCTTGTCTTTCTCTGTCTGACTAATTTCACTCAGCATAATGCCTTCAGGGCCCATCCATGTCATTGCAAATGGTAGGATTTCCTCATTTTTCAATGGGTGAATAATTGTGTATGTGGTGTGTGTGTGTGTATGTATCACAACTTATCCATTCATCCATTGCTGGACATTTAGGTTGTTTTCATGTCTTAGCTATTATAAATAATGTTGCTATGAACATGGAGGTACAGATATCTTTTTTTTTTTTCATTTTCTTTGGATATATTCCTAGAAGCGGATTACTGGATCATATGGTAGTTCTATTTTTAATTTTTTGAGGATCCTCCATACTGTTTTATATAGTGGCTATACCAATTTACAATCCCAACAACAGTGCACAATGGTTCCCTTTTATCCACCTCCATGCCACCATTTGTTATCTTTTGTCTCTTTGAATATGGTCATTCTAACAGACATGAGATAATATCTTATTGTAGTTTTAATTTGCACTTGCCTAATAACTAATGATGTTGAGCATATTTTCATGTACCTGTTGGTCTTTTGTATGTCTTCTTTGGAGAAATATTTATTCAGGCCCTTTGCCCATTTTTAATTAGGTTATTTTACTGTTGCTATAGAGTTGTATGTGTTATTTATATATTTTGGATGGTAACCTCTTATCAGATATATGATTTGCAATTTTTTTTTCATTCCATAGATTTTGTTTTCATTTTGTTCATGGTTTCTTTTGCTGTGAAGATTTTTAGTTTAGTGCAGTCCCACTTGTTTATTTTATTTTATTTTGTTTTGTTTTATTTTTTTATTGCTTATGCTTTATGTGTCATATTCAGAAAATTATTACCAAGACCATGCCAAGGAACTTTATTGCTGTATTTCCTTCTAAGAGTTTCATGGTTTCAGGTCTTACATTTAAGTCTTTAATTCTTTTCAAGTTAATTTTTGTGAGTGGTGTAAGTATGGGTCCAGTTTCATTCTTACATGTGAATATCCAATTAGCTCAGTACCATTTATTGAAGAGACTGTCTTGAAATATTATTAAAAACTATATTAGTATTTATTTCTTACGTCCTAAAAAATACATGTTTAATCATGTACAAATTATTTTTAAGGACAAGAAATAAGCGTAAAATATTATCTATGGAATAGTACTCCACAAAGCTTGTGCTAATAATACGTAAGTGAGGGGCGCCTGGGTGGCTTGGTTGGTTAAGCGACTGCCTTCAGCTTGGGTCATGGTCCTGGAGTTCCAGGATCAATTCCTGCATCGGGCTCCCTGCTCAGTGGGGAGTCTGTTTCTCCCTCTGACCCTCCTCCCTCTCATGCTCTCTGTCTCTCATTCTCTCTCTCTCAAATAAATAATCTTAAAAAATAATAATAATACATAAGTGAATAAATGCCATTGAATACTTACTGTATACTAGGTTCTTTGCTATACTTTTTATCTGTTGGAGCATTTTATTCTTATAATTTATAAGGGATTAATATTATTATCCCCAATTCACAAATCAGAAATCAGCAGCATAGAGATGTTAGTCTAATTTCCCAAGATTTAAGAGTAAGTAGAAGATGGGGGTGCCTGGGTGGTGCAATCAGTTAAGTGACTGACTCTTGGTTTCAGCTCAGATCGTGATCTCAGGTCATGAGCTCAGGTCCTGATCTCAGGATTGTGAGATTGAGCCCCTTGTTGCACTCTGCACTTAGCACAGAGTCAACTGGCTTAAGACTCTTTTTCTCTCTCCCTCTGCCCCGCCCTCCTGCTCTTTCTATCTAAAAATAAATAAATAAAATCTTAAAAAAAAAGTAAGTATAAGAAAAGGATGTTGGGGATAACAGCTTCATGTTCTGGATTCTATAATGGGTATAATGCTATAATGTCTTTCAAGTGATTTGGAGTTACGACACACCATCAGAAAGCTCATTAGCCATTCCCATGACTTGCCTCTTTATTTCTCTCCCATTTTTATTTATTTAGTATTATGTTTTTAATTAATATTTTCTATTTGAAAGGCTCTGTATGTTGCGCTATAGGGAACATAAAATCAAATCTAATGCATTTCTGATCCACAAAGACCTTACTATATTTTTGGTGAGCTAAATGTGGATGGAATATTACAATATAAAGAAGAATATGGCCAGAAAATTAAAGACGAAAACCTACGGGATTTCCTTTATTAATTCAGTATGTATATATCCATACATATACATATATACATATACACACACATAACCCTTTTAATGCTTGGCAACTCATTTCCTGGGTACTAGGGACTTAGTGTGTGCTCTGGCCCATGGCTCAAATCTCTCCACTTTAGGACTAAACCACTCATTCACCCAACTACTGAGAGTGTTGACATGTGATAGCACTCATACAAGTCTACAAATTGCCATTATACACACAAACACACACACACACACACAGAATTATATAATTGTATATTATATATCATGTGTATATATATACACACACAGAGAATTATACTGGATTAAAACAAAATTACATTTATGCAGAATAATATATATTTACAGAATTATATGTATATATGTATCTTTCTGTATTCATGTGTGAGTATATGTGTATGTGTGCACATATACGAGCATGTGTTTATGTTCACACACATGTGGTGGAAGTTTATAAAACAATAGATTTTGAGCAAGATTTCATAACTTAGACAAAGCCTTCATTTGCAGTTCAGCACTTTGAACTAAATTTCACTGTTATGGGTTGTTTTCCAGTAGGCTCACACAGTCTTATTGCTCTTTCAGTATCAATGCTGTGTTCACTGGTCTCAGCCCTTGTCGTGTCTGTCCGAAGAACTGATTTTTAAGATTTTGACAAAAATCTCTGCTGTCATTCTCTTTTTATTCCCACATGTATTTCCTGTCTTTTTATTTCCATATGTGATCTATGATATGCAAAAAAAAGGAAAAAAGAAAACAACTGAAATTTATGCCAAATGTATATGGCAGTAGTACAACTAGAAAGAACAAAGGAAATTGCTTGTGCCTAAGGTACAAATGGAAAGTTTAATCCTTTTCTTGTTAATGCCCCCATTAAATTCATATAAGAATCTTAAAAATTGTGAATGAAATAATGGAGGAGGAGAATATGACAAAAGAAAAAAATAGGAGAAGGGAAGACACATGGAGTCAGGTGTTCCATAAGACATAGGAAGGGTTAGATCCAGAGGTGAGAGGAAGGAGAAATTTCTTTTATCTGGAGGGAGGGAAAAGGGAGAGAGGTATAGAAATGTTACTTCATTGGAAATCTATATTGAATTGGTCCTTGAAGGAGAAGGTAAATATGCTTGTTTAGAGCTGTGGGAAGTAGCAAAAGCAAAGACAGATACAGCAAAAGAAGAATGAATGCAATAATTCAATGTGACTACATCAGTTATATGAAGTGGGGCAGTGTGAAGTGAGTATGGACAGGCTGTTGAAGAAGACATTATAGAAGGACTTGAGTTCCTTGTTGAGATATTTGAATTGTGTTCTGGGAATATGAAATCATCATTGAATAATTCTGATCAAAGGAGAGAATTAGATGGAGCTATACCATCACCTTAAATTTACTGGGTGTATTTCAGTTATCCTATTAGATTCTCTTCCTTTAAGAAATTGGGAATTGGCCTTATTCCATTTTGAGAAACCTGTTCAAAATCACACAGAGAGTCATGTATCCTTGTTCTGGCTAGGTTAAAACAGTGATCATTCATTTGTATATTCCTTTTGGTTGGGAAAATTTGATGGGACTATGGATGTTACAATTATAGCAGGAAAACTCTGGCTGAGTTGGAATACAGCCTCAGTAATAGTCATGTCAGAGTTTGGGGTGCCTGTTACCCCAGTGATTTTCCAGGTCTTGTTGCTTTTACTTTTAGTCTTTGTCATAGCTTCCAGCTTCGTGGCAACCCTAGTGTTTATTTATTTACCACTGTCTTCTGTTCACCAGTTAACAGATCAAATGACATTTCCTAGACTAATTCATTTCTTTAATGTTTGATTATAATACTCTCAGCATCCTGACAATTCAGTAAATCCCCCATACAGGTATTCTACTTGCCCTGGGAAGATATTGCCTGCAATTTGTGTACCATGACCAGAACTTTCCCTGGTCCCAGCAATCCACACTCCTTAATTGCCAGAATGCTTACTTTCTTGATTCACATTCCTTCTACTTTTTAGAATGCTGTGTGCTGTAGGTTTTTCTCGTAAAATACTAATTTTATTTTGAGAATTATTCTTAAGCTTTCAAACACTCATTGAAATAGAGACATTCACCTACATTTAATATCATGAAAATGCTGACAAATTTAAAAGCTGGACATTTGTATTTGAATTATAGATGTTTGAAGGGAAATAAAACCCCTCTATATTTTTACAGCTTTGAAGAATTTGGTACAAATTATGATTTCCCCATCCATGACATTTAAATTAGGGAGAATATTAGTTTAGATAGGAAAAGGACCTAGTATACTATTTTTTTTTTCTAATTTAAATTCAATAGCCAACATATAGTACATTATTAGTTTTTGATGTAGTGGTCAATGATTCATTAGTTGCGTATAACACTCAGGGCTACTAGTATACTAGTTTTAAGCCAGTTAAGAGGCATTAGGCTTAAAACTGCATACCAAACAATAGAATACACTAGAATGAAGGGGATATTTTGACAAAATAGTTTCTAGTACAGATCATGTTTATATCTTAAAAAGTGACGTTAATGAAATATCACTTCTACTTTCCTAATCCGGTGTTACTGTTGTGGGAGCAAGCCCACACTTAATGTGGGTGATCTGAGTGAAAGTTATTTCACATTCTAAAGGAGATGAGGTGGATTGATTATAAGGGCAGCCTTTACCTAATAATTGCAACCAGTTTGTCTCTAACACTTGAGTACAATTCACCTGTGTTTATTCTTGTGTTTTAAATTCATATAAACAAAGGGCAATTGTCTTAACAAATGGACTTGCTTTGCAGTGACAAAGAATCTGTTTTCAGAGGTTGACTGATTGATTCATTGTGCAAGTTTCCAGAAGCTTCGGAGGGCTTCTAAGATAGAAGACCAGAATAGAATAGTATCATCCTTTCCCCTGCAGCTAGAATAGTTTGTATGTCATTTGGGTTGAGCCCTGGATTAGCCATGAGATATTAACTGATTTTTAACAGTGATTAACTGAGGTTTAGAAATATAAATGTTTTCCTTGTAAGCATTTTTTTAAAAATTTAAAAACAGATATTTCTAATAGTATGTAGTCTTTTATAAAAGACTTTTGGCATATATGGGTCATTTATGTTTTGGTAATATATATCAGCAGGCAGCCTATAAAATATACAACTTTAATAAATTAATTATGAAGTAACATCTTTACATGAAATGGTAGAAATATCAATTCTACTAGCATATATTATACAAATATATGGAAGTACTATATTGTGACAGTGTTTTTAAATAAAATCCATAAAAGAAAGCATAATTAGAGACCAGCCTCAACAAAAGCAACTGTTTATTTATTAAGTATTATATTGGTTCTGCACTCAGTTGCAGTGTTTGTGGGGTTTTCTCTGCACACCACCAGTTTTCTGACTTTTGATGGGTATCATGGAGTTCAACTTAATTTTGACACTATCTACCTAGAGATAGTAGCAGATTCCATAGGTTAAGGGCTCAGTTGCTATGTGTGCTTCTGACCAACTGGCTACAGAGTGGAGGTTCCAACAACTCCCTTCAACTCAAGATGCTAATCACAAGTCCAGGTTGTAACCTGTACATTTTACCAACTGGCTGTAAGTCAAAGGTTCCCACAACCCCCTCTTTGGTTTTGATTAATTTGCTAGAGCAGCTCGCAGAACTCAGGAAACCTGTTTACTCACTAGATTACTGATTTATTACAAAGGATATTGAAGGATATAAATCAACAACCAGATGAAGAGATACATACAGTGAGGGCCACAAAAAAGCTTCTGCCTTCATGGAATTTGGAGACTAGAATGTGGCATGTGGAGGCATTTTGGTTCCCCATCCTAGTAGCTTTCTGAATCCTCTCCTTTTTTTTTTATGGAGGCTTCATTACATAGGCATATTGATTTACATCATTGGCTGTTGGTGATTGAATTCAACTTCTGGGCCCTGACCCCTCCCTGGAAATCAGGGGGTGGGATTGAAAGTTCTACCCCTCTATTCCTGGTTGGTCTCCCTGGCAGCTAGCTCCCATCCTTGTGTGGGTTTCAAAGTCAACTCATTAACATAACAGGAGACATGTTTATCTCTCTCATCTTTGGGAATTCCAAGGGTTTTAGGAATGTGCCAGAAACATGATGAGGACCAAATGTATATTTCTTATTATAAATCACAGTATCACAGGTATATGCATCTCCTTGAAGAATTTACAGTGAATGGAGGAAAAGAAAATAGATAAGATTAAATAAAGTAACTTTAACTGAAGGAAATTATATAAATGATTAGGGAAAGAGGGTTAAGTAAGTAGTAGTCATTATTATGAAATAATACTTGTGGTGTCAGATTTTTATTGTATATACCCTATTACTATTAAAACATTGAATAGAATCAAGTTAATGCATCTAGGAAAATTATTATGTAGAAGATTTTACTAATATCCTGAATGTTATCATAACTTCAACAGTCATGTGTAGAGTCATAGCCCTGAATACTCCCTGTAGATTTCTATCAGTATTATCAATTTAACTTTAGGAAGTGTGAAATTTAAATTGTTTATCTAAGATAAAATAAGTCAACTGAAAGAAAACTATATTTACTTTTTAAGTTCTTGATTAATCCATACTGATTTATTTATCTGATGAAGTAAAATTATACAATACTGATTTTTTGTTCCAATTATCTATATTAAAAAGTTTTCTTCCTCTTTTAAAGGTTTGTGAGTCTAATATACTGTGGAAATTGAATAAATGAATGCAATTCTGTTCTCTGTTTCAATGGAGCTGTCAGAATTGTGTCAACAAATTTGTCTGTTTATGCCCAGAAGGGAAGTTACTCTAAACAATGCATTTTTATTAAGACAGACGGTATATAAAAGTTGGCAGAAGATATTAAAATTCTTCACTAGCGGGCTTGAAAGATAGTCTAGTATTTCCCAATCAATATGTTGTTTCTGAAACCTCATCTGCATTTGTTTATCTTACATCTGTTTATTAGTTTATCTCCATCAATCTTCCCAAAGCAAATAAATTATACTCTTGCATACATTTTCATAAATTGATAAATGTTTATATAATTTGTTATTTAATGTGTTACCTTTCTAGAAAACTAAGAATTCATATACTTATAGTGGAGAAAATCATAGATGTTTTTCAAGTTATGGCATGATCAAAATACATCAAGAATGGGTAGATAGTATAACAATGAGTAGACAGCACAAGAACTCAGAAGTATTAAATACTCAGATGTATTATATACATCCTTCATTATTAAAATCCCAAATGCCTTTATTCACAGAATGTGGACAAAGTGCAGTGTAGATGCAAGATTATGTTTTTGTTTTCCAAAGCAGTTACTTTTTAGAATGTCTTCATACATAATTCCCTATTTGGAAGTATTCTGAGATTCTGTACTTAAAGTAGAAATTTGTCATTATGATTTTGGCAAAGATGGCAGCCTGAGATGTCTACAACTAAAATTACTGTTTTAACATATTTTTTCCTTCTTAATATTTATCTCATTTGCATGAAATAAATCGAACCATTTGGTTTTGTGCATATTTCAAACAAGTAATAAGCAGTATTATATGTATTCATGGTTTTACGTTTTTTTAATATAAAAATTAACATGACTCGTATAAGTTCGTCCGTTTATGTGGACGATATCCATAACCTCCACCATCAGAGAGGTTGAGATATAAGGCCAAAATGGGTATGACAGTCAGGTGAATGGTAATCTCAGAGTAAGTGATTTTATCATTAACTATGCTTGACTAGGTTAGATCATTTATGTTAGGAAAATAAATCTTGACATTTATATGGATAATTTTGTGGCTTACTTGTCAACCTTCCTGTGAGACATGGGTCTGATTAAAATCTGATTGAGAATGAGAACTGTAATACATTATTAATGAACTCAGGGTAATTGTAAAGTTTTATGACTTAGGGATCAGTGGAAATTGGTTCCATGGTCAGTTTGAGAAATTATGAGAATACACCTTGCACTGACAGTGCTGATAGCTTAGCATTAGTCATGGTCTTCCCACAGCCATGGCCTGTGACAGCACTAATGATAGTCATTTTGTAGCGTGACCATGCATTCGAATACATTTAGAGGAGCATAAAATGTCAAATATTGGAGTAAAGATTTTTCGGCAGTTCTTGGCACAAGAAGGCTTATATTCCCAGAAATTCATGTTTCTTGGAATTGTGACCCATATATAGTAATCTCAAGATTAATAGAAAAATGTTGATTAAAAATCAATCAGCTAAACATTTTTTAAAACAAGTATCATTTTGGACTTTAAAACCATATTGACAATCAAAGCCAAAGAAAACAATGTAAAAGTTGTTTTTTTAAGTGACAATTACATCAATAAATTATTTTTCTCATTTTTTAACTGAACATAGGATAGGATAAAAGCAAACATAGATCTGACATTTGTTGAATGATTTCTTCAAGTAACCAATTAATATTAAGAATTTTTGTTTCAAATAATAAATAATATTTTGTATGATAAATTATAATATTATAAATTTACAATAAAAATATCAAATGATGGATACTAAAAGACTCAGAATAACATAATGGATAAGTGCATAGGCTTGGAAACAGGGTTGGAAGAGTCCAGATTCCAATATATCTCAGTTGTTGTCCTAGATTATTTATTTATCCTCACTAAGCTTGCTTTTGTTATCTTTGAAGTAGAAATGATAGTGATTTTACTAAAAGGATTTTTCTAAGGAGTCATTGTGATCTAGACAATGGTCATTTCAGTACCTAATACATAATGAGCACATAAGGTATTTCCATTATCATTTCAACGCAGTAATGTTACTTAATAAAAATGTATTGGGGTGCCTGGGTGGCTCAGTTGGTTAAGCGACTGCCTTCGGCTCAGGTCATGATCCTGGAGTCCCGGGATCAAGTCCCACATCAGGCTCCCTGCTCAGCAGGGAGTCTGCTTCTCCCTCTGACCCTCCTCCCTCTCATGCTCTCTGTCTCTCATTCTCTCTCTCGCAAATAAATAAAATCTTTAAGAAAAAAAAATGTATTGACCATTTAAAGTAGTACTTCATGATGAAGCAAGTATTGAAATGACTGTATCCCACTTTGCTATTAAAATGAAAGGATGTGGGGGTCATAACTGTGAGATCTGCTTTGAGAAACAGCTATGGTTTCAGTAAAAGCATTTCTCTCTGTATAGATTTCAATGCAGCCTGTTTTTGTTTGCCATTTAGGCTCCACTGTTAGATGGATTTGTAAATGTAGATGAGAAGCCTAGGTTGTTTATAAAATTCAAATAAAATGAGAGAAACAAAGGTGTAAATGTAAAAAAGATGAAAAATGATGCAAAATTTGGTGTTTTTGAACTATTAGGGCATATTAGCAAACTGAGACAACATATTGCATTTTCTGTCAGCTGACTAAAAGGTTAGGGACTTAACATTTTTTTCTTTCTTTATGTTTTTAAATCAATAGCTTAGAAAAAAACAATTTCACCATTGCCTATTTTAGTAAAAATAATTTTTGAGATTTTTTTTATGACTTGTAGACCCAAGCATATCAGTTCTAACTCTCTCAAATATTTTACAGATTCTTTGACCTGCCCAAAATAGGCCCTAGTATCCTGAGGCAATGCCATATTATCATATCGTTTGTTAGTAGGTAGGTACTAGAAGCCATTTTTTTAGTCATAGAAGGAAAGTTGCCAAAGTTGTATACTTCGAGTTAATTTATAGACTGTTCTCCCAGTTGTTCACTTCTTCCTAATAGCACCAGTACTACTCTGATAACATGTTGTAACTCTGGGCCTGGCCTGACTAAACGTTGGTCTGTGGAAGGCTCTTTCCCTCATCTTGTTCTGAAATATCATGGAGGTACCTGCTCTCACAACTTCCTTGGAGGAAACATGGACCTTGCAGTGACCACTGGGGAGCCAGGTTTATGGAAGAATAGGTTCTCCACACCAATATTCTCGCATTCCCCCTTTTCTTTGAATCTTTTCTGTTCCCACTTATTTTTTTTTCTTTTTTCTTTGCCATTTCTTGTTAATCAATGATAGGAATAAAAATAGAATAATACACTGTGACAGAAGAAAAGTCTAAAATATTTCTACCTTCCTCTTTTGTCTCTCAATTATGCCTCTCTATCCCCATCAAAACAACACTATGGGTTACATTATCAGAATTTCTGGTTGTGGGAACAGTGTGGGGAAGGATATGACTATGGAAAGAAGAAAAAAATGTAAGTGAATTTAAAATAGATTGGCCTAAATTATATTCTTAACAATATATATAAATTTAATACACTGTAGATTTCTATTCTCTCTCTCTCAGTACTATCCAATAGAAATACAATGTGAGCCACATATATAATTCTAATTTTTTTCAGTAGTTACACTAGAAGTAAAAATATTGAATTTAAATTTTTATTTAACCCAATATTTTATATTTTTATATATAATCAATATGGAAACATTAAAATTATTTATACTTTTTTTTAGTTTTTGAAATCTGATAAGTATTTTACATTTACAGAGCATCTTAATTTGGATGCTGATTTTTCACTGGAATTACTTGATCTGTATTTCTACTTTATAAAATTTAAGGTTGAAAATATAGATTTATATATGTCAAGTTGTGCAAACATATTTAAAATTTTTCAAGTAACTAAAATGAATCAGTTTTTAAATTTAAGTTAATGTAAATCAATTAAAAAAATGTACATCCTCTTGAACTAGCCACATTTCCAGTGCTCAACAGCTACCTGTGGCTAGTGGCTACCATACTGGACATTGTATTAATGAATGTTCCTATTAAACAAAGTGCATTTCTTATAACAAAACCAAAGTCCTTGACATCAGATCAATTGAGTGCACTACCTTCTGACCACTTTAGATATCAAATTCCTTAATTTTATTAGCAATTGGTTTTTTTTTAATTTTTTATTTTTATGTTAATCACCATACATTACATCATTAGTTTTTGATGTAGTGTTCCATGATTCATTGTTTGTGCAT
>NC_138376.1:47592872-47624431 GCF_054177405.1 Leptonychotes weddellii | reverse complement strand
TTCTCCCTCCTCTTATTAATGTGTTCTATTACATTGATTAATTTGTGAATGTTGAACCACATTTGCATCCCGGGGATAAATCCCACTTGGTCATGGTAGATAATCCTTTTAATGTATTGTTGGGTCCTATTAGCTAGGATTTTATTGAGAATTTTGGAATCCATGTTCATCAGGAATATCAGTCTGAAATTCTAATTTTTGATGGGGTCTTCGCCTGTTTCGGGGATTAAGGTAATGCTGGCCTCATAGAATGAGTCTGGAAGCTTTCCTTCTGTTTTATTTTTTCAAACAGCTTCAGGAGAATAGGTACTATTTCTTCTTTGAATGTTTGATAGAATTCCCCCGGGAATCCATCAGGCCCTGGACTCTTGTTTTTTGGGAGGTTTTTGATCACTGCTTCAATCTCGTTACTGGTTATTGGCCTATTCAGGTTGTCAATTTCTTCCTGTTTCAGTCTTGGTAGTTTATAGGTTTCCAGGAATGCATCCATTTCTTCCAGGCTGCTTAATTTATTGGCATATAGTTGTTGATAATAATTTCTAATTGTTTATATTTCCTTGGTGTTAATCATGATCTCTCCCCTTTCGTTCATAATTTTATTAATTTGGGTCCTTTCTCTTTTCTTTTGGATAAGTCTGGCCAGTGGTTTATTGATCTTATTCTTTCAAAGAACCAGATTCTAGTTTTGTTGAATGATCTACTGTGTTTCTGGTTTCTAATTCATTGATCTCTGCTCTAATCTTAATTATTTCTCTTCTAATACATGTCTTAGGCATCATTTGTTGCTTTTTCTCCAGTTCTTTAAGGTGTAAGTTAGTTGGTGAATTCGGGATTTTTCTATTTTTTGAGTGAGGCTTGGATGGCTATGTACTTCCCCCTTAGGACCGTCTTTGCAGTATCTCATAGGTTTTGGAATGATGTGTTATCATTCTCATTGGTTTCCATGAATTGTTTAAGTTCTTCTTTGATTTCCTGGTTGACCCAAACATTCTTGAGCAGAGTGGTCTTTTGCTTCCAAGTGTTTGAATTTCTTCCAGATTTTTTCTTGTGATTGAATTCCAGTTTTAAACCATTGTGGTCTGAGAATATACAGGGAATAATCTCAATCTTTTGGTATTGGTTGAGACCTGTTTTGTGACCCAGTATATGGTCTATTCTGGAGAAAGTTCCATGTGCGCTCAAGAAGAATGAGTATTCTGTTGTTTTAGGGTGGAATGTTCTTTATATATCTATGAGGTCCATTTGGTACAGTGTGTCATTCAAAACTCTTGTTTCTTTGTTGATTTTCTGCCTAGATGATCTTTCTGTTGCTGAGAGTGGAGTGTTCAGGTCTCCCACAATTAACGCATTGTTATCAATATGACTCTTTATTTTGATTAACAGTTGGCTTATGTAGTTTTCTGCTCCCATGTGGGGGTGTAGATATTTACAATTGTTAGATCTTCTTGTTGGATAGACCCTTTAAGGATGGCATAGTGTCCTTCTGTGTCTCTAACTACAGTCTTTAGCTTAAAATCTAATTTGTCTAAGAATAGCTACCCCAGCTTTCTTTTGAGGTCCATTGGAATGGAAGATGGCTCTCCATCCCTTCACTTTCAGTCTGGATATATCGCTAGTTTCAGAATGAGTCTCTTGTAGACAGCATATGGATGGGTCCTGTCTTTTTATTCAGTCTGCAACCCTGTGCCGTTTTATGGGAGCATTTAGGCCATTCACGTTGAGTGATTATTGAAAGATATGAATTAATTGTCATCATGTTGCCTTTGAAGACGTTGTTTTTGTAGATTGTCCTTGTAAATTTCTGTTGTATATCACTCTTGGGGTCTTCTTCCTTTTATAGAACCCCCTTTAATATTTCTTGCAGGGCCGGCTTAGTGGTCACATATTCTTTCAGTTTCTGCTGGTCTTGGAAGCTCTGTATCCCTCCATCCATTCTAAATGACAGGCTTGCTGGATAAAGTATTCTCGGCTGCATGTTCTTCTCATTTAGTACCCTGAATAAGTCTTGCCAGGCCTTTCTGGCTTGACAGGTCTCTGTTGATACGTCTGACCTTATTCTCACATTCCTCCCTCTGTACGTAAGGAATCTCTTCCCCCTAACTGCCTTTAAGATGGTTTCCTTGGTTCTAAGATTTGTGAGTTTTACTATTACATGCCGGGGCATTGGTCTCCTTTCCTTGATCTTGGGAGGGTTCCTCTCTGCCTCTAGGACACGAATGTTTGTTTCATTCTCCAGATTAGGGAAGTTCTCAGCTATGATTTGCTCAAATATATCATCTAGTCCTCTCTCTCTCTCTCCACCCCCTCAGGGATCCCAATAATTCTAACATTGGAACGTTTCATGGCTTCACTTATTTCTCTAATTCTGTTTTCATGGATTATAAGCTGTTTTTCCCAGGTCTCCTCTTTTTCCTTCTTTTCTATCAATTAGTCTTCTAGATCACTAATTTGTTCTTCTGCCTCATTTACCCTAGCTGTTAGAATATCTAGATTAGACTGGATCTCGTTAGCATTTTTAAGTTCTGCCAGTTCAGCTTTCATTTCTGCCCTTCAAGACTCTATGTTGCCATTAATCAATTTCTCCATTCTAGCTATCGTCTTCATAACTGTTACCCTGAAGTCCATTTCTGACATCTTGGTTATATCTGTATCCATTTGTAAATCTGTGGCAGATGTCACAGTCTCTGAGTCTTTCTTATTTTGGGGGTTCCTCCTCCTAGTCATTCTGTTGAGGGGTGGTTGAGGGAATGTACAGAGTCCAAATTATTGAACACAACCCAAGCAAGATGCACCTGTTTTGTAGGCACCTTACATTTGGTCGGCCTCTTGTTCTCCCAGCCTGTCTTCTGGGGGAGGGGCTTGCTGCACCATTACTCAGGTAACCCTGTTTGGGCAGAGTTGCCCTGCCCCCTGTGGGGGGGGTGGGCTCAGTGAAAACCGGTTTTGGGGGGCTTTTGTTCTCTGGCGGCTTTCCCTCGTGGCTTTCCGCATCTCTTCTGAGAGTCAAAGCAGAAGAGACCATTTTCGACCCTCTGCCTCAGAACAGAGAGATCACAGTCTGTTCTTCAGTGAGCTCTCCAGGCCACACTATCTCCGTTTCTGTCTGTGGTACTAAAAACTCCAGCATCCTGGGTTGTGTGCCCCTCAGCTTCCAGGTCCAGGCACATCTCTGCCCTTTGTGCTTCTAAAACCGCCAGCCACCCCCAGTTTGCATGGGCGGCCCTGCCACTCCAGGTTTCAGTCTGGGGGGCTGCCCTAAAGTCCTTTCCCGCTGCTACTGGTCTGCGAGTCTGTGCCCCATCCCCAGTGCGAGAGGCTTTCACCCACTAGGGGTGCAGGATCCCAGCAGCTCCCTCCCCCTTCAGTTTATCTTCCAATATGTGCCCGCGAAATCATGGCTCCCTGCTTCATACCTCAATACCAACTGCCTGCGATATTCTGTTTGTAGAGATCCAGATAAATCTTCTTACATCTCAGGCTGATTTCATGGGTGTTCAGAGTGGTCTGGTAGATATCCAGCTCAATTCAGGGGATCAGTTGAATAGGATCCCCTACTCCTCCACCATCTTTTTTTCTCCTAGGTTGATTTAAATATCAGATATTAGTCACATTCCCTTGACCTCCAGTTTGTTTTCAAAGCATCATTTAAAAAACATTTTCTTTCTTGGCAATCTTGCTTTGTTTTTGCATCTTCTATTTTGCTGTTGTTTTCTATAACTTTATCAGTAATTGAGCTTTAGAGAAAAATATCTTGGATTAAGAAAGATGACTTAACAAATACATATTTAATTTATACTGTAATATTCCTGATCAAAGTTACTGTTCTTTTTTTTTGGAACTTGTTTACAATAAATGATGAAATAATGGTTTGAGAATCTCACTGCAAACATCAAATGCATGCTGGCAAATAAATATGTGGACTGCTGGAATACAATAAGGCTATTTAGACCTCAAAAATTAAATTAAGGAACCATCTTATAGTGACATACCACATAAAACAATCAAGAGGCTGCACAAAATAGAAAAGAGAAATCAATTATGGTTAAATAATATCATTTTCTCAATCAATTAGAAATAACAAAAGTGCCTTGTTTACAGGAAGTCTGATGGTATAATGTTCTGACAGTTTTTCATCTGTGAATATTAAGCATTGCTTGTTTATTATGATGGAAAATACAATTGAAATCATCTGAGGGAGAAACATATTCATTTTTCCCAGAAACATTAGAACTACCTCAAAGCACTTAAAAAAAATTATTTTGAAGTTGTTCTCTTATAAATGTAGAATAATACATTTTTAAACATAGACACCTTAAGTTTAAGGCAGATCAAAGAAATAAAAATAATTGCTATGATTGTTTTGACTTTTGAGAAAATGCATTTATAAGAAATTGTTATCTAGGTGACATTAATCTAGAAAAAAATACTCTCATCTATGAGAAGGCTTTTGTCTATGTTCAATAGGCCTCTTCTATATAGATCCTCAGTACTATTTTTATTTTAATTTAATTTTGATTTTGAGAAGAAATTAATGTTAAGAAGTTGTTATTCTGTTGCTATTTTTAAAACATTCCTATTATATATCTAATTTATTTATCAATTTCATGGTTTTATATTAGCTGCTCTTACATTTTTCTGTTTATACCATGCAATTTTATTATAAACCTAGAGCATTTTCTTCTGTGCATTAATAGCTTAGCTTGTTAAATCAGAGTACTAATGCAACCAATAGCATAGATTTGAATATTTTATTTCCTATTTGTCTCTTTCTTTAATAGTGACAGACTAAGACCTTAATTCAAGCAGCTATCTTGTAAGTGCATTCCTTGACTAAAAATGTGAAATGTCATTCTGCAGAGGCCACTACCACTCAGAGTTGATTGTTAAAATTATCAATCCCCTATGGGTTTGTTCACACTCAGACCCAGAGCTAGTAGATCCTGGTCTATTAGTAGTATATGAGCAGCTCCAGAGGAGTTGTGTGTGAGACTCTGCTGCTTCCATGTTTGGTGTGGTACGTGCTTACAGGTGAGTGTGGGTAACCCATATACTCGCTGATTATTGTGATTTCACCTCTGTGTCTACCTCAGTTTAGTGTAAACAATACTACTGTTCTTCTTCTAAGGCTTATTCCTTATTCCTAGTTCATTTTACTGCCTGGTTTGTTGTTGGCCCCAGTGAGGTGTATCTGGAAAGTGTATCTTGGATGGGGGAACCTATTGCTGATAGTTAGTGTCAGTGGATACCTGTTCATTCAGATGTGGCCAACAACTGTCTCTCTTCTACACATCTTCTGCTTCACAGGTTCCCAATACCCAAAGTACTCAGCAGGCCTTCTTAGCTGGACTAACATGAGAAGGACAGTACAGAAAGATTAGCAACTCACTCTAACTGTGTAAAGGGTAAATGCAACAAACTTTGGACTCAGACAAACCTAAATTGATTATAATTTTATTACTTTCTAAATATGTAACCTTGAGCAAGTAAGGTAGTTCTCTGAGTCTCAGGTTTTCTTTTCCATCTTTAAAATTATGATGATGATAGTTTTTCACAAACATATGCTGAAATACAGAGAAAGGATATATATGAAGCAATTAGAATGATGCATCCCACATTATAAAGGTTCAATTCATGGTAAATAATACTGTTATTACCATCTGTAAAAAGAAATCATTTACTATGGGGGAAAAAAGTGATCTGACCTGTCCTCTTCTGAAGTGCTATGTAATTTGTGTATAAGAAGTTCTATATGTTTGTGTGTAAGATAAGAACTCTTTTATTCAATTTTGACTGTTCTGTATAGTTTCTTTTATTTAGAGTGAATCAGAAATCACAAAGGAAATATCTCTTTTTAGTGTGAGACTTAGAGAAATAATACTAATAAATTAACCATATTAGAGTTATACTATCTATACCTATTATCATTTAAGAATATATGTATATCATTTAGGAATATATCTTATAAGAATATATACACAAGTGTAGGAATAAACTAATTATGGTGAGACATCTGTAATTTTGACTCTTTTCATTTTTCATCATTATTCAATCTATCTTTATGAAAAAAGCAGAATAGTACCTTATACATTGGTACTTTCAAAAGATAACAGAAATATAACACAAACATATTTTAGTTTCTTTTTCCTAATTTTAAGCAGCAGTAAAAACAAGTTTCTTAAGATGCCATAATAAATGTGTCACAAAATGTATTTTTAAATTTATTTCCAATTTTTATAGATATTTTTCTTTGGAGAATTTAATTTATATAAATAACAGTTACTGTCTATCATCCTTACCTTTAAAACTGCCCAGCAAAAAAATAAGATGTGGTGGTACCAACCTCTTACATATACACTGTGTAGTTGTCATTTGGACTGTAAAGTAACTTTCTGTTTCCTCAAATCCAACTTGATTCACTGTTTTAATGTTTGATTTTCTTTTCTGTCAGATAAAAACTGCAGTAGACATTGGTGAATGTGCTTCCAAGCCCTGTAAAAATTGAAGTATGGGATTTCACCATAGCTACCCACCAGATAAATAACCAGATATTTATATATTTTAATCCTATCAAATGAATTTTCATTTCGAATGAAATTTTTCAATTCACTACAAGTTATACCTGATGAGTTAACAGTTCTCCAAGAGTTGATATGATTCTCCTTAGAAATATTAGACTCTGACAAACTCAGATTCTACCTTACCAATGCAAACTGGTACAGCCACTCTGGAAAACAGTATGGAGGTTTCTCAAAAAGTTAAAAATAGAACTACCCTATGATCCAGCAATTTCACTAGTAGGTATTTACCCAAAGAACACAAAAATACTAATTCACAGGGATACATGCACACTGATGTTTATAGCAGCATTATGTATAATGAAAAAGATACACACACACACACACACACACACACACACACACACGACTGGAATATTACTCAGTCATAAGCAAGAATGACATCTTGCCATTTGCACAGACATGGATGGAGCTGGAGAGTATTAAGCTAAGTAAAATAACAACAAATACCATATGATTTCACTTATATGTGGAATTTAAGAAACAAAACAAATGAGCAAAGGGGAAAAGAGAAAGAGTGAGAGACAAACCAAGAAACAAACTCTTAACTATAGAGAACAAACTATGGTTACCGGGGGGTGGGGGGTGGGATGGGTTAAATAGGTGATGGGGATTAAGGAGTGTACTTGTTGTGATGAGCACTGGGTATTATATGGAATTTTTGAATCACTATATTGTACACCTGAAACTAATATTACACCATATGTTAACTAACTGGAATTTAAATAACTTAAAACTATACATCACAGCTCCAGGAACTAAAGTTCTATACAAGGTGGTATCATAAGAAATTTTTGAATTAAAACAAACTTATACAATAAAATTTAGAAATGCACTGTGTACACCTAATAGTATAATCTTCTGAATTCATGTAAACCTTAATTAACCTGAATTTCCTCAGAGATTATTAATAAAATAATAATCTCTTTTAAAATCTTTTAATCTCTTTTTCTCATAAAAAGCTTTTAATAAAGCTAAGACTGTAAGGAAAAACACATAAATTATTAACTAATATGTATTGTGTTGAATTGTTTAAAAAGTAGTTAAGGGGTGCCTGGGTGGCTCAGTCCTTTAACCATCTGCCTTTGGCTGAGGTCATGATCCCAGGGTCCTGGGATCGAGCCCCACATTGTGCTCCCTGCTCAGCGAGGAACCTGCTTCTCCCTTTCCCTCTGCCTGCCACTCCGCCTCCTTGTGATCTCTTTCTCTGTATCAAATAAATAAATAAAATCTTTAAAATAAAAAAGGTAGTTAAAATAAATAGGTAAAAATTTTGACTGTTTATAGTGTTCCCATCCTCAACAATATTTGCTGCTTTCAAAATGTGAAGAATTTCTTAAGCTGTTGGTGATACTAAAACCATTTAATATTGTGAATATATGTAGGCAGTGTTTTTGCTAAATCATAAAATCAGCGAATCGTAGAAGTGGGTAGATTATTACGCCCTTGGTTTTCAACATATGTACCCAAAGTCGGTGGGATACACACATAGTGTTAAAGGGACAAGAATGTTCAAAACAGTGACTAAGAACTCATGTTCACAACTCCTAAGTCCTCCTACAAACATACTGACGATAACAAGAAGATTGGATGAGAATCCACAACATGAAATGAAAATTATATACATTTTATTAGGCAGTAATTTTAGTGTAATTATACACAATGACTGCTTGCATCATATCATGTGATTTTAATACCACTTCAACATGTTCTTCCATAAGAAGTTACTGAAATTCCTAGCTAATAATATGTCTTATTTATTACAGTTATCTTGTCTGAATATTTCTTTTGCTTTTATATGCTTTGGTGAAGCACACATCAGTTTACCTAGTCATATTTTTTTTTTCTCTTGAAACAAAGGCATGCCTTCATCTGGCTTGACAGTGAATTATATTCCTTAACGTTTTCTCATTTAAAACCTTCTCCGATGGCTAATCACTCACAAATCAGCTTCTCTTTTGGTTCTGTTAACTGCTCTGATCTGACACCCTCATTTGCCTCTAGTAGACTGCTTCTCTACCATTTTGTGCTCACCTCCTCCCTACTGCAAAGGGGCAGGGTAAGTTCCTGATTGAAATGTATCCTGAGAATGAATTTAACAATACAACCTTTGTAAAATTACTAAACATTCCCTTTGTAGTAGTCACTAAGAGATGTTAGTATTTGGTAACATTTTGCCACATAGTCTCTCCAAGGTCTTGCCAAAGCCTTGGGTAGGAGTGGCCATGATCGTCACCATGAGGGCAGCACTGTATGAAATTCACTCAGGAAGATAATTTTTGGATGCAATACAACTAGAGAAAAAAAAAGAAAACTTAGTGCTCCACCTGCTATGATCCTGAGATTCCTATATTGACTGAAAAATAGGAACTGAAGAAATGAATAATTGCAGAGTTTGGGGTCAGGTCTTGCCATGGGATCAACATATTGTAGTCTCAAAGAGTATTGTATGTCTCTCATTTTTGTTTGTCTTTCAAAGTTTAAAAGCAATTTTAACCCTTTATTTCCAGTTTTTATTTTTAAAATACATTAAATCACACAAACTAAATACATATCTTAAGAAGTTATTTTAAGGTGAACTAGATAACACATCCTTATAACCATGTAGAAAAAATGAACTTTACTAGCTACCCCTGAAGACCTGCCAGTGTCAATGTGAACCCCTTCCTCCAAAAGCAGCCATTCTTCTGATTTTTACAGAATCACTTTTGTGCTTTTTTATTTCCTATTTTTTTCATTCAGTTGTGCATACCTAAACACCACTGTTTAGTTGTTCCCATTTTTAAAATGTGTTTTTAAGTGTGTGGCAGAATTCAATTTCTTTATTCTTTCTGGAACTACCAATTCAAATTCAGCATTGTAGAACCTTATACTAACATCTCCTGTATAATGTCTGTATATTGTGTCTTCCAAATTTAAAATCCTAGTCTCAAGAATACAAGGAATAGGGGCACCTGGGTGGCTCAGTCGTTAAGCGTCTGCCTTCAGCTCAGGTCATGGTCCCAGGGTCCTGGGATGGAGCCCTGCATCGGGCAGCCTGCTTCTCCCTCTCCCACTCCCCCTGCTTGTGTTCCCTCTCTCACTGTGTCTCTCTCTGTCAAATAAATAAATAAAATCTTTTAAAAAAAAAGAATACAAGGAATAACAAAATCACAATATCCCATTATTACTCATTTACTTATTCTGCAGTATAAACATAAAAGGACAAAAATACTAATCAAAATATCAACATAGTTATGGATAATATTTTAATTTTTGTTCATGAGCTTTCTTCATTTTCCTCTAATGTTTTTATGCTATATCTCTGTAGTCTGAACCTGCTAGCAATATATACAGTGCACTTTCCTTTTTATCTTTCATTTAGTTTATTCCTGCAAGTAAATATATGTATACTGCTTAACAACCTATTCTTGTGTTAGTGTCTCTCATTATTTTGGTTGCCTAAAGCTTAGACTCTAGAGGATTCCTCAGGGAGGGCTCATGGGAATAATAACCCTTGAATTCTTGTGTATTGATAATTATAAATCTGTGCTTTTTATACTTGAGAGTACATTCGCTTGATGTAAAATCCTTTGTTTTCATTTTCTCTTTCTTTCTCAAATATTGTAAATTTTAAGTACTTAAGTATTTAAGTATTTTGCCATACCATTGCTATTGAAAAGTTTGATGTTAATCTAATTATTTTTCATTATAAATCACTTGCTGCTTTTTTCCCTTTCTTTATGGCCAAAAGTTGCATTTTCCCTTAAACTGCAGTAATTTTACTAAAATGAAGTGTTCTTGAATTATAATTTTTGATGTTTTTTTGTTTTCCTTAATTTTGTTTTATTTTTTAGGGAACCCTTTATTCATACATTGAATCTTTGTTGCCTAGTTTCAATATTTGTTTCTCTCCAATCCTTTATATTTCTTTCTTAATTTCTGTGTTTATTTTCCATCTTCTAATTATCCTAAGTAATTATCTGTTGTGTTCATTCTTTGTTATGTTCTTTTTAGAAATGTTTTCTTTTGCTGATTCTTTTCTGAGTTCTGTGACCTCATTACTGAGTTTTTCTGATTTGTGTGTATATTGTTCATTCATAGCTTGTGCTATTTTCTTAATGTCTTTTAGCTCATTTTGAAGTAATACTTTGCAAATTTGATCTGATTTTTTGACAACATCTCTGTCATTTTATTTCATTTCAGAAACTTTCATTGTCCATAATGATATTATCATATTTCTTATTCTTTTCCTTTTAATAATTTTGTATTGGAGTTAACCTTGATATTCTCTGTTGCTTATTTTTTTATGTTAATAGTCTTTTTTGGACATTGAGAAAGACAAATCAGGCCAGCTTTCCTTACCTCACAGGGCTCCCTTTGTTGTTTTTTGTTGTTTGTTTGTTTGTTTGTTTATTCCAGTATATGGTGGCTTGCCTGCCCTGATGTCCTAGGTCTGTCCCCCTCCCCCAAGAATGTCTGATCTCCCGCCTTCACCTCTATTGTACCTATCCTGTTCACTTTCTATTCCATTTTGAACAGTTTCTCCCCAGTGTGGGGCCCTATGCAGGAAGAGAGCTATGGCAGTTTTGTGAATTTATGCAGCTACACGTCTCTGAAGGCATTTTGACTGTTCTTCCTATATACTCACCCATTATAAGAGTAGACAAACAGTTCTAAGCCTCACTGTTTTTTCAAGTTGACTTTCTATGCTTTCCAGTGAATACATGATAACTATTTTGGGATTCTCTTATCTTCAGGTCTGTAAGACGCCCTATTATTTCCTATGGCTATCACTTGAACAGATGCATGTGGCACATAGTTCTTAGTTCTTGTGAATATATTTAATAGCTGTTGTTTGTGGATTGTGTGCATGTTTGTGGGGATACTGTGTCACCAAATTTTGTTTTAAATGCTGTGCATGGGTTTTTGGTTATATTATCTAATGCTGTCTGATTTTAGGTGGATATTCAAAGAACTTTAAAAACTATCACAATACTACCATCATTTCTCCAAAATCCCATTTCTAAAGTGGAATATTCCTATTCTGATTATTTAGAAGTATTTTCCTGTATTTTTAATTTTATGTGCATTTTCCAAATTTTCTGATACTGAATAGGCTGAAAATTAAAATTCCTATTTGATAGTTTATATATTAATATTTTTGATCTGTATAGTGACTTTGCAATTTCTTGTATTCTTTTAAGTAAACATTTTTCTTTCTAAATTATATTTTATATATATGCACATATATATATTAGCCTGTTATAAATACTTTATATATTTTGCCATTATCCATTAAAAATACGTTCCTTTTATGCAGCTTTGAAAAAGTCTTTGTTACAATGAAAGTGAAAACAGTGTGTCCAAGGGAGATAAATGAATGCCTGATTTTATTACATACATCCTAAGGAAGAGTGATATGATAGCAAATGTCATTTTAAACATAAATTATGAAATAAAAAATGATAAGTATTTGAATAATTTCTCATTAATGTAAAACAGCATTCATTTTAACATTATTTTCTGTTTTATCCTTATTTTATAATTAAAATTATGCATTTAATACTCATTGAATCAAATTGATAATAGGCATAGAGAATTAAATAGTGAACAGTAGAGAAAAGAGTCTGCTTATAGTTGAGTAGGAGATACAGACAGGTAAACAGAAACTTATAGAACAATATTCCATTGTGAGTGTGTATATATATACACACACACTATTATATGCATATAGACATATCTAGATATATGTATGATATATGTATATATATCTCATATGAATATCCTCATTTCCCCCTCCACCCAGCCTCTGGCACCCTGGCAGTCACCACCATTCTACTCTCTACAATCTGTTACTGTGAGTTTGCTTTTTTTTTTTTTTAGATTACATGTACAGGTGGTATTATATGTTGTGTGCTTTTCTCCATCTAGCTTATTTCACTTAACAAAATGCCCTCCAGTTTCATCTATATTATCACAAATGGCAGGATTTCCTTCTTTTTCATGGCTGAATGATACTCCATGACGGCATCATTCATAATAGCTAACATATGGAGACAACCTAAGTTCTGTCAATGGATAGATAAAGAATATGTGAGATATATATATATCTCACATATCTAAGAATGGGAATCTATGGGGTGCCTGGGTGGTAGAGTTGGATGAGCTTCTGACTCTTGGTTTCGGCTCAGGTTGTAATCTCAGGGTCGTGAAATCGAGCCCCGCCTCAAGCCTTGCGTGGGGCTCCTCACTCAGCAGGGAGTCTGCTTAAGATTCTCTCTCCCTCTCCCTCTGCCCCTCCTACTTGTTCACTCTATCTCAAATAAATAAATAAGTCTTAAAAAAAAAAAAAAGAAATGTGAATCTAAAAAAGAAATAAAAAAGCATGCTCATAGAAACAGAGTAGATTGGTTATTGCCAGGGGCTGGGTGGTGGAGGAAATGGGGACATACACAGGTCAAAGGGTACAGACTTTCATTTATAAGATGATAAGTTCTGAGGATCTAATGTACAGCATGGTGACTACAGTTAATATCATTGTACACTTGAAATTTGCTAAAAGAATAGATCTTAAGCATTTTCACACACAAAAAGTAAACATGTGAGGTGATTGGTATGTTAATTAACTGGTTTATGATAATCATTTTACAATGTATACATAGATCAAATCATCTGATTGCAAACTTTAAATAAATACAACTCTATTTGTCAATTACACCTCCGTAGAGCTAGGAAAACAAAAAGGAACCTGTAGAGCAGAGTGTTGTCATCAGATGCAAAGAAAATACAGGAAGAACAAAAAGAAGGACCAAACCCAGACTGACCTCCACAGAAGGAGATTTCAAAAAGCAAGTCTCATCTAAACTAAGACGTAGAAATGAGTAGAAATTGGCCAGGATGTTATTAATCTATTTATGATTGAGAAAATAGCATGAGTAAAAGCCTAGAAGTAAGAGTGACAGTAATATTTTGGATATTTAAAGAGGATTGGTATGAGTAGAATCCAAAGGTGAGTGCATGTGAGTATATATGTGGGTAGCTGCTGGGTGTGGATTAAGAGGGACTGAAAGACATCAGACTGGAGATCTAACCAGGGTGACCCTTATCCAAAGCCTGACAAACCATGTTAACAAGTTTATGTGTGTATCTTAAGAGCAACTGGACACACATATAACAGTTTTATCCTGCCAAAGGTTATGCTGATACTTGCTTTGGGGGAAAGGTATGTCTGGCTTCAGGATGCAGAACAGATTGGGAAGATGCATTTGGTATAAAGCAAGGAAGCCACTTAGAAAGTTGTTTCTGTAATTCAAGGGAGATTTGATGTCATTGAGAACTAGGTAGTTGCAGTGGTGAAGGAAAAGTAGGTGGAAGAGGAAGTTATTTAAGAATTGTTCTGACCTTATATCTGAACCAAGATAAGGGGAGAGGTGAAATTACTGAATGTTAATTGCACATTGCTTAATGAAAGTCAGGTGCTGGCAGGGGGGATGTCAGGTTTCTGGCTGCAGAATCTCTATAAAACTGGTGTCATTCATGAGAAAGACTTAGAAAGCAAACATTTGGTGAGATAGATGAAGTATGAAGTTCGGAGTATATGGAATTTGAGATATTCATAGGACACCCAAGTTACTTTTCAATTAGCAATAACCGCGCCTTGGATAAACCTCATTGGCTACGATACTGCCACTGCACAAAGCTCAAGTTACTTTTCAATACTGTCTAGATATTCCATTTTAAGTGGGGGTTTTGGGGGCACCTGGGTGGCTGAGTCAGTTACATCTCCAGCTCTTGATTTCAGCTCAGGTCATGATCTCAGGGTCCTGAGATCAAGCCCAGCGTTTGGCTCCACACTCAGCAGAGAGTTGGCTTAAGGGTTCTCTTCCTCTGCCCCCCTCATGTGTGCACTCTCTCTCTCTCTCTCTCATAAATAAATAAATCTTTAAGTGGGGATTTTGAACTGCAGAAAGCAAAATTGGACTGAGGATATCTCCTTTGGGGTCATTTGCTTCTAAAAATTTTGAAAACAATGTTTCATAAGCATAATATATGAGTTTGCTCAGGAAATGTGTGCAGATTAAGAAGAGAAAGAGTGCCCATGACAGAATCTGAGGCATAGGAATATTTAAGATGGGAGTAGAAAAAGAGGAGCTACACTGGGAAAACACATTAGGCAAAGGAGAGAAACAGTAATAACTGTAGCCAGGAGAGGGGTGCGTTTAAAATAGGAGACACAAATCTATACTAACAAATGCCACTTCAAGATTGTCTAAGATAGGGACTCAAACATGACAAATTGGATTTATCGTTAATGATGTCTTGTAACATTGGCAAAAAGCAATTTCTGTAGAGAGAAGGGACAGAAGTTACTTGTCCCATGACTGAAATTGAGTACAAATAAGGAAATGGGTGTAGATAAATTTTTTAAGAAGGTTAGCAGCAAAAAGAGGGAAAGAAAAAAAAATGATGATGAACAATGTTTGTTTGTTTTTTTTTTTGAGCAGAACATTTTTAAATGCTGATAAGAGAAAACAATTAAAGGAAAATTTTAAAGATTCAAGAGATAAGAGAAGAAATAATAGAGGAGGAGCCCCCAGAACTGTGGGGAAGGCTAACAACCACATGTGTAAGAGTAATACTACCCTTCAGGGGGAAGAAAAAGAAAAGCATGAGTATGTTGATGGGGGCAGGCGGTGAGGAGCAAATGTGGTAAAATGCGAAGATTAAAATTTTATGAGTTTTATGGAGTTCTATGATTGCTGTTCTCTGTGAGGAATAAAAGTTATAAAAAGTTAGGTCATCTCTTGAAAGGGTGTCATGTTAGCAAGACTAAAGTTTAAAGGGGTATAGAGAAATTTGTCTAAGAAGGTTCATGAACAGCATCAGATTTTATGGATATTGGAGAATATTCTGCTCAGTTCTGCTAATTGACCATCAGCAAATTAGATTATTGCATTGATTCAAAACAACGTTTACCAACATTTTTTTTTTACACCAGAGTGCACATAAAAATCAGTAACATCTTATGACACATTATATACACTGATAAGCCTCTTGAAGCCAGAGATTGCTGGCTTATAATATGTGGCTAATCTGGAAATTGCCACCTGCCCATGGGACACAGGGTTCGGTATCTAGGCCAACCTGAAACCCATGTGTGGGCACACTGACCAAGCTTTACCTGGTGAATGTTACTAAAGAAAACCACAAAGGAATTGAAATATTTGCAAGAGAGTGATTTTATGGAGCGAAAGAAAAGAAAGTACAAAGATCTAGACTTCAAAGTAAAAGTGTAGTGGGAGAAACTGAGAATGAGCAATAAGGATAGGTGATGGAGATCACAGATTATTAATTGAAAAATAATATATCTGCAGAATGTCTGTATTGTGATAGTGAGGACAATAGCCACGGCTTATCCATGGGAGGGTGTAGCTGATGTGAATTGGATGTAAAGGTCATTGGACAATAGGATGTTGAGGAAATGAGACATGCACTGGAATCATGGGTGGTCCAAAGAAATGTTGGCATTAACAGAATTAGGACTGAATAAGGAAGACTTCTCAGGCATTAAACACTTCAGTACTGCAGGAAAAGTTCTAAGAGGATCAGAAAAGTTAGCAATAAGAGTGTATATAGTGTCACTAATTACCATTAAGCTTATGATTTTTACATGAATATGGATTAGTGAGCAGGAAACAGCAGTACAATTGAGGATTTTAACACTACCTTCACACTGTTAACTTCCTACCATGTGGTAGAATTAACAGCCGCCTCTTTAAGCTGCTTTACTGAAACTATGATTAAATTATTAGTTGGATCTATACTAATTCCATAATGTGTGACATCAGATATTAAAAGTATAAAAACCAAGTAGTAACATATTTTTTTAAAATGTTAATTTTGGGAGAGGAGAGTCTTCTCTCTGCCATGGTACTCTGCTTGCATTTTTCTGTCCACCTAGTTGGGTATGTTTCATGCCATAGTGGGTATTATAGAACATGGAATGCTCTAATGCAAATATTCTTCAGAAGTCCCTTTACTCCTTTTAGTAGTTAATTATTTTCACTAGTGAATATTTTTATATTAATTTTTTCCTTTTTAAATTATTAAAGTGTTTTCTGTCTCCTCTCTATTCCCTAACTGATACAACCAGAATAGCGGTCGTTGATTTTTGACTGCAATAATATTTTATGCAATCTAAAGCACATTTTTGCATTTCTTCACATGCTATCATTTCTAAAACCAGAGAATACCCAATAGTTGATGATATGTTTATCAATTTCTGGTGCATCTAGTTAATCTCTCATGTCTTAGATTTCATTAAAGATGGTATTTTCCTGCTTTAGTCCCTGTCCTCGGTACCATTTGTTCAGGGACCATAAACATACAATCATTTATGTATGTCCAGAGAGTCAGAGGAATATCCTCTTTTTGGTTTAGACATATATATTTTAATCCTGATTTTAAAAATGATGTGCTGAGGTCTTTGAGTTAGTCTAGAAATTGAAATTTCCATCTGAATTCTTTATATATATATATATTTATTTCTTCCTTTTTTTATATACTCAATTTTCCCTCTGCTTGTCTTCCCTCCTTCATTCTAATCCAGCAGACACAGATCATTAGGATTAGTGGTGATGGAAGTAGATATCTTAATTCTTGAGAAATACATTGCCATTTTCTTTCTAACAAGGCCATTTTCATAAACTACATAAAGTAGAATTAGGAAATAGACCACTAACTTTCTGTGCTATGTCCTTTCAAGAATAAGAATTCTACATGCTAAATATGATATCATATTTGAATGACCCATCCCATTTGCTATTCCTCCAGGATTGAGTAGATATTACATAGTCCATCTCCCAATTGTTGCATGCACTGTATCTCATTAGTGCTATGTGTAACTATTTGAGAATGAATAAATACTTTCACTGGAGTGAGATTAGTATATGATTAGCAAGTGTGTACTAAGAAAGGAACTGATTTGAAAGCATACAATCTAAACAATTTAGATAGCTTCCCTGATGAATTCAAGCTTGAATCAATTTGTACTCAGACTTTTGAATGTGTTGTAATTTTGACTAAAAACTGAAACAAGATTATTTCTGTAAATCTAATATCTCCTTTCTGAAGTGCTCTCAGATATAAAGTTTACTGTACCATGAAATAGGTCTGTTGTACTTTTCCTTTCAACTCTGATGACATGCCTAATAAACTCCTGCTTCATTATACAGAAAAAAAATATTCATTTCTGAGACTAAGCATTATAGGAAAATGGGTTTCCATATTGTTATTCCACCTGATAGATTATTAAGAAATCTGCAAGTGTATAATTACCAAGAGTAATCTTGTTATTACCAATTGTTCATGACCTGAAAATAGGTTCAAAATTGCTAAAGGTACAATCAGAGATGATTTCTAACATTTATGTGTCTCACAGCTTTAATAAATTTACATAATTTCACCAACTTCATCTGAGTTCTAATAACAATATTTATGTTTAGACAGTGAAAAGTATTAACATTTATTAAGAAATAGATTATTTCATTACCCATCCATTAATTATGAGAATCCTCTGGGAGATCAAGGATAAAGACTTGGTATTAACCCAAGTTAAGATTCCATGGTTTTAAAAATAGCCTGTCACTAATAAACAACAATGCCCTTAGACACTTTATTTTTTTGGTTGTTATTGAATTAATTCAGCTAAGGCACTGTAACAAAAACTAAAGATAGCCAAAAAGTTTATTTTGCACTAATACCATTAAATTGTATATATCTTTAAATATCTCAAAGAGCAAATGCTTTGATATTTAGGGTATTTGTCCTTATAGCAATGGCTGTGGGGGGTGGAATATAGGAAGAGTTGGGATTGAAAACTAAACTATGTGACTCATATTCTTCTGTATATTGTTCGAAGCATGAGTTTATTAGGCCAAGTACTAGTTCTAAAAGTTTCCTAGACATATACAGCCAACACTGTAAAAAAGGATCAAAATAAATCTGATTGTGCATCTTTTCATTTAAGTTTTGCTTTCTCAGGTAAATAACTTTTAGTAAGTATATCCTGTGATTTAATTTTCAAGACTAAAATAAAAGGCTTAATCAGTAAAAACCAATCAGCAGTTTATAATCTGTGAAGGAAATATTTTTAGTCAATAAAACATATCCACAGCTGTGAGTGTATTTCCAATTCATAAGAAAGTCCCTGTGATGATCTTATTGTGTCACCCCAAATTTTTCATGCATGGCCATTTGTTTCCACCTGCTATATATACTACTGCCCATCAGTTACTAGACACCTGCAGGCTCAGTATGCGGAGACTTTCAGTTAGGGAGAACTAGACCTAGGACTTCCTGGGGATTTATTCACATAAGGAATTAAGTCTCAAGTCGACCTGCTGCTTCCATGTCTAGTGACTGGACTTTGTGGCCACATCTGTGTGTGGATATCAAAATTAAGCAGCAGCCTTTGTTTAATCTCACCTTGTTCCAGTATCTTAGGTACTCAGCTTTCAGTTCAAGGCCCTAATATACAATTTTTCCAGATACTTCATAGAATCTATAACTGTCCTAAAGTATATAATACTGTAGAAGGAATAGAGGGTAAGTAAATTCCTGTGTTATAGATAAACATATCACCATTAATCCTGTTGGATCTGTGAGTGTTTGAACCAAGAAATAGAATTTTTCTTTCATGTCTGAGTTTTAACTAATGTATAATAATAACACATCCATCCAACAGAGAATTAAAGTATTAAATTTAGCAGTGATAATATCTAGAAGGATATAGCTTTGTGTGGAATCCAAAGGGATATATCCAGTCTGCAGAGCCGGGTACTTAGGTTGCTGCCTCCTACAAGTACTGTCAGACACAGTGATCAAGTCTTCTGCAAACTGGACTTTTGAAAGATTAGCTCCACTTACACTAAAATCTTTGAACCAAGGGTGTTTTCTACCACCCGGGTAACTCATTGCACTATTTGTGAGGAGGTGTAATAGAAAGAACAAAGAGGCCAAGAGTTTTAAGGCAAGGTTCATCTAAGTGGAAACGAGGAATGGAAGAGAAAACATACTTCCTTTAACTGTAGGTCTCTACCTCATTTAAATCCATCACTGGTGGAAGTGTTGATTTTCTCCTAAGCCCTTAGATCACATTTCTTGGCCATCGACTCTGATCTGGGCTGTAAATGAAAGAGCTACAGTCTTGACTTGATTTGAAATTAAAGGACCCTTTCCCTTACCTTCCTGGCCAGACTCTCTACTCCAGTATCACCAGAAGTACAGAAGTAGTACTGAATTCCTTAACTCCCTCTTTTCTACTTAAGAGGAAACCTAACATATCATGCTATACAGTAGAATCTTTATTTATAATAAATGTAGAGTTTTTTTAAAAAAATGAATTAAGTTCCTATTCTAAAATTTTCCTTGATATATATATATATATATTTTACATATATATATAATACATATCGTTATATATATATTATATATATATATATATTTTTTGCTTGGGAGTCTGTTACGTAGAAGTGGTGGAATGGTTGATGTTTTCTATAAATCAATGGATAGTTTTACTTAAGTGAACTGGCAATGGTAGGTAGAAAAATGTATGTTTAAATGAAAGAATGAATAAATAAAAAATGATAACAATCACTAGACAGGAGAAGATGGGAAAAATTTTTAGCATCTAGGCAAATCACAAAAGATAAGGGGTATGAAGAAATTGAAGAGACAGAGTAAAGAAAGCATAGAATGTTGGAGATACTATGTATGAAACAGGAATCTGATTTTTAGGATTGCTTTTTGGTCACTGGATCATTCCTGTTTTATGGTTTCTGTAAGAGAAACCTATCACAGTCTGATTTAGCCCAGATGGAACAAACAAATGAAGAAACGGGGCTGAAGAAAATATCAAGAAACAGGTAAAAAGCTAGCTAAACATAGAAAAGGAAAACTAATTTGAATCTGTGTGTTTTAGCTAGAATTGAAATATAGACCTGGAAATACATGAAGAAAGAAAATTAAGATTATTTAGAAATTAACATCTAAAACTTATTTTAAAATAAGATATAGAATGCTTGATTATTCGATTTGTATATCTGAAAACTCACAAACTAAAAAGATGCACAGATACTGTTTTATTGAATTTATTCCACCTGGTTATGCTTAATAATTTATTTGTCAAACAAGTAGAGACTTTATTTCTGCTCACTGAATCAAATTAGAAATCTCATTTGAATCCTATCTACATTTTGGCAATGAAAGCTCTAAAGTCTTATACATGCACACCTTAAATGCAGCTTATTGTTGTCAAATCATGTGTAACATAATCAGAAATTTAAGAGTCAATCATAAATTTTATTCCTGACAAACTTCATGATATTCGTTACATCACTTGGAATTTTAGTGTTTTGTTAATGAATTGCCCTAAACAGGATTGGCAATGATTATCTGTCCTTTAGAGATACAATACCATTGCCATTTATGGACATTCAGTGATTTTTTCATTCATTTAACAAATATTTTTTGAACACCAATATGTGTGAGTAGCTATTCCAAGTGCCAGAGATGCCAGAATGGATACATATATATACTTTTTATCCTTTTATAAGCCTACATTTTTAAGGAGACAGATACATAAGCAACTGCCTACAGAGGAAGGTAAAAATAATATAGAAGGTGGAAATGGCCTGTACCTGGAAAAAATAGGCACAGGCTCCCTGAGATGACTTTTCATCAAAGTTTTAAAAAGGAACCAGGGAAGATCACAGGCGTTTAAAAAGTTTGGTATTGCTTGGAGGAGAGGATGCATGAAAAAAAGAGCAGGATAAGAGAGATACTACCTAGAAGGTAGGCCAGGTGCAGGTTTTGATGTTTCTGTAGAGACTATACTGGGAGCTTTTTATTTTATTTTCTAAGTCTGTACTTCTCAGGCTCTAGCCTATACCCTAGGGGATGTATGTAAGGCTTTGTGAAAGTCACAAGAGTAACTGAAGCATCATCTTGTCAAGTTTCTATACAAATTTATATGTACTGTGCTATAGAATAATCTATATCTTAACGAGGATTAAATATGGTTGTAAAATGCAAGATTTGCATGAATTTTAAAACTAAAGTGTCAAATTTGAAGAAAAAAAAAAAAAAGAAAGAAAGAAAAGAAGAAGAAGCCTTAGTGGTAGGTATCTGTCAAACACTTGGGATGTTCTGAGATGATAAATCCTCTGTCTTCATGAGTTAGGACTGCATTAATGATGAGCTTCAAAATATGCATGAGGGGCGGGGATCAGTTGGAGACTGAAATTCCATCAAATTTGTCTTTTAGAAATATGGGCTGGTAGCAGTATAGCGTTCAGTTTGATTAGAGATAACTGGGATCAGACAGCTCAGAGACATATTTAGGAATCATAACCTGAGGGAGGACTTGGTGTTCTCGTTCACCAAGTGTGGAGATGAGACAGACTCACGTTTTCAGACTTCACCAGAATGTGAGAAGTGTCATGTTAAGAATATAAATTACTATTTTATTATTTCCTTCTACTCTTTAGCAACTACAGGGTTGTAAGAATTTTCATACAGTGTCTTATCAGTCCCAAGACACAAGACTAATAAGGCCAAGACAGCCTTCAGGTTTCTTGTAGATTGACCAAAGTGTAGACAGTCTTCTTCCTGCCTTCTTGCCTTTCTTCTCACTCCACTCCTCTACAGAATCCAAGTGGCTTCACCAGAGAGGTCGCTCTTCTCCCTTTTCTTAGAGCACTTCATCCAAACTGCCTCCTGTCCTGAAGATTGAGAGAGTTTACTTTTCTTCTGTGGAAGGCCAATTAGCAAGGCCACATAGGTTATGATCATAGGTCATAGCTCTTAAAAACTCTCTCATCCTTTGTGACAGTGTAGCCAAGCTCAGACCGAGTTCTGACCTCTCTTCTCTATTACAATAGCCTTGAATCAAGTTTTTCTTGCTTGTTTAACTTTGGTGAGACTTTCGCTTCGTCAATAGGCTTTTCAGTTTCCACAAAATCATATCACCCTGTTCTGAATACTTGTGTAAACTCAGTTGTTTGCTGAAGCATGGAGTTTTGATTTTAGAGCAAAAGCAACATACCAGTGCCTCCAGTGTATATTAATATAATCTAAAACTTACTTCTAGTCAATGTTTATCAAAAATTGGACTGGAGGAAAAAAACACCTATTAGGGAAGATCTAAATTTACCTGTGCCTTGGTATCCCATAATGCATTTCTAAATATACTGAGAAGAAACAGGTACTAAATTCCTATGGAATAATGTTTACTTGTTTGAACTTTAGTGTGCATAAAAAACAGATTATATTGATGCAAACTTTAAGAAACAGTTATACGAAACCCATCTTGTGTCACCTGCAAGGATGTCTTAGAAAAATTACCCACATCCCCTCTAGGAAGACCGTCTCGTGACATTTCCTTCTGGCCTTAGGATCAAGAGCAATTACTCTTCTTCTTGAATCAACAATGCATTGTTAGGTAATGAGCACTGCTAATGATGTAACTGGCCAGGTTTTCTTCTATACTGTGTGCTAGAAATATTAGGATCAAGTTAGCGGACCACCTAAAATCCTTAAGAGATGGCATTTTTAGCCATATTCTTTAATTCATTTTATAAACCCACAACATTTTTTTTTCTCTAGCTTTGACTTTGAGACTAAATTTCTATATTCTATTTCACTTGCTCTCAATTCTTCTTAAGTATAGGCCTGACTGATACACACAAATGAGTGGGCAGATAGCTAAATGGATTAGTGGTATAATTATAGGGAACCTGGACTGATTTGCTTTGGAGCTCCTGCCTCAGCTTTTTGGAATGAACTTTGAAAAGGCTTCTTCACATTTTAGGGACTAAAAATCCTTGTCAGGAGACAAAGACAAAGACAAAAAAATGAATTAGTCTATTGGCACAAATAACCAGAAATATATGGGGTGATTCTACAGACTGAGAGATGCCATTAAAATGAATAAAGTATAAAGAATAAGAAATCTGACAGCAGAGTGCTCAGATTTGAATTACATCTGTCACTTACCAGATGAGAGACATAAGCAAATTTATATAACCTCTATTTATCTAAATCCCACACCTTTAAAATAGAGGTAAGAGCAGTACCTACCTTCTAAGGTTGTTACAGGGATTACAGAAGTAAGTAGATGTAAAGATAGTAAACACTGTGTAATTGTGACCCAGCTGGTTTGATCTGGAGATACATAAACCAGACACTAAAACATAATTTTAGAGAACATTACTTCAAGCTTTTCTCTGGAAAAATCCCATGTTTCTATAATCATAGCAAGAGAGAGATGCACAGAAACTCAATAAAACATTTTCTCACAGTTAAAGGAAGCAATCTTTTTTTTCATAAAATGGAAATCATGCTCTGTTTTGGCATATAAACTATTGTATCTATAACTGAGTTGAATAGAAATGTCACCTTCAGGTTCTCAAACAGTTTGGTTGTATGTATGTGTGTGTGTATATATATATATATATTTACATTTCAAATTTCAAGAGATTGATAAGGATATTTCACAGTTCTTCAGCTTTTAACTTTTCCTAAAGGAATCTATTTTTCTCTTCTTATATCCATATTTCTACTGCTATATGGTTCTTTATTTTTGTAGAAAGCCACTATTATCTTATTAAAATATTCAGGTAGAGGTACTGATTATAAATTAACTTCAAAATATCGTAAATTTTTTTTGAATTAGCTACAAAATCTCTTTTGCATAATTGAATAATTCACAGAATGATGTTAAATGAATCATGGCTGAATATAACACTGAAAACTTTATATAGAAAATTGAGGTTTAACTTCTGTGTTGTATTGATTATAAAACTGAGAACCATATATCCTAGCTTACCTAATGATAGTCACAGAACTAGTCATTTTTATGAGTTTCACACTAACCTTTCGTATATTTATCCATTTAAATTCAAGTATTTCATGAGAGAGGAGATATTTTCACAAAATGTTATGGAAATTGTTACAATATTTAAAAACAAACAAAAAACAAATTGAGCATTAAATGTGGTAAATAAAATCAAAACAACTTCCAATATAAAACAACGGATTCTCTACTTTCAAGTCTGCTAAATAGAGACAAAAATTTTTAAATAGTTCCTTATTTTATTCTGTTATGCCTTATTTGTTCATTCAAAAATTTTATTTGCTCTTTTGAGTTTTGTGAATTTATTATAGATGTTAGTTATTGGTTCTCCATGTGAAAGATGAATCTTCTCATTAATTCCCTGAACCACCTTTTCTTTCCAACTTTTTCTCAATAGATGTTATTATTTTTAGTTCTTATGTTCACAGTGTTAATAAATTTAAGCTTTTATTTCTAATCAAATTCAGATAACCCATCTTGACTTTTATTAAAATTAAGGATATTAGTGCTCTTATTATTCTCTTTCCCAACTAACCCTTTCCACCTACCAAATTCTATCACTTCTTTTTGTGTTTACATTATCATTGTTTGAATACATTATAATGTCAGCTGTGCTTTGTTTAAAAGTTGAGTTTAAAAGTTGAAAACAAATCACATTTATATTATTATGAATATGTAAATATTCTTCACTGAGGAAGTGATGTTAGAATTACATTTGTTTTCTGAAGTTTCCTATGTTGCAATCCAAGTCCATTTGAAGAACAGTATTTCTAGCTTTGAGATCTAATAGTTTATTTTATTTTACGCTGAATCAGTTGTTCAGCTCAGGTCAAGTTTAGTTGATTTAGACCATCGCATTTTTTATATACTTTTAAATTTCTGCTCAAATTTCTCATTGACTTCTTTATTTATATTTAAAGAATTAGTTTCTTCTTATTTAAGTTTTACATGTACTATACAGCTTTATGTCCACTCTATATGTAGAATGAATCCACGAAACTATCCTTGAAAAAAGTTTCTTCAGCATTCACTAATTTAGACAATGATGTTTCCCAACCATTATCATAGGATAACTTGTCACTGTATTCCTGAATTAAACAAATAGTTTCATATACCATTTCTCTTTTTTCCTTGGAGCATATCATTTTTTTTAAAAATTTATTTATTTTAGAGAGAGAGGGAGAGAGTATTCAGGGGGGCAGAGGGAGAGGAAGGAGAGGAGCAGACTCCTTGCTGAGTTCAGAGCCCAACACAGCTGGATCCCATCGCCCTGAGATCATGAATGACCTGAGCGAAATCAAGAGTGGGATGCTTAACTAAGCCACTTGGCGCCCAATCACTAGAAGCACATCTTAAAGTAACTTCTTGAGAATGTTTGAGAGAGGATTGTTTTATTATTTCATTACTGCAAGTAATTTTTTTCTAGAAACATTTCAAGTTTTCTTTTTATCCTTGATGTTCTGAGATTTTGAAGTAATGAAACTAGATGTAGATCTTTTATTCATACATATATTAGGCTCCTAAATAACAATTCATGTCTTATTTGCCTTTAAATAAGACTCATGCTCCTGTTACTTTGCTAAACTATTTTAAATTATAGATATGACTCCTGATAAAGGCTGTCATGCAAAACATGATAATAACATGCAAAACAATTGCAGTAAATAGATTTGCACATAAAGAAGTTTTCTCTGCAAATAAAATTTACTAGTATGTGTTGTATTTACCAATATACATTCATCTCCTAATTAGCAGACATAGAATAATTAATCCAAAAGGAACCCTAAAGAGAATTCAGTAAACTATTCAGTAAACCATTACTGAAGATATGAATTATTTTATCACTGATATCATTTTAATTGGAGAAAAATCTAGTGTCTTGAGGTGTGTAATTTGAAATAACAATATGACCAGAGTTAGGTGTGAAACAGATACTAGGAATTGAGTCAAAAGTGAGAATCAGGCTTAAGGATGTAGGGAACATGTTTATAGGAGTATACAAAAAGCCCTGAAATCAAAGGGCACAGAAAGGAAAAATAGGATAAATAGTCAATCCTTGGGAAAATCCAATAGGATAGATGGAGAAAGAGAAAGAGCAATATATGTTAATGGGGATAGAAGTGAGGACCTAGAAATATGATTAAAACCCAACTTCATGTTGTGCAAAAAAGGCCAATGATTTGGTAGCAAATTTAACTTTTATGGGATTATTTAGTGCTTCAGTGGGTGCTAGTGAATTCTGGCTATCATATGTAATTTCTATTGATCTATCTTAGAATTCTGAGACTTTCTTCAGTCATCTAATATCTGCTATTAAGCCCAGTTAGAAAACTTTTCATTTCAGTTATTTGAATTTTCAGGTGTAGAATTTATTTTTAATTATGTCTTTTATAGTTCTTCTCTATTGGAATTTCATACTTGCTGTGTCGTTTTCATCATATTTTAATTTAATTTTTAAATATAGTTTTCTTTAATTCTTTGAACATATTTATAACACCTGCTTTGAAGATTTTTGTCTGCTAAAACTAACATTGGAGCCCACTCTAATCACAAGACTAAGTGTCAGACTGGATAAAAAAAGCAACATTAAATTATGTGCTCATATTCAAAGACTCAAATAGGCTAAAACTTAAATGATATTTAAAAGATCTCATATGAAGAGTAGATATATGAGAGCTGGAGGAGCTTTATTAATATTAAACAAAATAAAGTTTAAGACAAGAAATATTACAAGAGACAAATAGCAAAATTTCATGATGGCAAAAGGATCAATACATCAGAAAGATATAACAATTATAAATATATACATATCCATCAACAAAACTCCAATATGCACTAACCAAAAATGAAACTGTTCAAAAGAGAAATACATTAATTAATAAGTATAGTTGGATATTTCAATAATCTCATCACAATAAATAATAGAACAGTAACTAGATGAAAAATCAGTAAATACACAGAAGAGTTAACCAACAGGTCCAACTGGCATTTATGGAAAATTCCGCCTATCTACAGCAGAATGGCAGATAATGTATTCTTTTAAACACATATAGAATATTCTCCACATGGACAATATATTAGGTTTAAAAAGACCACAATGGAATTAATTAAAACTCAACCCCAGAAAGACATTTGGGAAATTAAACTACATATAAATAACACAAAGAAATATGACAGGAGATATTTGAAAAAATTTTTTGAATGGAATGGAAATGAATACAGAAAATCAAACTGTATGCTAAAGAAGTACTTAGATAGAAGTTTATGGCTTTCAATGCTTATATTAGAAAAAAGTACCTAAAGAAAGTAATCTAAGCTTGCACCTCAACAAGCTTGAAAAAGAAAAGCAATTAAATCCAAAGTAAACTAAAGAGGAAAACAAAGATTGAATTAGAAATTGATAAAATAGAAAACAGAAAACAATAGGGGGAATCAGCCACACAAAAATCTGGTTTTTTGAAAAGATTACAAAATTGATAAATCTTCAGTTAGACTAAGAAAAGAGAGAGACACACACACTTTATCAGTACCAGGAATGGAAGAGGGGGCATCATTGTAACAATACAGAAATTTTAAAAGGTCATAGGAATTATTATGAACAACTTCATGCCAACAAATTACAAAAAATAGAAGGAATATAAAAATTCCTAGAAGGGCACAAAAATACAAAACTTAATTAGAAACTTAAAAAAAAAATGAATAACCAGTAACAAAATTGAGTTATAATTGAGTAATTAACCCTGAAGAAAAACATTGGGTCGGATGGTTGCACCAGTAAATTCTGTCAAATATTTAAGCAATTAGTAATGTCAACTATACACAACTCTTTCTTTTTTTTAATATTCATTATTGAATTATAGTTGACATATAGTGTTATATTAGTTTCAGGTGTACCACAGAGATTTGACAGTTCTGTACATTGTGCAGTGCTCATCATGATAAGCATAGTTACCATCTGTCACCATACAAAATTATTACAATATTATTGACTATGTTCCCTATACTGTACTTTTCATCTTTGTGACTTCTTTATTTTATAACTGGAAGTTTGTACCTTTTAATCCCCTTTACCTATTTCATCCCCTGTCTCCCTCCCCTCTGGCAACCACCACTTTGTCTCTGTATTTATGAGTCTGTTTCTGTTTTTTTGTTTGTTTATTCATTTTTTTTTTTTTAGATTTTATTAATTTATTTGACAGAGAGATAGAGAACACAAGTAGGCAGAGTGGCAGGCAGAGGCAGAGGGAGAAGCAGGCTCTCCGCTGAGCAGGGAGGCTGATGCGGGGCTCGATCCCAGGACCCTGGGACCATGACCTGAGCTGAAGGCAGCCGCTCAACTGGCTGAGCCACCCAGGCGCCTCCATTTGTTTGTTTTTTTTAATTCCACATATAAATGATATTTGGGGAAATAAAAGTATTTTTTTTCTGTCTGACTTATTTCCCTTAGCATAATACCCTCTAGGTCCATTCTTGTAGTTCCAAATGACAATATCTCATCATTTTTATGGCTGAGTAATATTTCATTATAGATAGATAATAGAGAGAGAGATACCATGTCTGTATTTACTTATCTATCAATGGACACTTCCATATCTTGTCTATTATAAATAATGCTGCAATAAACATAGGGGTGCATATATCTCTTGGAATTTTCATTTTCTTTAGGTAAATAGTAGTAGAATTACTGAACAATATGTTTTGGTTTTTTTAATTTTTGAGGAAACTCCATACTGTTTTCTGCAATGTTGCACCAATTTATAGTCCCACCAACAGTACACAAGAGTTCCCTTTTCTCTGTGTCCTCTTTACAGTTCTTTCTATAAGGAGAAGAAGATTGAAAACTTTCTAAGAAATTCAGTGAGATCACTATTACCAAGGATGCAAAACCAGGCAAATACAGCAAAAGAAAGTATAAACCAATATCCCTAGCTTCAAGGGCTGGTGGTTATGACCTTCTTTGCCCCTGAAAATAGAAGAAATGAAATATAGATTAGCATTAATGATTTGTTAACATTAATGATAATTTACTACAGATATCTGAAAACTCTTTTTAGTTTTTTCCCCCTATTGCTTTATCTGTAAAATTGAAATATAAATATTTAATAATAATGGCAAAAAAAATGTTGTATGTACTAGTAATGGAGTTATTCAGTGTGGGTATTAGAGATATATTCAGGGTGGTTTAACAAGAAAATTATTTAACTTAGAGTTTATTAAAAGAACATTACATGTAGGACCTGTAGGAGCTTCTAGAATCAAATCTGGAAAATTGGCATAAACGACGGAGTCTAGACAGCAGATAAGGAAACATCATATATTATCACAATGTCAGTAGGGATGAATGGCATTGACCCTAGGTAACATTGAGGAAGTGTTGTCAGTAGGACCCTCGAAAATTGGAATGGTTGTCCTGATGTTGCCACCTGTAAAACAAATGAGTTCTCAATCCCTGCACCAGCTTACCTTCAAAGTCTGTGGTGGGTCCATGATATATTAGTCAACTTTTGGTTGCATACCCACATTTTGGGGTACCTGAGACCGGGAAAGGGGTAACTTGCATTTTCATCTTCTATTATGAGAGATAGTCTCTAACTTTTATTAAAGAATTAGTAAGTAGTTAATTATCCATATGCAAAAGGGAGTTCAGAGGATGAATAGTGCAAGTAAGTAAGAGACAAATTCCACTACATGTTCTTTCCTTAAATAATTTTGCAAAAAATCATATCTTTTTTACTTAGAAATTGTCTAATTTGTGAATTACTTTATTTTTTTAATTTTATTTTATTTTATTATGTTATGTTAGTCACCATACAGTACATCATTAGTTTTTGATGTAGTGATCCATGATTCATTGTTTTCGTATAACACCCAGTGCTCCATGCAATATGTGCCCTCCTTAATACCGACCACCGGGCTGACCCATCCTCCCACTCCCCTCCTCTCCAAAACCCTCAGTCTGTTTCTCAGAGATCATTGTCTCTCATGGTTCGTCTCCCCCTCCGATTTTCCCCCTTCATTTTTCCCTTCCTTCTCCTAATATCCTCCATGATATTCCTTATGTTACACAAATAAGAGAAACCATATGATAATGGACTTTCTCTGCTTCACTTAGCATAATCTCCTCCAGTCCCATCCATGTTGATGTAAAAGTTCGGTATTCATCCTTTCTGATGGTTGAGTAATAATCCATTGTATATATGGACCACATCTTCTTTATCCATTCATCTGTTGAAGGGCATCTGGGCTCTTTCCACAGTTTGGCTATTGTGGACATTACTGCTCTGAACATTGAGGTGCATATGGCCCTTCTTTTCACTACATCTGTGCCTTTGGGGTAAATACCCAGGAGTGCAATTGCTGGGTCAAAGGGTAGCTCTATTTTTAATTTTTTGAGGCACCTCCACACTGTTTTCCAAAGTAGCTGTACCAACTTGCATTCCCACCAACAGTGTAAGAAGGTTCCCCTTTCTCCACAACCTCTCCAACATTTGTTGGTTCTTGCGTTGTCAATTTTTGCCATTCTAACTGTGTAAGGTGGTATCCCAATATGGTTTTGATTTGAATTTCCCTGATGGCTAATGATGATGAACATTTTTTCATGTGTCTGTTAGCCATTTTTATGTCTTCTTTGGAGAAGTGTCTGTTCAAGTCTTCTGCCCACTTTTTGACTTGATTATTTGTTTTTTGGGTGTTGAGTTTGAGAAGTTCTTTATAGATCTTGGATACCAGCCCTTTATCTGTAGTGTCATTTGTAAATATCTTCTCCCATTCTGTGGGTTGCCTCTTTGTTTTATTGACTGTTTCCTTTGCTATGCAGAAGCTTTTTATCTTGATGAAGTCCCAAAAGTTCATTTTTGCTTTTGTTTCACTAGTCTTTGGAGATGTATCTTGGCCGATGTCGAAGAGGTTACTGCCTATGTTCTCCTCTAGGATTTTGATGGATTCCTGTCTCACATTGAGGTCTTTCATCCATTTTGAGTTTATCTTTGTGTATGGTGTTAGAGAATGGTCGAGTTTCATTCTTCTGTATATAGCTGTCCAATTTTCCCAGCACCATTTATTGAAGAGACTGTCTTTTTTCCATTGCA
>NC_138376.1:47547394-47592372 GCF_054177405.1 Leptonychotes weddellii | reverse complement strand
GTATTTTTGCTATTGTCATCCTTGCCAGAGGAGATAGATCCAAAAAAGTATTCCTAAGACTGATGTCTAAGGGTTTAAAATTTTTCTTTTAAGAATTTTATCATTTCAGGTCTTATTTTTAGGTCTTTACTTCATTTTGAGTTTACTTTTGTATATTGTGTAAGAAAGTGGTCCAGTTTAATTATTTTGCATGTAGCTGGTCAGTTTTCCTGAAGGAACTCATCAACAAAATGAAAAGGCAACCTGACCTACTGAATGGGAGTAGGTATTTGTAAATGATGTATCTGCTAAGGAGCTAATATCCAAAATATATAAAGTACTCATTGAGCTCAACACCAGGAAAACAAAAAATGCTGTTAAAAAATGGGTAGAGGACCTGAACAGCCAGACACTTTTCCAAAGAAGACATATAGATGGCCAAAAGACCCATGGAAAGATGCTCAATATCACTAATCATCAGGGGAAAGCAAATCAAAGCCACAATGAGATATCACTCACACCTACCTGATTGGCTAATATCAAACAGATAAGAAATAACAAGTGTTGGCAAGGATGAGGAGAAAAGTGAGCCTTCCTTCATTGTTGGTGGGAATATAAATTGGTACAGCCTCAATGGAAAACAGGATGAAATTTCCTCAAAAAGTTAAAAATAAAACTACCATATGATCCATCAATTCTGCTTCTGGGTATTTATCCATGAAAATGAAAACACTAATGCAAAGAGATATATACACCTCTATATTCATTGAGGCACACTTAACTATAGCTAAGATATGGAAGCATCGTAAGTATCCATCAATAAATGAATGGATAAATATGGTATATGGCCAAGGGCATGTAATGTTGTAGTAACTACTTATCAAGGTGAGCATTTCATAATGTACACAAATGTTGAATCACTATGTTGTATGCCTAAAACTAATATAATATTGTATGCCAACTATACTTCAACCAAAAAACAAAACACAAGGAAAGTCTGAGAAATTTTCAAAGCCAAAGAATACTAAAGAAACATGAATACTAATGGTTTGTGGTATCCTGGATTAAATCCTGGAAAAGAAAAAGACATTAGTTTAAGACTAAGGGAATCCTGGGGCACCTGGCTGATCATCGGTCAAGCATCCAACTCTTTATTTTGGCTCAGGTCATGATCACAGGGTCATGAGATCGAGCCCCATGTCAGGCTCCGTGCTCAGTGGGAAGTCGGCTTGAGATTTTCTCCCTCTCCCTCTCCTTTTGCCCCTCCCCCTGCTCTCTCTCTCAAGATAAATAAATAAATCTTTATAAAAAAAGGCTAAGGAAATCCAAATAAAATATGGACTTTGGTTAATAATAGTGTATCAATATTGGCTAATTTGCTGTGACAAATGTACTAATGTCAGATAGTAATAATAGTGGAAACTGGTTGCAGAGTATGCAACACCCTCTGCACTATCTTTGTAACTGTTCAGTAAATTTACAACTATTCTAAAATTTAAAAAAAGTTTAATTCAGAAATAAATGATTGCAAATAAATAATTTCTGATTCAAAATAATTTATACTTAAAACATAAATAGTCATTTTAGGTAATCATAAATGTTTTTACCTTTCATATACTAAATATTGTAGTCCACTAATTATAATGAAGGAAAGAATTCTTCAGTTAATTGCAGTGCCTTAGGTTTGTAAATCAAATTAAAATGTTCAATGGATTTCATACAAAGACATAAATGAAACATAAAAGCAAAAACAAAGTTAAACTGTTATAAAATGAATGTTCCTAATAATGAATGTAATTATTTTTTCTGTTAATAATGACATGTAATGAGACTTACAGTACTAGGAATACACTATACTATCAAAAATACGTTTTTGACAATTTTAATTCACTTCATATTTTTATACATCTCTCTGCTAGAAAACTTGCCCTGTGTAACAGAAACTAGCTGCTTGTTCCTCTGTTTCCTTTGCTTCTGGCATAAGTTTAATTATCTTCCAAATATTTGGGACCATGTGAACGAGTTCTGACCAATAGAAAATCAGTGGTAGTTTTAATCTTATACTTTGGTCCATAAAAAATGTCTTATAAGTCTTTTTTTCCCTTTATTCTTTTCCATTTTTGTTGGAAGTGAGGTGTCTAAAAAACTAGAGGAAAGAAGAACCAGAAGATAGAAAAGCATAGGTCCCTAAATCTCATGTAGAAAAATGTCCATGGGTCAGAAGTATCCCCATTGTCCTGAGTGAGCAAAAAACAAAAGTTTTTATTGTGGTAAACCACTAAGATTGGAAGTGTTTGTTTTTTCTTTGCAGCAATTAACATTATTTTTCCTAAAAGTTATCCCTTTAGTGCTCATACACACCTCCTTGAAAATTCCATTGGAATTGATTTTTAAAATACCATGAAAAGAAATATTTTTTGAAAAACATGTCTGTGTAATACAGTTATGAATCATTTATATAGGAAATGTACATATAATTTCTTCTTTTAAAATTGTAATTCTTGGGACACCTGGGTGGCTCAATCAGTTAAGCATCTGCCTTCAGCTCAAGTCCTGATCTCAGGGTCCTAGGATCGAGCCCCACATAGTGCTCTCTGTTCAGTGGGGAGTCTGCTTCTCCCTCTCACACTCACTTTCTCTCTCTCCCTCAAATAAATAATTTTTTTAAAAAATTTAAAAAATTGTAATTATTCTCTGATTAAATTTAAGATTGTTAGCAAATGTGCAATGTTTCAAAAAGAAATAAAAATAATATACAGAAAAAATGAAACGTCAGCAAAATACAATCATAAAATTAAGTTTAAAAAATATTTAGTTGATTCATTAATTCAGTGAGGTTAGTTATTTTATATTGAGTAGACAATTTAACAAACTATGCCCCAGGTGGGAAAATCCAGGCCCCTCCCTATTTTGTGTATCTCACAAACACCACCACACTCATTCAGTTGTGTACTGTTGATGGCTCTTCCAGGGGCAACTTCAAGAGTGTATGTGCTCTTTGCTTGCAAAACCTAAATTATTTATTGTCTGGCCCTATCAGAAAGCATTTGCTGACCCTTGGTGTAGAAAATGATCAAACAATAACCTATTTTATAAGCTACTTGTTGTGGCTTTCTTTTGGTCTAGTCCAAGTTTTATTTATTGGTTCTTTATCTGCACTAATATATATTTTGTTAAAGTAATATACAAAATCTTGCTTTTTATAGGAAATGTATAATCCTGTTCTACTGTATTAGATTAATATTATGATTTTTCATTTTCAGTAAAATTGTTGCCAGAAAAATAATACATGTTTGGTAATTTATAAATTATAAGCCCCCCCTTTTTTAAATTTAAAGAATATGTACAGTTACTATTTACCAAATATGTGGATTTGTAATATATAGTGCTTTGATCATTTAAGAAATACCCTAGTTCAAACATTTTGCCACTTGTAGAAGTTATATTTCATTGTTAGTTATAACTTACTAAAGCATACACCAGAGAAAGGAATTTATCCAAAAAGTAGATTGTGATTCTATAGTCTACTTATGGGAACAGTAGAAATAATTAGAAAAATCTTTGTATAATTACTTCTGGAGAGCTGAATAATGCAGTGTTTTTATGCATGTTAGTTTCTAGCATTATAATTACAGATGCTCCACAAATAGCATAGGTTTCACACATGTTATTAATGCTGTATATCTCTTTTGAAATCTGTAGAATCTTTTTCTTCTTCTTCTTTTTTAAAAAGAACAAATTAATATGGATAATAAATTCCTTAATACAACAATTGTTCTTCCATGAGGTGTTCATCCACTGGCGTAAGCTAGTGGTTAGTTTTGATTTAATCTAGGCTCCCTTCCAAGTTCTAGTCTTAGGAACTAAACTTAGCAAATAAATATCAAAAATGCATTTCCTTCAGATAGAAAGGGCATTATTATTTTGTTTTCTGTTTACTATGAACTGAATTTTTCTTCAGCAATGAACAGAATACTTTAGTAAATACAAATTGGTTTTCACCTTCCCTAATAGAGGTAATTATTATGATTTCTGTCAGGAAAACCTAGTGCTTTTCACGTAAGAAAGCAAGATATGGACTAAATTCATGTTCTACATGTTTGGATACCCATATTTTATATTTTAATTAAAACAAGATCATATAAATCAGTCATTCACAGTGAGCACTGTTGTCATAAACCAATCTGTTTTCACAGCCAATCATTGCTTACTGGAGCACCCTCTACTAAAGCCCTCTATGCGCAACACTTCCAAAAAGAATTCAGTAATAATTATTTATCTTGCTGTGCAAAATGTACTAAGTATTGTTTTTTTATGTTTCCATGTGTGGAATAAATGGAAACAAATAATGCCTCAAAGTGTAAATTTTCTTTCTATGTATGAAATAAAAATAAAATTATTAATCATGCACATACAAACACACACAAATATCTAGGATTAAATATACCTACTCATCTTCCCTCCAGAATTACATGCAATTGTGTATGAGTCCCTGGTTTATAAATTCTAGTCATTACTCTTTATTTAAAAATATAATCATATATGTTAACTAACTAGAGTATAAATAAAAACTTGAAATTAAAAAAAATCTAAAAAATAAAAATAAAGTACAGGGAGAGGGAAAAAAAAAACATATAAAATCAATGCCAACTAATAATGTATCCCTTACCCAATCAGCAATTTTAAATTCTAAAGGTTATATCCATGAAATATAATTGGAGTAAAGAAAAGATGATGATGACCACCTATAATGAAAATTGCTGCTGGCAGACTCAGCCAGAACTCTCTTTGCCAATAAAGCACTTAAAGAGGTAGTCCATCGCAGAATTTGGAGTGTTTTCCTAGTAACTGAAGAAGACCACAACTCTCAAAGTGCCTATTACACATTAGTGATACTCTGAGCTATATTAATGCAATTCTCTATAGAAAAGTATGATTGATAAATCCAAAATCTTAAGTGTATATTTACTAGTAAGTAACAAATCTGTTGATGATTGTATAATTCATAAAATGAACCATTTGCATATTGAATTTCATTAAATGAAGGAATCCTGGGAGAAAATAGTTTTGCATATATCATTGTTAAAGCAATAGTCTGTATTTTTATCATGTTTTGGTAGTGAAAATTAAGCTGTTACCCTTTTCTTCTAAAATATAATACATATCTATCTAATACAGTATCTAATATCTAATATCCAATATCTAATACAAAGAAGACAGGGCTTTGATGTAAATTACTGTTTGTTTTTCAAGAAAATAAGTGCTTAAACTAATAAGAATGTTATTTTAATAAGGCTACATATGTACCTAGTAGAATAGAAATATTGTTTGAGCAAATGTCTTATCTGCTGAAGCTTTAATGACACATGTCCCTGAATGTGTAGCAATTAAGATAAAATAACAGAAATGGTAATTAGCCATTAAACATGTTTGCAAAAGAAAGTAAACATAGAAGAAAGAAAACTCAACAAAATAAAAATGCTTAAGTGTGTTGAAAGCTAGAATAATAATGCTGCTTTCCAGATAGAACACTCTTGTTATGGGAACTTGTAATTAGAAAGCAGACTTAAGTACATTTTTTTAAGTGCTTGTGAAGTGAAAAAGACTAGAGTACAGATAATGGAGCAGTTAGTTTTTCAGCCTTCACAGGCCATATCTCAGTCATTCTTGGTTTGAGCTACAATGGGGAGCTAGAGATGCTATAATCAAATGCTCCAGTCTAGTCAATCTACAGCTATACTAAACATTCTTGGAGGACAAAATATTTTTGCTAGAAAACTTCTTCCACTCAACTACAGATCAGTTGAGTTTATTAACAAAAAGTCAATTTTATTTAATGCATTTAATGAAAGTAATATGAGTATTATTTTGGAGAGGTCAAATAAATTGGGCTAACTCTAAAGTACTGAGTTCATAACAACAATATAATAGAAAAAAAAGCAATATTCATTTAATAGTTGATGTTGATGATTCGGTCTCCTAGTTGTTCTCCATAGCAATTTAAACCAGAAACATGAAGTACATGTTGGTTTGAAAATGAGTATTATGTTCAACTTCTTGGTGATTACATCATTATCTTTACTCTGATAGAAGTATTTAGATGCTGAGGCCATTTAGACAGCAAGAATAAAGAGAACCTGAGTAGTGGATAGGCATATTTCTTTGTACTATTTACAAAAGGAATTAATTCTGCATGCTTTTATTAATTTCTTTCTCTGTTTTTAGAATTCATTAGTATTTAATATCTTGGTCAAATATTTAATTGTGTGATTTCAATTGTGTTTCTTATTAATTAATCAGAGCTGTTATTTATCAGTTTCATATTCCCTATCTTTTTTCTTTAGAACCTATAGACTACATTTGTATGGGTAATTAGATTTGATGATATTTTCTGTAAAAATAGCATATCGAATGAAAAAATACTGTCACAGACTAAGTATGAACATATTATATTGAAAATGCTATTGAGTTTAATCAACAAGATGTTGTAGATACTTCCATCTAGGTAATCCAATATGGGCAATGATAGGATGACAGGTCTGGCAGATTCAGAGAAATGTTTAATGATAACCTACATTTTATACTAATCAGTTTTGATTTGCATTACCAACAGGAAATAATGTACCCTTGACACTCCAACAGCTAGGGAAAATTATAATTAAGTTGAAATTTACAGAGAAGGATTAATTTACAATGTATTCATAATAATTTGAACTCTGTAAAATTGGAAAATGATTACACTACTATGTTTTTTAATTCTCGTCTTCATTGGTTTCTAGGATATTGCTCACCTTTAATTTCTGGTATTATTCAGCATCCTGTACTCAGCTCGTTTACCTTTTCACTATAAATGCTTTTTAGGTTGATCAAATCTATTCACGTGTTTCAATGACCTCTTTCCAGCATGTGGAGGAAAATGGACTTTTCCCTTCAAGTTGAAAGAGCTACGTGTTGATGATTTCTAAACTGCTATGCATATCTTAGTACAATGAATGTTCCAGGAAGAAATTTAAAATAAAACAAAACAGAGTGAGCTGAAACAAAAGAAAGCATGGGAATGTGAAGGGCTCAAAGATATTCAGTGTAGCCAAAATTTATCCTGAGGGCAATGAGGTTGGAGTATTAAGCACAGTCCAAATCAGAAATGTCATTTAAGGAATAGTAGGGCCAATAAAAGTCATTAATCTGGGAAAAATATAAATGTATTTTGAGAGTTACTCTAAACTGTAAGGTAAAACTTCTTTTTCTCTTATAGAAGGGTTACATACTGAAAGAAGAGAAAAATTTAGGTACTTGCAATAATCAAACTATTGTCTAAAGCATAGGTATGGAAACAAAGTTTGAGGTAACTGGACAATTTCAGAAGATATTTAGGTGACAAACCAAACAGGATAGGCTCTTATGATGTTCAGATGTATAAACTGAGGAAAAGAAGAGAATTACGCTCAGATTCCCAGGATAGATAAAATGATTTATTGTTCTGGGACCACAGAGGTAGAAGAAGCATGTTTAATGAAGAGAGAAATCAGCAGAGCTTCAAACATACTGAGTTTGTCAGACTATAAGTTATTAAGGTAGAAGTCTCCCTTAAATAATCCTAATATGCATGTCTAAAGCACAGGAGAGAGTGGAAAGACTATAGTTTACTAAAATATCAGTTAGAAAGAAATATATAGAATGACAAGGAAAGAATACTTGGGATAGACACTGAGGAAGCCTAAATATAAAGAATGGATAGAGAAGAGAATACACAATGTGAGGTAATAGGAAAAGCAAGACAAGAAAGTTTCTATTAGGAAGAAATGGTAAGAAAGTGTCAAATATTGTTGGACAGTCCAGTACAATTTGCTATCAATATGGTCCAGAAAAATAATTATTAGAGAGGGCACTGGATGTAGTGAGCATTGGGTGTTATATGCAACTGATGAATCACTAAACTCTACCTCTGAAACTAATAATATACTATACCTTAATTGATCTTAAATAAAATATAATAATAAAAAAAAGAAAAGGTTAGTTACTAATGTTGGTGTTGAATGAGGGGTGGGAGATAAATAGATGAAATGAGAATGTGGAGCTAGCAAGACTAGATTACTCTGTGAATATTTGACAGGTAAGGGGAAAGGAGATATAAGTTTAAAGGGGAGGAATGAGAGACAAATTTTTTTTTTATTTCTGAAATTTTGAGTGGTTCATGAGGTACATGGATATCTTCCATTTGCCCTTCAAGATCTGCTCTATGTCTAGGAAGCTAAATCATACTACATATATATTTTCTGCCTTCTTTTGAGTTTCCCCAATGTGAAGTAAGAGGAAAGGACACAAGATGATTATTCCCTCACTTCTCTTTTTGGATTACCTTTTAGTGATCATCACATCTTCTCTAAGGCAGTGGTCTCCACATAGCCTTTCTGTCTCAGCTTCCAGTACCAGCTCACTGAACCCCTTCACACTGAATGGCACAAAGACTGCACTCTGTCCCTTGTGACTTTAGTACATCTGTCACACACTTGTAAATTATCTCATATTAAAATCTCTTCTAATTTCCTATTTAGAGAGCGCCATCTCATTTCTGCCAGGATCCAATCACACATGTTAATTTTTGTATGCTTATGGGATGATGTTACCACAAGAGTAGAGACTAAACCTATAGGAAACAGAATAGTTGATAGAGGTCAGTGGAATGTGGTGAGACAAAGATCTAGAAATATGGTGACAACATTAGCTATAGACAGGAGGAGAGGCTGATCTGACATTATTTTAAAAGAAATTAACCAAATGGAAAAGATGGATGGTGATATTGATAACACTTTAAAGATTTTGGTAGGAATTTAAGAGTTATCATCTGATGACATCTGTTTTTGCTGGAACTCAAACCATGTGTCTGTTTCCTATGAGTGATGGGAAGAGTAGCATGATTGGGAATTCAGGGAAAGTGTAAACTGTTTCACATTTAGTTGACTATCCATTTTCCTGCATGCTTATGATACATTGAACTTTGAAAGTGATTCTTCTAGCCACATTGTTCTATAGGAGCTGCTACTTTGACTAGAGTTGGCCTCTACCCTAAACCAGAGTCAGAGACCATTCTAGGGATTTAGAACGCAAAATTTGAGAAAATGTTGCTCACACTGTTTGACATTCAAAATGTGGAATGTGGGTCCACAACTATTGGCAGAAAATTACTTAAGTTGGGGACAACAGTTTGAAGAAGCATAGAGAGAAGCAGAAAGATAATATGGAGAGCTACAAAAAAAAGCAGACAAACATGACAGAGTTCCAGCACCTAATGTACCTGGGCCAGTCACACATTTCCCATTCCTATGTTTTGCTGCTTGAACCAATAAATTTCTCACTGTACCAGTGCTCATCCTACTAAGGCTCTATCTCTCTTCTCCAAAAAAGGTTTTAGTTGTAAAAACTTAGGCAGGGTTGAAATTTGATCAAAGGTAGAAATGATAAATTTATGTTGGCATCAGTCTTCAAATCTGTATGATCTTTCTCTATTAGTGCTCAATAGCTAAAGAGGAGGCACAGAGAAAAAAAGAGTTGGATTAACTGGGAATTGAGTAAAAACAGAAAAAATGGCACCCATGGAGAGGAATCTCAAGGTTCCCAGTGAAAGCAACCACTGAAACTGTGAAGAACTAGGCAGTTTCCCCTGCTTCCAAACCAGTAGGAGTTTTTAGTTCAGCTATATCAACGTCCTGCTATAATTAATAACATTATTTAAAGGAGGAAAACAGAATCCAAGGAGAAATACCAAAATAAGGACAAAATATCATCACAGTTCAAGAATAAAAGTAAATATTACTAGAGAGACTTCATGCTCAGAATACCTTCACTGTAAGATATCTTGAAGGAAGCACTTCAGCCTGAAGGAAATAACACCAAATGGAAAGTCAGATTTATAAGAAGACATGAAGGCCTTGAAAATGAGAAATAGGCAAATAAATGAAATATATAATTTTTCTTCTCTTAATTTCTTTAAAACATATACAAATGTTTAAAGCAAATTTTATAACACTGAATTTGTGGTTTATAGCATAAGTGAGTATATCAGTGACAACAGTTGTATAGCAATGGGGGTAAATGGAACTAAATTAGTGTAGTATATTTTATGTGAAATAGTACAAATTAATTGTAAGTAGACTATACTGATGGCAATCCAAAGAGTAAGAATTTAAACAATAATGTAAAGAGTCATTGCGATGGTTATAATCAATAGAATAATAAAAATATTTGACCAAAACGAGAACAGCAAAATATATAGACACAAAAACTAAACCAAAGCCAAAAACAAACAAACAAAAAGCAGACAGATTGAAAACAAAAGTCAAATGTGGACATAAATCCAACCAAAGCATAATTAAATTGAATGTCAATGAATTCAAAAAATTCAGCAGAGTTTCACATTGTCCAGCTGTATAGAAACCAAGACCCAACTTTATTTAGTCTCAAGAAATGCACATAAATATGAAGACATAGATAAGTAGAAAAATTATAAATGTATACTATTTTATAAAAGCATAAAAATGTGATGAAGCTATATCCATATCAGAAAAAAATATATTTCAGTCCATAAGTAGAAAGTGAAGATTATAGTAATAAAAGATCAATTCAGCAGTGACTTCAACTAACATGTAGGACAGCAGGGTCACCCCATCAAGCACAGATTCAAGAGAAATAATAATAGGTTGTTGCTGTAAGTCTCTATGTACATCAGTCGTTTGTTACATAAAGATAACTGAAACAGAAATTAGCATCTAGAAGTGAGGTGCTCTCATAGTTGAAACCCAATATATGTGGCACTGGGATGATTTTGGGAAGAGGATGCAAGGACAGTAAGGCAATTTTAATGACGTCTAGAAGAACAGTGAGGAAACTGTTATTAGAGGCTGGAGAAATTAGAATCATGGTATGTATTGACCAAATACTGACAAGACTCTTGCCTGTGTTAATGTGGAAGATAGAAAATATACACAATTCCCTCATAGACTTGGCAAAGAAGATTCCAGGGTAAAATTTTGAAATTATCAAATAGCTTCATTTAGTGGTCTATGATAAAATAGGAGAGGAAGTAAATGAGCTAACGATGAAACTGTTTTCAACCAGATTTTAGAAAATGTATTTTTAACTCATGACTGCTGTGTTGGAAAATAAATATGATTGTTATTTCTAGACTCTCCAGCTGGCAACAGATTTTCAAAATGGACTCAGGGCAATGATCAAATCCAGGATATTACCAGTGAAATTGAGTTTCAGGGGTGAGATCAAAGGTGCATGGATTTAAAACCCTGTGTTAAGACAATAGAATAAGTTAAAGCAAAGGCACATAGACCCCCTCAGCTAGACGAAAATACTTCTAAAAACCTTAAGGACATAACTTAACTCTCACCCCAAGGTAGAGAGGAAATAGTTCAAAGAAATGTTTGGGTCTGGCAGGAAGCAAGCTGAGAAAGTTACTCAGCTGCAAACATGAGCCATTACTTAATGGCTAGCAGATCACAGAAGTACTATGGACCAGTCTTTACTTATGTTTCTTCCTCCCCCTTTTGAATGTGTGTCCATTGCAGTATTCTCGTCTCTGCCTCAGCTCTGTATATCGACAGTATGGGTGAGCAGAAAATTTGTCTTTTTAATTTTCAAGTCTCTGAATCAAGAAAAGCTATTCTCAAATGCTGAAATAAAGAAGCTATAATCAAGTAGCCTCTTCTACATCTGAACTTAATTTAAATAATGACAGCCTAGATTTTTAAGCCAATTCCAATGGGACAAGACATTTGTGCGTGACAATAATATATTCTTCACCTGGGTGATATGAGTTACAGTGACCAGAGGTTGGACTACAGTACATAATATCTTAAAATGGCCATTGATTATCCCTTTTTGTCAAATGGACATGGCTGACCACTCTTGTCCATCTGTCTCTCCATATGCCTACCTTCGGCTTCCTCATAACGTGGCAGTACAAAAGTAATCAGGTTTTGTGGAAGTCAGATTTCTTAGAGCAGCAGTTCTCAAATGAATGTGCTTTTGCCCCACTACGGCACATTTGGCAAAGTCTAGAGCTATTTTGGAGGGGTAAGAGGGGCATCTAGTGGTTATGTTGAGTTGAACTGTGCCCTTCCAAAACTTCTATGTTAAAGTCCTAACCTCCAGTACTTTAGAATGTGACCTTATTTGGCAGTACTGGTCATTTCAGATTGTAAATAGTTAAGATGCAGTCATATTGGTGTAAGATGAGCCCCTAACCCAATATGACTGGTGTCCTTATCAAAAGGGGTAATCTAGACACAGACACACACTGAAGGAGATCACCATGTGAAGATGAAGGCAGAGATTTGGTGACTCTTCTACAAACCATGGTATACCAATGATTGCCAGCTAACCACCAGAAGCTAGGAGAAAGACATGAAACAGATTCTCTTTCAAAATCCTTAGACGGAAGCAGCCCTGTCAACACTTTGATCTTGGACTGCTTGCCTCCAGAACTGTCATAGAATAAATCTCTGCTGTTTAAGCTATCCAGTTTGTAATGAATCTCTGGCAAACTAATACAGAGTCAAAGGATACTCTAAAAACATCTTAAAATGGAAAAGACAGCCCAACACAACAAAGTAGGTTTTGATGAAAATGTCATTACTGCTGATATTAGAAAACTTGCTCTTAGAGTATTTTGAGAGGAACTGGAAACTGCCAGTCTCTTAAGATCTATGCCAAAAAAAAATTGACAAAGTAACACTTCTGCAGGGTTTCATTAGGCAAACATTCACAGAGTTCATCCAGATTGAAGAAGAGGGGTCCTAGTTATTTTTCTCTGCTATAGTCTGCCATGTGATCACAGATTATTTACATTTCATCTACATGCAAAATACACACTCTCTTCTAAGAGAATACCCTAAGAGCATAAGCATCAGGCTTATGTTGAGATTAGAAAATAAAACTTTCTAAAAAGTCCTTTTACAAAAGTTGCAAAAGCATAAAAATCTTAGGGTATAAATTAAATTTTAAAAGTATGCAGAAAACTATAAAACATTGCTGAGAGAAATTAAAGATTTATAAAGATGGAAAAAATGTAACCTGATCATACATTGGAAGAATGAATATGGTTAAAATGATCTATAAATTCAATGTAATGCCTGTTGTAATGCAAGAAGTGGTGTTTTTGTTTTTTGTTTTTTTTGAAAAATTGACAACTTGATTTAAAATACGGGATTGTATGAACTTATAATAGCAAAAATAGTCTACTAGGTAAAAGAACAAGTCTGGAGAAGTTATACTATCAGACTTTATGACTTAATATCAAAAGAGTGTTTTATTAGAATGGAGGCAAGGAAGGAAGGAAACAAGGGAGGAAGGAAAGAAGGGAGGGAGAGAAAAAGGGTGGAAGGAAGGAAGAAGAATTGATCAATGAAAGTGAAATGAGATTCCAGAAATAGAACCACATTTATACAATTTATTTTCAACAAAAGATCTGAAACAATTCAATAGGAAAATGAAAGCCTTTTCAACATGTGGTAATGGAATAAATAGATATTTATGTAGGAAAAAAGTGGCATTGACTTCTACCTCATACCATACACAAAACAATGATCATTAATCTTTATGTAAAAGCTAAAACCATAAAGCTTTGAGGAGAAAACATGGAAGAAACTCTTTTTGACTTAGGAGGAAGATTTTTGTTTATTAGAAAAGGCAAAGAGAACAATATCCATAAAGAAAACATAATTTAGTCTAATCAAATTTAGAATTTTTCCTCACCAAAAATAATGTTAGAAAATAACAAGATAAACATGGGAGAAATATATGCAAATATCTATCTGGCAAAGGACTAACAGCAGAATATTCAACAATATAAATAAAACAAAACATTGAAAATAATTTGCAAATGACTGGAACCAACATTCATAAAGGAGGATAAGCAAATAAAAAATTCGTATCATCATTAATCATCAAGGAACTGCAAAATAAAGCTAAAAGTGGTTACTCCTCTAAAGTGTCTAAAATAAAAAAAATGTTTCTGAAAATGTGGAGTAAATAAACTCTTATACATTTATGATAGAGATTTAAAATTATTGATAGAAAATAGGGGCACCTGGGTGGCTCATTCAATTAAGCATCCGACTCTTGATTTCGGCTCAGGTCATGATCTCAGGGTCATGAGATTGAGCCCTGCATTGGGCTCCACACTGGGTGTGGAGCCTGCTAAAGATTCTCTCTCTCTCTTCCCCTCCCTTTGCCCCTCCCCCCTACATGCACACACACACACTCTCTCTCCCTCAAGAAAAAATAAAATTATTGATAGAAAATAAAATGTAAAAAATTTGGGGAAACAGTTTGGAAGTTACTTTTAAAGTTAAACATATACTTAACATAGGAACAGCAACTGAATCCTAGGTATAGAAGCAAGTGAAATGAAAATATTTGTTTATAAAAAGCATTTACAGACATGTTTATAACAGTTTTATAGTAATTCAAACCTAGAAACATCCAAATGTCTGTCAACATAAAAAGATAATAAACCAGCTAGTGATAGATACATACAATGGGTTATCATATAGCAATAGGAAATATCAAACTACTAATTCTAATACACAAGAACCTTTCAGACAGTATGCTGAACCTAAAGATGTGGACAAAAAGAATGTATTACAAGATTCCATTTACGTTATTTCTCAAATAGGAAAAAAAAATCAGAAAAGTGGTTGTTTCCAGAGACAGAGCTGCTTGGCAAGGGGAAAACAGAACATTTTCTGAGGTGATAGAAAAGTTCTAAATCTTGAAAAGGAGTACGTATGGATTAAAAGGTATGCATTTATAAAAACCCATCTACTGCACACTTACAATTTATTCTTAATGTAAATTTTAGCAAAAAATAAGACTAAGTTCATTTCTCATTAGTAGTTTTGCTTAGCAATTTTGGTTTGGGTTAGCAATTCTAAAACTTTTTTTTCTGTGTATTATAGTCTTGAGCAAATTAGTAAATATACTGACGATAATAGGAGTTAGATATCTCACAGGTAGTGAAGGAATTTATGCATATGGAAAGACGGAGAACTAAAAGACACTCCGTGGTATTAGCTAGCAATTGGAGGTGTGAATATGAATTCATGGTTCTTAATAAGTAGACATGGAAACATAAATGTAACTATTTATATACATGCATGCATCATTATATAATGCTGTCCTAGAATGTGTCCAGTGGTATTGGATGATTGAGTGAAACTGTATGTGTGTGTGTGTGTGTGTGTATCTGCATGTATATCTGTGTATATACAGATATAGAAAATATATATATGTATATGTATGTGTGTGTATATATAGACACACATATGCATTCACCCATAACTCTGAGCTTTGTCCATTGATACGCAGCACTCATATCACCCAGATTTTTATTTCTAAATATCGTTCTCTACTTAAAGAGACCATAGCTTTTTAGAGAAAAGACAAATTCCAAGGGAAAAGATAAGATAAATCATAAATACCTTTTTTCACTAATAATAAAGCAGAAATCAAAGAAAAATGAGAATTATCAAAAGGAACAAAGGAGCCAGCTTGAAAGGGCTTCCTTTGGCCAAATATGAGAAAATTTGAACATTAAACAATAAAGTTAATGGATTATAATTCATTTAATACTATAATAATTGATGCCTCAATTCTTACATAAATACATAGTGAAAAATAGACAATCGCTTCTTGGCCTTTTGGCAGATCAAGTGAAAATTAGACAAAAACTTGGGGAGGTATAAAGGGAAATCTCTTCATTATAGCATAATATCAGCTAACAAATATGAAAGTAATGGTAGAGTTGAAAATCGTCAATGGTTATTAGAAATAATTGGTGAACCATTCACAAGAGACAGGATGTGTACATAGTATTAAGATAACTCTCCAAAAATTATTTGTTAAATCCAAAGGGACAAATTACAAGTTTTTATTGAAATAACATCACCAATATTGGAACAAAGGAACTTAATATGTCCCCTGGAATGATACACTGAGGACACCGTATCACTTCGTTGTATTTCTTCCAAAGGTACATAAAACCTGAATTTGCATCATAAGATGACAACAAATAAGCCAAAATTGATGGTCCTTTTACAAAATTACTGGGATGTAATATACAAAATGTCAAGGTCCAGAAAGACCAAAAAAAGATAAATAACTGTTCCAAACTAAAGATAATCACAACTAAATTCAGGATGTGAGCTTGGATTTGATGTGGACCGAAAAAAAAAGAAGCTATCTGTGAAGGATTTTATTGGGACTGTGGACAAAATTCGAATATGTGCTGTGAGTTAAATAATAATATTGATTTTAATAATTGTACTGTGACAGTGTAAGGAATAACATTGTTACTGGAAAATGCATGCTGCTATACTTAAGGGTAGATAGTCTATAATATTTCAAACTTTCTCTTAGATGGTTCACAAAAAAGAAAGACATATGGGGGCATCTGACTTCAGCTCAGGTGATGATCTCAGAGTCCTGGGATTGAGCCCCATATTGAGCTCCCCTCTAAGTAGGAGTCTCCTTGTTCCTCTCCCTCTACCCTTTCCCCCGCTTATGCTGTCTCTCTCTCAGAGGAATAAATAAAATCTTAAAAAAAAAAGAGAAATGCATATGATATAGATAATATATAATATAAATACATGTAATATAGATAAACATAAAGAGGAAGATTAATGCAAATATAGCAAAATATAAACATTTTGTTACTGCAATAAAGTACTAGAGTTTTTTGTATAATTTTTAAATTTTTTGTGAAAGCTTTAAATAATATTAAAATAAAAAGTTAGAAAAATTCACCTTACTACTTCATGGTGACCACCATATACCTATTAGTATGGATAGAATGAAATAAACAAAAAGCAAATAAACAACCATGCTGAATATTTGTGAGGAGTCAGAGCAACCAAAAGTGTCATCATTGGGACTGATGGGAATTCAAAATGGTAAAGCCACTTTGGAAAATAATTTGGCAGTTTATTATAAATTAAACATACACTTATATGAACCAGCACTCAAGTATTTACTCAAGTGAATTGAATACTTACATTCACACGAAAACTCATATGCAAATGTCTCTACTTCACATTTATACCTATTTTCATATTTACCAAAAAACTAGAAACAAACGACATGCTTTTCAACAGATGCCTGGATAAACAAATTCTAGTACCTCCATACAATGGTATAGTGCTCAGCAATAAAATGGAACAAATTACTGAATAACACAACATTGATGAAACTTAAAATATATTTTGTTATGTAAATAAAGCTGGACATAAAAGATATATAGTGCATGATTCCATTTATATGACATCCAGGAAAAGGCAAAAATATAAGGAAAGCAGATCAGTGGTGGACAAGAAGCTTATGGATGGGTTATTTTTAATGGGGCATTCCAGAGAATCTTTAGGTTGATGTAATTGTTCTATGTGGTATTCAGATAGTAGATACATGAATCTACACATTTGTCAAATCAATAGAAACATACAGTACAGAGTAAACATTTTTTTTAAAGATTTTACTTATTTATTTGACAGAGAGAGAGAACACAAGCAGGGGCAGCAGGAGAGGGAGAAGCAGGCTCCCCGCTGAGCGGGGAGCCAGAAGTGGGATCATGACCTGAGCCGAAGACAGATGCTTAACCAACTGAGCCACCCAGGCACCCGCAGAGTAAACTTTACTGTATTCAAATTAAAAACAAATCAACCAGGGTATTGGAGGGTCCAGTCACAGGATGCAAACTGTCACAAATAAATCCAATTTCATTACATATGTACAACATAACCTTACTTAAATGAAGAAGGGACAAATGGAGCTGACCTAAATAACTTTGAAGAACAGAGTTTTGACTGTGTACAGTAAGTTAAATGCCAAAAAATTCTGAACATAATTAGCGTATTTTGGGGTAAATTTGTTTCTCACAGAGGTAAATGTTAACAAGGCTGAAACTACTTGTATGCTAGGGTTGAACAAATAAGTAAATAAATTGTAGATAATGGGAACCAAGCTGCTCAATGTCAGAGAAAAACATTATAAATAAACAAGGGAGGAACACCAGAACAATACATGTAGTGATACATAGAGATATCTGAATGAGCACGTGCTTCCCGACAGTATTTGCCAAAGTGCTAGATAGACTTTTGGACTCTGCTCTGTCCTAATTAAACTTCAGATACAAGACTTCGTGAATGAAGTAAGTGACCAAAGAAGTCTTTTTCAATCTCTCCAAGGAAGGGTATTGAAGAATTACTGAGTGGCCATAGAAAGGCAATGACTGATGAAGAATTAGGAACAGTGATACAGGATTACCAATAAAAACACATATGGCAATTTAGCATACTTTGGGGATAATTCAGCTATCAGGAATTTTGTATTTATGGACCAATTTTCAAAACATATTTTGTATACAAATGACTTGTACTAATTTTGAGACACTTATGTTGAATAGTCACTGCCCTGGGTAGTCTTTACTAATGACCCTTCCTTTTTGTCCCATTGTACCCTTTATTAAGTTTCATTAAAACAAGTATTATACTCATAGATACACATTGGCTCTGTTATTGAAAATTCAAAGTCATTGAGGCCTGGAATTTTTTTTTCTTTTTATCTGCTTGAATGCTTAACTCTTCCAGACTACCAGTCTTGCACCATGTACTCTCACTATATATTTGCTAGATGAAAGAATTCTTACTTTTTGTTTTTTAATAACTTATATTCTCTAAATGGTTGAATAGATGAGAAGATCAGAATCAAATATTGTGCATATCTCAATAGGGAAATTATCTGGATTTATACATCCATTAAAACCCATTTGTTTAAAATCAATTCATTTTCTTTGTTGCAGAGATTTTAGTAAAGATGACGTGTGCTTTTCACCCTTGTTGTTTTAAATAGATAGTATGCAATTGCTTCATCTTTGACATTTGATGGTTTATATGTTCAATGGATTTAAGGGAGCTCAGAACTCTTAAAATTTGCTATGGCTAAATATGTTTCATCAGGTGTATATTTTGTAAGTAATGCATATTGATTTTCAATTTTATGATAGCACAAATATACTCTCTAAAGTCTATTGAATAATTTAATCTCTAAGATATTTGGAAGAACATTTTTTCTTGGGAATTTAAATGTGACTTAATATTTCTTAGAATACAATAATGTTTTTCATATACAAGAAGAGTTTTATTATGTAGGGATAACATAGAGGAATTTGTTTGCTTCTATTTGATTCAATTTTAGGCTCTAACCTAATTTTACTACATTTAATCACTCTGGTTGAGGATTTATGCCATGAAATTGTTGAAACCAATCACTGACTGATAATACTCAATGAATGGCTAGAGGTACAACTAACTTTTTTCAAGGTTATTTAAAAGGTCATTTTGGAGCACTTTCAAATAAGGCTGAATGTTAGTTCCTAGGACTTAATATTCAGGGCCTTTTTTAAAAGCTGTATATATTTGCTGCTTGCATAGAATCACTAGAGCTAAGGTAATAATTTTCATCAAAACCTATGATTTTTAACTGGTAGGCAACTCAGATTAAATACAAAGCAAAATGGATTTTTAATTTAAGATTATTTACATGAAATTATTTGGCACTTCTTACATTAAAAAACAAACCAACAAACAAACATAGTTTTGAAAACCTGAAACGCATGAGAAGCAGCAGTGCACTGTGATTGAATTCGTAGAATCTGGAGCCAGATGTCTGGAACAGAGTCTGGCTCCCCACGACACAATTAACCTGTGCCACAATTTCCTCAGCTAAAAAAGGGGGGTAATAGCAATAACCACTCATAGGTTCTTTGTAAGGATAAAATGAGTTTGCACATATAAATCACTTAAAATAGTATCTAGTGTGTTTTAAGTTCTAAGTGATTGTTACTATTTTTTTAAAGATTTTGTTTGTGTGGGGGGGCAGAGAGAGAGAGAATGAGCAGGGGGAGCAGCAGAGACAGACGGAGAAACAGACTCCCTGTTGAGCGGGGAGCCCAATGTGGGGCTTGATCCCAGGACCCTGAGATCATGACCTGAACCAAAGGTGGACACTTAACGGACTCAGCCACCCAGGCGCCCCTAAGTGATTGTTATTATTATGAATATTACTTAAATCATGTCTCAGGTCCTACCTTACACTGACTCTATGTGCCTCATCAGTGAATCAAAACTCCCTCAACATACAAATACTAGAAATATTTTTATTATACTGTTATCCTTATCCTTTATTTACTCTGAGTCGAGGCTACAGATATACATTTATTACTATTTTCCAAAGTAAACTTAATTTTGTAAAATGTGATGACAAAATAAGACCACCTGGGGGACTAAAGTTGTCTATATTAAAGAAGAGGGCTGTAGTCATGTGGTGCAGGAGCCTCTGAATCTTGAGTCCTGACTAGTGTTGTGCTTTCTTCAAACTTTTAACTTCATCAACCATTTTTTACTTGAGATTGTTTAATTCATTGGGTCACTGTGTACCATATTTTAATCTGAAATTTGAATTAAATGTCTTGTCACAGGAGAAATATTCTTGAAAACTGTAATCCTGTCAGTGACATTAAGATATGGGATTGGGAAAATGACTAGACAAAGATCTAGACTTAACTTTATACTAGACTGAATGCGTTCCCTGATAAATACTTGCTGTTCCATTTAAAAGCAAAATATTTATATTATTCTTGAGTGACCTCTCCAATATTGTGCAATGTATCACAGCAGTGGGAAGTAGGGGATTGTTGTGTCCCAAGCTTGCCTGCTCTTCGTTAAACTGAAAGTCAGCATCTTGAAGTTTGTGTACAGAATCAAAATATACTGTACTAAAAATGTAAATTTGCAGACAAGCAACTTCCTTTTATATTTGATCTCAACATACCATTGAAGGTACTATTGCTGCTGAGGATATAAAATAAGTTTGACTATTAAAAGCACTGTCATTGTTGATATAAGGTGGTTGGTTATTCCCAGATTAAATGCCAACTTCTTTTGTGTTAAATAATCTGTGTTTTGGGGGATTTCCTCTTTTGGGATTTTTTCCCCCTCACTTCAGTGTGGCATCTGGGTTTAGAGGTGGTTTATGTAATATCATGGCTTGGAGAAAACTGTTTTATTTGTGTGTTGTACCTGAGTTTCTCTGGCTTCTATTGAAGTTTCTCATAGTGCTTGATCTGTTTGCCCTTTTCTGCCATGGTAGCACCCTCTGCTGAGAGACCAAGATTGATGTAAATTGTGGTCTATTCTCTTTCCTTGTTCACTGTAAGATCATTCTCTCATTCTCTCAAGCTCACCTCACCACCCTGCACTTCAGGGATTCCCTTTAGCTTTCACTGCTGCTAAATTTACCATGGCTATCAAGATCAGGGGTTCAGCCCTTCAGACCTTTGCTAAAAAAATCATTTCACCATGCCTGCAGAAAGCACATATAAGGGTCATAAGAGACTACTATGAACAATTACATGCCAACAGATTGGATAACTTAGAAGAAATGGATAAATTTCTAGAAACACATAACCTATCAAGACTGAATCATAAAGAAATAGAACATTTGAATAAACCAATAATGAGTAAAGAGAGTGAATCAATAATCAAAAACTTCCCACCAAAGAAAAGCCTAGGACTGGATGCTTTCATGGTGAATTCTACTGAACAGTTAAAGAAGAATCCTTCTCAGACACTTCCAGAAGAAAACAACAACAACAAAAAAAAACAACAAAAAAAACAACAAATAGGAGGAAACACTCCCAAGCCCATTTTAAAAGGTGAGCATTACCCTGATACCAAAGTCAGATAAGGACATTATAAGAAAATAAAATTATAGGCCAATAACCCTGATCAATTGAATTCTTAATTGTATATGGTATCTATTCTTCCCTTAATCAAATAGTGGATTGACCTAATGGAGACTAACCAGGGTTTAACAGGAATATCAGTTAATATTATTAAAAAGATAATACTACTCTATTATATTTTAATAGTTTGATTGAGATATAATTCATATATCATAAAATTCAGGTGTTTATACAATTCAGCGGATTTTAGCATATTCACAGATTTGAGCAACCATCATTGCAACCTTATTTAAGAATATTCCATCACCCCTAAAAGAAACTCTGTACCCAGTAGCAGTCACTCTTCATCTCCCTCCCTCCTCCAACCCTAGGCAGCTACAGTCTACCTTCTTCCTCCATAGATTTGCCTATTCTGGACATTTAATATAAATATAATGTGATGTGAACTTCTATAACTGGCTTCTTTCTCTTAGCATAATTACTGATAATGTAGGATTTATGCCACTAGTTTTGCTGGTTTTTTTATATGTCTTACATTTTTTTGTTCCACTCTCCTCAATTACTCTCTTCTTTTTGTATAAAATTAAGTATTTTCTAGCATATGATTGTGGTTCCTGTGTTCACAGTCTTTTTTTTTAATTTTTTTAAGATTTTATTTATTTATTTGACAGAGAGAGAGAGAGCACAAGGAGGGGGAGTGGCAGGCAGAGGGAGAGGAAGAAGCAGGCTCCCCACCAAGCAGGGAGCCCTACATGGGGCTCAATCCCAGAACCCTTGGATCATGACGTGAGCCGAAGGCAGGCACTTAACTGACTGAGCCACCCAGGTGTCCCTGTGTTCACAGTTTTAACCACACACTCTATTATGTGGATGACTGAATTTTTTTGTAAAAGGGATGGATCAAAAAATAACAGGACAAAGGTTCTGAAAGTGGCAATAAGACTGGCTTAAGACATGATGTTTGTTTATATTTCGTTAGAAACACAGGTGAGGAAGAAGGGGAAGGGTGGGTTAAGAATAATTAGTTCATTAGTTTCTATGGGGGTATGTAGCTCCATAAAAATTTTATTATAAAGGATTAAAAATATTCCTATTAGACATAATTATCAATGGATTTATCTTAATCTAAAATTTACAATGTTAAAATAAATATTAATGTAGACATTATTGAATTAAAAGAACTATGTCACCCCTTTCTTGCTTTGGTCTCAATTATCTTTCATCTTTGACACTTTTTCAGTTTGAATGCATTGAGATAATCTAACAATTTCTTTTTTATTCCCAAAATTCAAAATGATATCATACAGAAAGGTAATTTTTCCTTTTTGTATATATAATTTTTCAAAATAAAACTTAAGCTAAGATTGCAAAAAAGTACAAAAATTAGCATTACTGTATATATACAATGGTAGAAGTGGAAACAGAGATGGAAGTGGAGGAGAAAGAGAGCAATAATATCTCCCCATAAAAATCATTACTCAGGCTTCATTAGTCCAAATGAAATTTATGATGGTAGATAATTATAGACCTCTCTGGTCATTTACAATGCACAAAAATATTTATTACCACCTTAATGTCCATTAAAGACACACAGTGTCATCTGGCTCTTCTGTTTAGTAAAAAGCATTGTCTCTCTTTTACAGTTTGGATAATAGATTCATAATGGGTATTAAGAGGATATAAAGAGTACATCTTTAATACTTTGACATATACTTCATAAAGAACTACTCTGTTTACCCAGCACATATCCCTCTAACTCTCTGCAATGACAGAATTTACACTGTCTGGACTGATCCTTTCAAGTTTTTGTTGCAGACTGTGAAAGTTGGAGGACTTGATTTGCATTTCATGTATCTCTGTAGTGGATGTCATTGTGCCTTTATTACTGTCATTTACATCTCCTATATGATACCTCCTAACAGAAATGTAGCACCTAACCTATTATTTACTAATTTATAACCTTGCTGTGTTTTTTTTTATCTCTCTGAATTTTGCTATCACTTCAGAATTTTTAAACAGCATTTTTTTTAAGTTTATCTAAATCATCATAAAGAAAAAAGTCAAACCACTAGACTAATATGGACTTATGTTTAGCATTTTCACATTTTCATAAACATCTATATCCACTTAAAGCTTTCAAAAACAGTATTTTTCTTTAAGAAATTTAACAATATCATAAAGAACTTGATACTAAAAGTGATTCATACACTTGAAAGTAGCATGCTAACTTGATTGATGCAAATTTCAATTAGAGGAAAAATAGTTCAGTTAAATGCACATGTTCACTACCAGTACAGCTTTAGTTGGAACCTAAGCATCTGGGATTTTGCAAATTGATGACATAGTTGTAAAAGGAAACTAATGAAAGTAGGTTTTTAATTTTTCCTACGAACTATGTATGCAAATAAAATGTATATTATCATGGCCTCTCGATTTTAAATTGTGTCAAAAAGATATAGTTTTCAGCAAAATAAAACCTCAGGGAAAAAAATAAACATTATATATATTTTTAAATACAACTTAGAAATGCAATGTAATTCTCAGTGTGAACAGGCTTACTATACCTCATTACAACTTTTAAGGAAAGATTTTTAATGGTTCAATGCACACAGGTCCAAGTCCTATGGAACACAAAGCATTTTATGATCTTGTCCCAATGTACAGAGATACTATTTCAAATTTTTGAATTTCATTTACCTCCTCCTTACTTTTACAACATATTAATATTAACATCTTTTTTTTTAATTCCAGTATAGTTAACACACAGTGTTATATTAATTTCAGTTGTACAATATAATGATTCAACAATTCTATCCATTACTCAGTGTTCATCATGATAAGTGTACTCTTAATCGCCAATATCACCCCAATCCCCATCTTAATCCCCATTTCACCCATCCCTCCACCCACCTCCCCTGTGGTAACCATCAGTTTGTTCTCTATAGTTCAGAGTCTCTTTTTTTTAGTTTATCTCTTTTTGTCTTTGTTCATTTGTTTTGTTTCTTAAATTCCACACATAAGTAAAATCATATGGTATTGGTCTTCCTCTGACCTGTTTCACTTAGCATCATACTTTCTAGATCCATTCATGTTGTTGCTAATGGCAAGATTTCCTCTTTTTTATAGCTGAGTAATATTCCATTATATATATATATCACATCTATATATATGGATATATATATATATATATATATATATATATATATATATATATATATCACATCTTCTTTACCCATTCATCTGTTGATGGACACTTGGGCTCCTTCCATACTTTGGCTACTGTAAATAATGCTTCAATAAACATAAGGGTGCATATATCTTTTTGAATTAGTGTTTTTGTTTCTTGTATTCTTTGGGTAACTACCCAGTAGTGAAATTATTAGATCATATGGTAATTCTATTTTAAATTTTTTGAGGAACCTCCCTTCTGTTTTCCATAGTGGCTGCACCAGTTTTCATTCTCACTAGAAATGCACGAGGATTTCTTTTTCTCCACATCCTTGCCAACACTTGTTTCTTGTGTTTTTGATTTTAGCCATTCTGACAGGAGTGAGATGATATCTCATTGTGGTTTTAATTTGCATTTCCCTGATGATGAGTGATGTTGAGCATCTTTTCATGCATCTGTTGGCCATCTGTATGTCTTCTTTGGAGAAATGTCTGCTCATGTCTTCTGTTTGGGTTATTTTTGGGTGTTGAGTTTGATTAGTTCTTTATATATTTTGGATACTAATCCTTTATCAGATATCATTTGCAAATATCTTCTCCCATTCTGTAGGTTTGCTTGTAGTTTTGTTGATTGCTTCCTTTACTGTGCAGAAGCCTTTTATTTTGATATAGCCCCAATATATTGTTTATTTTTGCTTTTGTTTCCCTTGCCTCAGGAGACATGTTTAGGAAAATTTTGCTACAACTGATGTCAGAGAAATTACTGCCTGAGCTTTCTTCTAGGACTTTTATGGTTCCAGGTCTCACATTTAGGTCTTTAATCCATTTTGGGTTTATTTTTGTGTATGGTGTAAGAAGGTGGTCCAGTTTCATTTGTTTGCGTGTAGCTGTCCAGTTTTCCCAGCACCATTTGTTGAAAAGACTCTTTTTCCCATTGGGTATTCTTACTCCTTTGTTGAAGATTAATTGACCATATAACTGTGGATTTATCTCTGAGTTTTCTATTCTCTTTCATAGATCAATATGTTTATTTTTTGTGCCAGGACCATACTCATTTGATTACTACAGCTTTGGAGTATATCTTGAAGTCTGGAATTGTGACACCTCCAGTTTTGTTCTTATTCAAGACTGCTTTGGTTGTTCAGGGTCTTTTGTGATTCCATACAAATTTGGGATTATTTTTTCTAGTCCTGTGAAAAATGCTATTGGTGTTTTGATAGGAATCACATTAAATGTGTAGATTGCTTTGGGTATTATGGACATTTTAACAATATTTGTTCTCCTAATTCTTGAGCATGTTATATCTTTCCATTTCTTTGTATCATCTTCAACTTCTTTCGTCAGCATTTTATAGTTTTCATAATATATGTCTTTCACTTCATTGGTTAAGTTTATTCATATTTATTTTATTATTTTTGCTGCAATTGTAAAGAAGATTGTTTTCTTAATTTCTCTTCCTTCCAGGTGATCAGAATGCCTTTGGCTTCTTTAAAAGTCACACTTCATTTAGTCAGAACTTCCCAAGATAATCTCTCTTTCAATTTACTCAAAGTCCTCTGATCAAGTGACTTTAATTATTTCTACATATCCTTTTTGCAATATAATATAACATAATCATCAGAGTGATATTTCATCACCTTCACAAATCTCACCCCTACTTAAAGGAAAGGATTCTACAGGCTATGTATGCGGGGGTGGGGACCATGGAGGCTATATTAGAATTCTTCCTGCTACAGTGATTCCTTAGCAAGAGAAATTGACCACATTTACCCATATCACACTGTATTGATTTACTTGCTTATGTGAACCCTCACTGTTTATAACTCCAGCTTCTACCTCATTGCTTGACACCTAGTAGGAGCTCATTAATATTTATATAGTGAATTGGTATATAAATCAACATGGTATTCAGGGTAGAGTAAACTCATGTATATCCTGTAAAAGAATATCATGAGTGTCTTCTCAAATATAAGTATGAATTATTGTTCAGCAATCTAATGGATTATATGCATGCAACAATTTATGAAAGAAGCTAAATTAACTTCTCACGAGCAAAGCAAAATACCTATTCTTATAATTAAATATTTAGAAGTAGGTAATTAGAAAGAAGGGCATGCATGAGAACTTTTTTTAAGGATAATTCATTGTTTTATGTGTTTCTGGTGGATGTTGTTCAGTGCCATTTCTCTTATTTTGCAAAGAAAATACTTTCATCATGATAAAATAGTATCTAGGAACGCACCATTTGCAATATACTTCAATCTCATAATGTTTTAAGGAGAAGGAAGAGGCCTTGATCCTATTTGAATTCTCCATACTATTTACCATAGCTCTTGAAAAGAAAAAGCCACTTAATAGGTTTTTTAATTGAAGGGAATAATTTGTTTCTATGCTCTTTGGAAGTAGTTTTTATTTTTACTTCTTTTACTGTACTTGGAAACCTGAAGTACTGGGTGTCTATTCAACTTGATACAGCTTCTTTCTTTTTTTTTATTTTCAAAGATTTTATTTATTTATTTGAGATAGAGAAAGAGAGTGAGAGAGAGCACAAGCAGGGGGAGGGGCACAGGGAGAGGGAGAAGCAGACTCCCTGCGTAGCAGGGAGCCCAACGTTGGGCTCAATCCCAGAACCTAAAGATCATGACCTGAGCCCAAGGGAGACACTTAACCCACTGAAATACCCAGGTGTCCCTCAACTTGATACAGTTTCTATTGCTCTTATTTTATGACACTATATTATTTTGGGTCTTTCACTGTATATTTTGTTGATGTCTTCAGCAGTTTCTAGGATTGTCTTACCTTTTTTTTATCCTTGATAACAAGAAGGGGAGGACCATAGGGATCCAGAGGTTTTAGAATTTCTCCAACTACTACTATACTTCTAAACTTTAAAAACTTTATCTCTTATCCCAGTTCATTTATTATCACTTCATCTCTACAGTTGAGAAGTTACTAAGAAAAACTGACTAGTTAAAGGACTTAATGATTATTGGATATTTTCTTTTCTGAGATATTCAGACAGGCACTTGTGGAAGCTATGTTTGTACGTATATGCTACATATTTAGGTGAATGGTAAAATTTTTTTTTAAAGATTTATTTATTTATTTGAGAGAGCGAGAATGAGAGAGAGTACATGAGAGGGGGGAGGGTCAGAGGGAGAAGCAGGCTCCTCGCTGAGCAGGGAGCCTGATGCGGGACTCGATCCCGGGACTCCAGGATCATGACCCGAGCTGAAGGCAGTCGCTTAACCAACTGAGCCACCCAGGCACCCTGACTGCTATTATTTAAATACTTTCCAAATATCTAATATACAAATATTTTTACTATGTCTGGAAAACTGACACCTAAGTAATGATTTTGCTTTGTTGAACAATTTAATTCTGTTTATGCCTCACTTTTTGTTTGATATGTATTCCCTTGGGTCAGCCATCTTATTTCTTATAGCTAAATACTTGTGTATATTTTACCCAGAGACAATCACTTTATCTAGTTACATTCTCTGAGTAAAATTTAAAACTTAGTTTCAGGGCTGAAGTGTTACTCTTAAGATTAAAATCTTTTTAAAATGTTCTTTTTTCATTGTGCACATGTTTTGAGAATAGCAACAAATCCATCAAGCAAAGCTTATAGTGATAGCCAACCTCCAGGATACCAGAAAAACAAAAACAAAAACAAAAACCCAGGGAGCATCAGTTATCAATAATGTACTTTTTTTAATTGCAGTGTCTTCAGAGAACATTGTTGAACAAGAGGTATAAAGTATGAAGAAACAAAATGGTATTTTTAAAGATGCTGTCACTTAACATTGCTGCCTGCTGGTACTTTGTTAGATGAAGCATAGAAATCATAAATAATATTTCTTTCTTAAATTGTAATGTAGAGAGAGAGAATCACAATGATAATATTGGAGAAAATTCTGAGTCATTGCCTAGAGACTAAGTTGAATGCATTTATGCAGACATATGCCAGGTAAGTGACAGCAATTGTGGGGATTTGTTCATTAAGTAAGCATTGACACTCTGATTCTTCCCTTGCAGATTCTTACCATGATTTTGGGCCTTCTGAGGCTACTGATCCTTGTGAGAATGGCGCTGTGTTTGGAAAGAAAATGGATCCGGAAATATCTCCTCTTGGGTACCAGTGCCAATGTGGGAAAGGCTTTGCAGGTCCACACTGCGAGATCAATGTCAATGAGTGCAGTTCCAGCCCTTGCTTGCATGGATATTGCCATGACAGTGAGTTCACTCAGTCACAGCAATTCTTGTAGAGAAGTCTAACTTAGAATCTGACACAGTAATGGAATAACTCAGTATGCAACCCTGATTATTTACTGACTTTATCCTGCCATGAATATCAGAGCCAATCCCAGTTATTTTCACAAAACACCCCACATCGGATGAATTCATTTATATTTTTGTAAGCATAATGGTAGCAAATGAGAAAATCTAATGAGATGTGACTTCTATGCTCTGATGTTAGAATTAGCCATTTTTTTCTTTATTTTTCATGGTAGATTTTTAAAGAGTCTTTATAGGTAGGAGAGGCACTGCTTATAGTGATTTAGAATAAATCATTATTTTATCAAATCTATTACACACACACACACACGCATGCATGCAGACACATTTCCTCCTACCAAATATGTATTCCTGAAGAAATTTAAATTTATAGAGGAAAAAGAAGACAGTCAGAAGAAGAAAAGGAAAAATCAGAGGAAAGGAAGAAATATTGAATATTAGAATATGGTTTTTGAAATGGAAGAATATGTCTAAAATGGATAATTTTTGTTGAGACACAGGAGAAACAGGTCATGAAATAACCCTGTGTACTAGGTATGACTAAGGGGCAGGAAGAGGAAAAAAAGTGTGCGCTAGAAGGATGTTGACAAAAAAAACTGTCCATCTTATTTTATTTTATCTCCTTTAAAATATATTTTTATGTGATCCTTCACTAAATGAATAAATGGTTAATATAATCTGTGAAAAAACACATTTTGAAGGAAAGTCATTTTATTTTGAAATGGTATAATTTAGGTGAAATTATGAATTATTTTCTTTAAACCAGTGCTATGTAAGTGCGTGTCATTCAAGAGCATAACTGATTTTTTTCCAAATAGAGTGAAGTAGCCCAAGTTTAAAACAACAGGTAGTAGTGGGGCCCTCGCAAACTGGAATATCTATGTAGATATTAATATAGAATTAACTTTTCTAACACTATGGCAGCTAGCAAAATATATTTTGGGGCTATGGGCCACCTGTTTGTTACTCCTGATTTGAACCGACATTACCATCATTTTTCTCTTTTCTTCTTTTTTTTTTCAGATTTTGTCACTTTAAAAATTGTGTTTTTAAATTTGTAAAATTCTCAAATTACCTTGAAATAAGTCACTTTTATCATATTTCTGATCTCAAGTCCATCGGTATTTGGGGATGCTGGGAATGACTCTTCAGTTTCTGATGTTCACTATAAAATAAGGAAGGGACCAAAAAGTATGCCTCAGAGAGTGGTTAACAACACTTATAGATCTAGGTAGCCCTAGAATAATGGTTATATGTGGTTATATATGGGGCAGATCTGATATATTCTGAGTGACATAAGTTGTGATGAGCACTGGGTGATGTATGGAAATGTTGAATTACTATATAGTGCACCTGAAACTAATATTGCACTATATGTTAACTAACTGGAATTTAAATAAAAACTTAAAAAAAATAAAGAGTAGAGAAAAGAAAAAGGGTCTAAAATATTTTATTTATTTATTTTTTTTTAAAGATTTTATTTATTTATTTATTTGAGAGAGAATGAGATAGAGTAAGAGAGCATGAGAGGGGGGAGGGTGAGAGGGAGAAGCAGACTCCCCGCTGAGCAGGGAGCCCGAGGGTCTAAAATATTTTAAATCATAATTCCTTATACAGTAAGAAAGTATAATTTTCAAATATGCTACTTATAATGCAATGTTACCTATTAAAATTATGGAGGTCATACATAATATATTATGGAAAATGTAAACTTTGAGTACCTGATATATTAACCTATTTCATAATAGAATTAGCCATAATATATTTTGGACCCCATCCAAGAAATTTAACTACCAGAGAACCAAAACATTTATTAAAAATTAGATCAGACATGTAAACTGATATCAGCATAAATCTAAAATATTTTATTCTTAATACTTTTTCAAATATAAGATAGCTTTGGAAGCCAAACTTCCCGAATTCAAGTTAACAGTATTTATTAAATGACTATATATCTCTGAGAAACAATTATTAATATGTAAATGTGAAATTGTAAATCTCAAACATGTGTTTATTCACCACATTGGCAATACATTATTAAAATACCTCTATATTTTCACCATGAAGTTTTATCACATCAGAAGCTTTTAGTACAATTAACATATGATGTTCAGTGCGTATTAAGTATAAAATTAATAGTACATCCAAATTCATGCAGGGCTTATCTGATGAAAATTTCAATTCACATCGGGAGTATGGAATATTTATAAACAAGAACTAATAAAAATAGTAACTGTATTTTCTGGTAAAAAAAAATAACAGCAAAACAAGGCAATATGCTTAAAAAGTATTTCCTGATAAAATGGTGATGTTTTAACATAGCCCATAGTTAACAAATTAGATGTGGGGAAAAAAAACCATTTTTTTTTGTTTCTTTGTTTTAAATTTTAAACAGATTATGGTTGTTTATTTGTTTATTTATTTTACCTGTGGTATCCAATTTAATTCCCCAGGTTCTCATCTGGCTTCATTCTTAGCTTCTTAGCCTAGAATAGTCAACATTCAAAAAGCATATTTCTTGATAATAAATGGAAGCTTTATTTCCTAACACCAATGTCTGTCTTTCAGACCCTTTGCTAATTTAAAGTTATCTATTGTTGTTGTTTTTCTTTTCAAATAATTCATCAATCTGCAGAGAATATCTCTATCTACACAGAAAGTTAATTTTGACTGCAGTTTTTGTTACTTGCCAATTTGCATCAGTATCCAAACTTGAATTTATAAACATTTTTAAAAATATCATTATGATTGATTATACTCTACAATGTCTTAATTACATATTATATAACATTTGATTTTAATTTGTTAACATACATAATGTCATATATAACATATAAGGAAACACAACTGATCCCATAGTATCCCATAATGCCATGTATAACATATAAGGAAACACAACTGATCCCAAAGTTGTAAAATTTATTTACAACTATGCTTGTATATTTATTATTTTGATTCACTGCGAGGTTAAAAACTGGGATGCCACATGAAAAAATAAAACATAATCGTAGTAAAATCCTGCCTAAAGAGCTGCCATTCTTGTATCTCCCTTGTCTCTTCTTGACAGCTGTGAGCTGGTTTTCTTTAAAAGCCCAGGTACACGTGTTGTTCAGAAGCATGGCTACAAAAATCTAGAAGCCAGCTAAATACCACACAGTGTACTGAAAATTCTCTTGCCACCCAGGACCTCAAAGTTTAATGAGAGCAATAGCAGGTACACGCACAGAGGCAGAGTGGAGTGTGGATTACATGGTAAATCTCAGGTATAATGAAGAACTCAGGGACTGACTAAAAGCAGCCATAATTAGAATTCATGCTGTCACCACTTCCTTGAGATGCTTCAGAAACTGTTCTTTTTCTATCATTAATGATAAAACAGAGGACAGATTCTGATTTTTACTTTTAAAAGTTGATGATAAAATGTGAAAGCTCTTTTTAACTAAGGCTTAAGTAGTTCAATATTAACTTTCAGATCACTACCCACTTTAATCTACCTTGTCACACAAAAAGGAGTTAACTTCTGGTTTATTAAACGTAAAACACTCAAGGAGAAGTTAATTGATGTAAAAGTAACCTATTTATCATAGGTATTGTTTACTGACAAATAGAGAAGAAAAAAATTGGATATTGTCATTGTTGCTTTGCAAACTGTTACCAAATGTTTATGTGATTGTTTTTATTTCAAAATTGAAGTTTTAAAGTTAAATAGAACTGAGCAAAATAGTTATTTAGAGAATACTGTAGAGAGCTGTGAATTCACATTTTCTTTGGTTAAAAGTGAAATGCATTTAGTTGAATGCAACATTCTTTAGAATAATGAGCATTACCCATACCGTTATTAAAGGGATATTATTTTCTCTTATCTCTTGTTCTCAGTGGTTAATGGCTACTCCTGCTTATGCAATCCGGGTTTTGCTGGCTTAAGATGTGAACAAGACATTGATGATTGTATCCTGAATGCCTGTGAGCACAATTCTACCTGCAAAGATCTTCATCTCGTTAGTATCCATGAATATTATTAATTTATCTTAATCTGGGCTAGCATAAATTAACCCCTACAAATATAGTTAACATCTGTGTATATGTCAAGGTGATATATACATATATATATACTTATTAGGATTAGACAACAGAAACTCAAGCAATATTATTTTAATTTAATAATAATAAAAAAGTGTTCCATTCATAACTACATATAAGTTGATGTAAATATTATAGAATAGCAAAATCATTCTTTGGATTCACAATTCTTGGTAATATTGAATTTGTGTAAACTTTCAGAAATTATTCTAAAAATGACATTAGTCTTACATACTTTTATATAATTCAAGTTATTATATACACATGTAGTATATTTCATTGACATTTATAATCTCACATTTTATCTTGCTTTCTATCTGCGTGTTGTGTACTTCCATCATTTCCTTCATTCATCTGTGTTGGTGCTGTCCCTTCAGTACGTATCCATTTGTCATCACCTCTGTCACAAGCATGTGCCATTCTGCCTTAAACGGACTGTGACACAGTTGGCAAATCAATGGGATCCCTTCGGGCTTCTCATTTTTCAGAAAGCCTGACATAAAAAATACCTACTCAAGGTGGATTCACTGACTGACTTGAGAAAATAGATGACATACAACACAGGTTAATGCTGCACAACTAGTGTAAGCTTACAGTTTAGCCTTTTAGCAACAAAGCTGATTTTCACCAAAGGACTACACTAGTTGAAGTTAGAAGAAAATGTTTTGAAAAACAGACTCGTTTTCATTTCATTGACATATTTTGACTATCAGTGTACTGACATTGTTTGTTTTTACAATGAAAGGCTAATTTGTGGCAAATTGTTTCTTTCCCACAAGGAAGGCAGGCATCTAAATGGAGAATTACAATTAACATTTAGATGGGTAGGACCAGAAATGGAGGGTGCATCAGTTACCTAGCTACAATTTAGGTATACTTAATGGCCCTGTTGCTTTGTCTTTATTCATATCAGATGCTTTGTCTTAGTCATTCTAACTGCATTCCACTTTGGGGGACTCCTGAAGGAGTGGACATGTGACTTTATGCTGGTCTCTGAGATGAGTGATTTTTCTGGGGAAAGCCTTCCTCACTGGTGTATCCTCACTGGATGTAAGGAAAAGGTAGGTGTGACCTCTTCTAGACCTTCCAACAACTAGATTTTATACATGTAATTACTGTTGCCATTTTCAGAGCCCAAGGAAGGGAGTGGGGTGCTGCCTAATGATAAGTAACCCTGAAGACAGCAGAGCTGAGAGACAGAAGAAACCTGGTCCTTGACCAATAGTAGAACTCCTGACTGAAACTCCCTGAGTCTAATTATGTAAGATCACTCATGGCTTATTTTTTAATATGGCTTGAGCCAGAGTTCCTTTTACCTGCAGGTAAATCATTTAGTTTTCATAATGCAGTTAAGCTTTATTTTAGCCTATGATTTCAGCGATAACTTCAGCAATAATAGGAGTTTATTGTAGTAGAAAGAGCTTCATACCCAAAACCATAAGATTCCACTTCTAGACCTGACCTTGCCACAGCTATCTGTGTGATACTAAGCCAGTTGTTTGACAAGGTGGGGACCGCAGCTTTAGAAAGTGTATCATATCAAATCATAGAACTTGCAAGGATAGTATTCTCTTACTTATTCATTTTATAAATTGCCAGTTAGAAGCTATTCAAACTAACTTTAGGCTAGTAATAGTTTAAAATCTTGACTCCTACTTCCAGAAACTATTATAATAAGAGTAAAGAAAAATAAGAATTTTAAAAAGTGGGACTTAAACGAACAGAGTAGAATAGTGGTTAACAGCAGCTTGAGGGTGGGGGAAATAAGTAGATGCTAGTCAAAGGGCACAAGCCTTCAGTTATAAGATGAATAAACTGCAGGGGTCTCATGTACTTCATGGTAACTGTAGTTAATAATACTGTATCGTATAAATGATATCTGTTAAGAGAGTAGATCTACACACACACACATACGGTGACTTTGTGATGGGATGGATGTGTTTATTAACCTTATTGTAGTAAACGTTTCACACTGTATACATATATTATGTCATCAGGTATCAAGGACACTGTTTTTAGACAGGATAGTGCAATGCTCAGGAGTTATCTTCCAGGACCCAGTTAAAAGGTTTTTCTTTTGGAATGTGTAGGGTTTGAGCACACAAGCCTGCTAAGTTAACTATTACACCAATATTATATTAAATATTGCATTTTTGTGTAGGAATAAATAGTATGTAATTTAAAAAATAATATATTACATAATAATAAATGGGGGAAAGCAGACAGAGCTAAAACTCATAACTGAAATAAAGCCTGGCTAAAATAAGCAACATGAATAATTGAAATAAAGCAAAGTCCAGTTTGAGTTTCATATTTGCTGTGTTTTACCAACATATTGGAAAAAGACAAACCATGAAATGTTAAAGGTGTTGAAGTGGAAAAGAAAAAGACATGGAAGGTGATGCCTCTGCAAAATATTTAATAATTGTGATAAACAGAAAGATGACTTTATTCAATCTATAAGGCACTCATATTTGGCTGTAAGAGTCATCAGCCTGCTTTTTTTTCTTTTTTTTTTTTTTCCTGAGCTAACTCTCCAAACCAACCCAGGCAATGCCACTTATATTAGGCTTGCATCTTCTTTGAACTTGGTAGGAGTGTAGCTTTAAATTAACATTTTTATATTTGCAGCATTTCCTTATGATTATATGAAGCATCATGAATGTGAGTTTAGATAAAAAGCAGAAAATCAGAAGACTCTGAAACCAGGATGAGAAGTATTTTGTAACAATGAACCAGTTTCCTTCTTTCTCTTCTTTATGGTTCAGTAAACCTGAGAAAACAATGAGAGAGAAAAGAGAAATTTGAATGCTTAGCACATAACAAGACACAAATGTTAAGAATGGGTAGAATAAGATTTATTCTCTCATGTAACTTTCTTAGGTATATTAGAGAATAAGTATTTTTCTGTGGTTATTTAAATATATATGATCAAATTATTCAAGTATTTTCTCCTCTCATTTTACTTTCATTTTCCTCTATATCTTACATGAATAATGAATGCTTAATTTTGATAACAGCAGAAGAAACAAAACTAGCGCAGTAGAACTAACGCGTGGAAAAGCCAAAGTTTTTATTCATATACAACTATGTTAAAATGTATATGTATTATGTACACTAGTATACTACAGATAGAAATGTTCTGCCGAATACTCTGGTGCAAAAATCAAACTGAATTTGTGTGTTTTCTAGTAAAAATAAAACTTCCTTTACCTTCACCACCATATGGTTGAAAAATCCATGTTAATCATTTGAGAGTTGCCCATTTCCTTCCTTTGGGATTGGAGAATAAACGCTGGGGGGTGGCTCAAACCAGGATCATGAGGTAATATCCTCTGCTCATTAGTTCATCTTGGCTGCTACTGAAATTCCCATTTTGTCATCCCCATGCTACTTTCAAATATGCGCTAATCTGCCAAATGATTCCAATCCTTTCATACCAGATTTGGCTCCCAGAACCTTCTCTGCATCCCTCAAGTGCATGGTGTTTAGCTAATTAGTAGTGAGATCCCAGTTGTCCCTTCAGCATATCCAATTGGAACTATTAAAACCTCGGGTTCTGCTCTCTCTCTCTGGGATTACAAACCCTCCATCAGTGTGGAATTAGTCCAACTGTTCTCTGTCCAAATACAGAAACCTTCACTTTTTTCATGCCTCCTCTCTCCATAAAGATTTGCTTAATCTCACTTGATAGAAATTAACAGAGACTCTGATTTAGGGTCAGAGTTTGGGAGCTCTAGAATTCTTCAAATACACAGAACTGCTTAATACTCCTTGATGGAGAAAAGAAAAATATCATTTTTGTAGCAAAAAAAAAAAAGATAGTAACAAATTTTATTCTCAATAATTTCTGTTATATGGGAATGTGACAAAATTTATCAAATCTCATATGTCTTAGCTCTTATATATAATCTCTACTATTCCTGTATCGTATAATGATATTGCTTTTAAGTCATGGGTCCTATAGAATATCATCTGAAATATTAAACCTCAAAAAAAGTTTTTCTTATTCATTTTTTTTAAACTTGATTAGGTTAAACATCTTGTAAGTTTTGAATAACTCACTAGGGTGCCTGGGTGGCTCATTTTGGTTAGCATCTGACTTTGGCTGAGGTCATGATCCTAGGGTCCTGGGATCAAGCCCCATGTCAGGCTCTTTACTCAGGGAGGAGCCTGCTTCTCCCTCTCCCTCTGCCTGCCGCTCCCTCTGCTTGTGCTTGCTCTCTCTCTCTCTGTCAAATAAATAAATAAAATTATTAAAAAAAAAAAAGGAGTAGCGAGAACATTTGGAGATTGTCTGACTTTGACATGGATTTGTTCAATGATTTATTGCAAGTTACAACTTAGTAGAACCATAAAATGAAGAACTGTTAGAATAGTCACTCATATCCACTCTATGTGGCACTATTTTATTAATTTAAGAAAAATATAGCTTTCCATTTTATTTAAATACCAGAATATGCATAAACAAGTACCTACTATTGTACTTTTTAGTTGAATTATCAGCTTCTGCTCTAGAATCAACAAGTTGTACACAATTGTTCTTTACCAGGGAGTTGCCTTTAAAAATACATATGCTTAAAATTCTGATTCAAGGGGCGCCTGGGTGGCTCAGTTGTTAAGCGTCTGCCTTCAGCTCAGGTCATGATCTCAGGGTCCTGGGCTCGAGCCCGGCATCGGGTTCCCTGCTCTGCGGGAAGCCTGCTTCTCCCTCTTCTACTCCCCCTGCTTGTGTTCCCTCTCTCACTGTGTCTTTGTCTGTCAAATAAATAAATAAAATCTTTAAAAAAAAAATTCTGATTCAGTAGCTGGATCCATCTGGCATCTAGATAACTTGTAATTCCTTGTGATTTTTTTTATGTGTATTTCTATTTGAAAATCACTGGACTGGCTGTCTAGATGGCACTTTCTAGCTGTAAACATCTGTGATACTGGAGGTGGAGCACAGAGGTTTTTATTTCCTGTGTCATGACAACTCACAATTTAGCACCTTAAAAGAGAAGTAAAGGGTGGTCTGAAAAATCGAGAGTTTTATCCTCCTGAGTTTTTAGGAGTGTATTTCATTGTATCTTCTCTATTGGATTCTTCCATCTGTTTTGGTGCTTTTGTTTTTAAGACAAAAGGAATAAATCTAAATTTTTCATTCCAATCCTTTTGTGAGGGAGATAATAATATATTGTTTTCTCCTCACTTGTAATAACTTAGTGAAGTGTTACTCTCTTTATACTGACATTTGCTGATTAGAAAATCTATGCATAAATTATAGCTTTTTATACAGGCTGGGTATAATGGATCAAATCATTTTTAGAGTATTATAAATAATCAATGACTGATTAATTATAATGATATCCCAGAGGTTCAGTTAAGTCTTTTGATTAACTTGATTAGTTTCAACATCTTCAGTACTGAATGTATAGCCAAAAGCTTAATCTACATCTTGGGGCATTAGCTAACAACCAAACACATTGTTAAAAAAGGCATTGCATTGATTAGGTAACACAAACTGAAGACCTTTGGTCATGTCTATTCTAAATAACCTACCTTTGTTTATATAGAATAAAATCTGCCTACTTTTTTTATTGCTCAGATCTCTACCTTTCATTATACAGATCCTTACTTTAAGAATTTATGGAGAATAATTTAACATTACATTTATGAAAGTAGTTCATTATGATGGGTGTCAGCTTTCTATTGTTCCTACAATAGAGTAGGTAATAGAATTGTTTCTCTTGTATAATCCAAGACTAATATAAAATTTTAGTTCATTCATTTGATGGCTCATATAATTCTTTCAACATATTCCTCTCAATGGTAAATTGTGATCACAGTTAATGTCTATCTGAAATACATCATTTCTTCCCCTCCAATCTGTTGTTTTGAACCTGTCATGGCTTTGAAATAGATAATCAAATCTTTTAGAATTATATGCAAAATAAAAGTAAACAGAACCTAAGAAAATATTTGTTGATCCACCTGAGTAAAGACATACATGAGCTTTAATAACTTTGGACTTGTAAAGTCTATTTTGGAAGTTCAGACATATTTTCCCTTGTTTCTTATTCCAAGACTCATTACAGAGAAGTGAGATTTACAGATGGTTGAATTTTGAGGTTTAAGAAATCTATCAAGCAGAACTGAATTTCATAAATATTGTGTGAGAACATAATTGATCAGAGAGGAATTTTCCACTTTCAGACTCTCTAATAAAAATGGACAGTTTGCAGAAATAGTCCAACTTAAAAAAATGATTCAGAACTGATTGAATATCATTTGCATTGCCAATATTAGCCAAAATGCATCAATAAATGGGTTTATTTTCAAAGAATTATGAGACAGATTAAGCTTCAAATTATTTCAATAAAACATTGTATTGTACTTTTATATTATTATTTGCTACCTTTACATAACTATAATTAAGACTGCACTCTAGGCTTCACAATTTATATCTAAGAACTTAGTGGATAGTTACAGTCCAAAATAATTTCAGTTTTTTCCTAGAAACCATCCTTTCTGCCATTTGGATAGATGCCATTTTTAATTAGTTATGTCTATATAAGAATATTTTTAAAAGCTATTATGTTGCACACCTACACACACAAGAAAAGTTGACTTCAACAATTGATTATTAACTGACAAGAACAATGGTCAAAGACAGTAAATTTTTCATCTCCATCAGTAAAGAACTCCATTATGTTCTAACTATGTCATATAGAATTTATCAATAGTGGAAATTCCAAGAAACTTTGAATTAGGAAGTGGATATATATATGTGGAAGTCATTGTATGTGCAAGTGTATATGCACACATGTGTGTGCATACACAGAAAAGAGAATATATCATTGTTCTTTACTCTTTTGCCAACCATCCTAGCTTAAACAGAAATCAAGAGCTTTCCAAAATCAAGCTGTGGAGCCCAGGTCAATTAATATTTGAACTTATTTTGGTTCTAATATGTGCATATTAATTAGAGCTCACAGATAAGTAGCCTCTGTATGTAAATTGATAAAAAAAAAAACAACTTTGGTTTGAAATAATGGAGTGTGGTCTATGTCATCATCTTGATTATAGTGGGGTTAAATTTTGCAGCCTACCCTTCCAAACCCAAAGGCTGCATGTACAAAAGAGGGTGGGCTTTTGAGATTAATAGCTTTGCCTTCACTAGCTGTGTTACCACGAACAAATCACTTAAACTTTCTAAGCCTCAATCAGTTCATTTTAATAATGGACATATTAATAGCAACTTTGTTATGGACATATTAATAGCAGGATTATTATGAAGATTAGATGAGATGCTGCCTGTAAATTGTTTAACATAGTTCCTGCCACATATCAAGCAATTAATAAATATATGCCATGTTCATGATGATGATGATGATGATGACGATGATTTAATTGTTGAGAGAGAGAGAGAGGTGGGGAGGAGAGAGAGGGAGGGAGGGAAAGAGGAAGAAAGAAAGAGAAGGAGAAAGAAAACAAACGATAAGGAATGAATGAATGCACTGCATGGTGAGGTCTTTATATCTCTTTAACTGTTTTTAGATTTTCTCATAGAGTTAGAAACCCATGGAGTTTGTACTCATGCCAAGGTCCCAGAGATTCGAGGGTGGCTGATAGCTTTTAGATTTACATGATCTCAGGCCATGGGGACTCTTGAGCACCCCCTTAGGGTTTGCTGTGAGATTGCTACATTTCTGGTGAAACGCTGCATCTGATAGACACAAAGCAAAACACCTTGGCCTGATCCTTCTCTCTTCAGGCCTTTAATCTAACTAACGTCACTTGAGTCTTATTAGCCCCACAGTCTTCCACATCAGTTCCTCTGATTTAAGTTACTGGCCTTTTCTGCCCCCCCAGAGTAAGAAAATCTCCCTTCATCAAACTGCTGTGCTTAAGAGAGGGAGACAAAAAATTTATCCTCTGTACTTAAAAAAAAAATTGAAACAAAAACTCAAAAGAGACCAATGTGGTTGGCATGAATATAAATGTGAATGAGTATTTGAACATAGAGATACACATATAGGCCTAAAGTGTTATTACTGATCCCATGACTTTTTAAAATATACAGTCAAGGGCTAATTGCTTATCAGAAAATGTGGATAACACTTTTTTTTCTGTAGTTTGCCTTTCCAGGACTTTTTTTTTTTTTTTTAATAATTCAGTGGTATATCATAGAAGATGTATTTTGCGAAGAAAAAACATGAGGTTCGTCAAAATGAAGCCGTTTTCTCTTGGTCCCCCAGTATCATATAGCAGTTAGGGCACGTCTGCAGGTCACATGCTTCTCTCAAGATTCTCTTTCTATCCTAGACCATGCTGCACCTCTCAAAGCAACAGGGCTTGAGTGCAGGTTGCCCACTGGACTCACAAAACTAGGGAGAATGAAAATCCCCAAAGCAAGTCAGTATTTCAGACACTCCACAATACATCACAATCACCTGTGCCGTTCCTAAAACTACATGCTTATTTTGGACTCACGTCCTGAGGATTTTGATGTATTATATTAGAAGTGAGGTCTGAGCCTCTGCATTTTTAAAATACTGCACAGAAGATTCACATGTAGAGCTGTAGTGCATAAAAATTGGGCCATCCATGTTCATTGGACTGCATGGAGAAGGGTACAGCCATGGCGATAGTTTGTGTTTGTAAGCCTCTTTTCAGAGAACTGAGCACCCAGCCTATGCTAATCTGCACCTGAAGCTTGGACTGAGAGATGTCCTAAGAGGTGTTGGGAGGACAGGTTGATTCAGAGAATGGTCCTATCAGCAGATGATAGGGACTAAACCTTAAGTGTCAGTGTCTCATCAACAGAATACCTGGGTCCAAGGAGAATTTGCAGCTAGAATTCTAAAAAGTAAATTTAGGATTAAGATAGAGAGTTAGTATGCTAAACATTACTTTCTCTCTCAAATGGGAACTTTTTATGGAAAAAGTGCTATCCTTGGCTAGTTCTGATGAGCTATTTTAGAAGTCCTAGTCACCAAGGAAATGGCTATTAAAGGACATTGGTGTGGAAAGAACAGGCAAACCCATTAAGGGACATTGTTGAGGACTTACTTGAAAGGCTATTGAACAGAATGAGAGGGATGTTTTCCAGAATATACAATTTTCACTACACATAATGCTTTTAGGATACTTGGAATTTCAAAGTGTGGTGCCTACATATTGCTACCCAGTGAGATTTTCCTCCCAAGATTTGGGGGGAGCTTCAGGTACAAATTATATACAAGATACACTGGACACTTAATGCTGTGAAGCAGCCTGGCATAGGCTGAGAACAGCTGTTCAATGGTTCTTGCTTAAGCCTGGCAAATAACCAGAGCTGTAGAGGGAATATTAGTTAAGAAAGGTGGAGTCATTTCATTAGTAGAAATTCAGTAAGAGAAATTTAACAGCATCTAGATACAATTGCACTGGACCTAAGAAAGGCAATGAAATACAGGAATGCCAGTCTCTAGGCTTATAAGCAGGTTACTAGAGCATAACTTACTTCTGAACTAAAAATATAGTACTGGAAAATAATTCACAGTCTTAAAAAGCTCAGCAGCTTTCCTCTTTGGTAGGATATTCAGCCTGGCAAACTCATTCAATGAGAAGCTAATGGTTACAGTAACCAAAACAAGCTATAGCTGAAGAGCTGGGGACTCAAACTACTTGAAAACTTGGATCAGTTTATCCAACTGCTTAATACTGATTGTGGGATAGGAAAGGGCTTTGATTGTTCCCTTTGTAATTGTGGTTCAGTGCATTTTAGAAGGTGGTGTGATATTTATATTGGTCAGTGAGAGATTGGCAGAATCAGAAACAGGTTATGGAGCATAAAAAGCACTCCTGGAGTGGGATGGGAAATTAAGGAGACTCTAGCAATAGGCATGAAGAGAAAGCTGAGAGTTGGTGGAAGTGTCATGAGGTAATAGGAGTCTAAGAGGAAATACTCAGAAATACATTGCAGATTGATAATTGCTGCTCCACAATACTCAGAGCAGGTATTTACTGCCTTGCAACAGATTTTAGAAATCCAATTTCCATCCTTCAGATGATTAGGAATATGTCAATTAAATGACCTCAATTCAGAAATTACCCAAGGTGACAGCATAAAATTTATTTATACAAATTAAAGCTTAAATACTGGCTTAAATACTGGAACTATTTAGTGAAGACAAGTATCTTCAGTAAATAATTTTTAATTTTAATTTTAAAGGATAACATTTCTCAGAATTTGGCATTTGAGATACTGTATTAAACGTAAGAATGAATTACTTTGTATAATAGGAAAAAGGTCCTTAGGTATTGTGTTTCAATCCAGTTATATTTTAATAAGTAAAAATTTATCCAAAATCCATTTTAAGAAAAACTCAGTTTAACAAGAAAAAAAAAATCATAAAAGTGTCCCCTGCCTTCTTTTGCATTATTAAGAACTGTTATACTGATAATCAAACATCAAAAAAATCCAAAGCTTTAAAACCTTTTTCTAAGAATGTGAACCACTGATCACTTTTCCCAAGTGGTACCAATTGCTGCATTTAAGACATCAGGGGGAAAAAAAGCCATCAGGGAGTTTGCTCTTGCTGTGTTCTAGTAGACAGAGGAAGCAAACCAATCTTTCCTTAAAATTTGCCAATACATTTAGCTTTATCAATGCATTTCTGTCATTTGTGCATCCAAGTTTTTCTTTGATCTTGTGTGATGAATTTGAATAAATATATCCACAATACACTAAAACTTCACTCTGTGTTTGTAGTGTATTTTGGCATTCTGAGACAAACTAAACATACTTTTAAAATAAATGAATTTTAACTAAAACTAAAACAAAATTTAAAATTGATAACTGCATTTTTTTTAAAAGATTTTATTTATTTATTTGAGAGAGAGAGAATGAGAGACAGAGAGCAGGAGAGGGAGGAGGGTCAGAGGGAGAAGCAGACTCCCTGCCGAGCAGGGAGCCCGATGCGGGACTCGATCCCGGGACTCCAGGATCATGACCTGAGCCGAAGGCAGTCGCTTAACCAACTGAGCCACCCAGGTGCCCTGCATTTTTTTTTTTAACATATAATGTATTATTTGTTTCAGAGGTACAAATCTGTGATTCAACAGTCTTGCACAATTCACAGCACCCACCATAGCACATACCCTCCGCAATGTCTATCACCGACTGCATGGAGCACTGGGTGTTATATACAAACAATGAATCATGGAACACTACATCAAAAACTAATGATGTAATGTATGGTGATTAACATAATAATAAAAAATTTAAAAAATAAAAAATAAAATTGATACTACACAATTGCAAAGGAATATAATGTGCAAAACATTTTCAATTTATTACATATTGTCCAAGTGTAATTTAGTCCTTATTACTGTTTCTTTTTTTTTTTTATGTTAATCCCCATACATCATTAGTTTTAGATGTAGTGTTCCATGATTCATTGTTTGTGCATAACACCCAGTGGTCCATGCAGAATGTGCCCTCCTCAATACCCATTACCAGGCTAACCCATCCTCCCACCCCCCTCCCCTCTAGAACCCGCAGTTTGTTTTTCAGAGTCCATCGTCTCACATGGTTCGTCTACCCCTCTGATTTCCCCTGCTTCATTCTTCCCCTCCTGCTACCTTCTTCTTCTTCTTTTCTTTTCAGAACCTCTACCGC
>NC_138376.1:47522435-47546894 GCF_054177405.1 Leptonychotes weddellii | reverse complement strand
CATGAATTCTATGTGCAGTATTCCCCTAGCACTGGAGTTCTGCCGTTCTCATTGATCGGTAAACTTAGTCTTGGCTGACTGTTCTCGCTGATCTTCTGGGGAGGGGCCTGTTGCCGTGGTTTCCAAATGTCTTTGCCGGAGGTGGAGTTGCCCCGCCCTTGCCCCCTCCTGGCTAAGTAATCTGCTCAGGTTTGCTCTCCGGAGTTTTGTTCCCTGTGAGCTTTCTGTACAGCTTTGGAGGCGGAGAGTGAAAATGGCGGCCTCCCAATCTCTGCCCCGGAGGAGCCGAGAACTCAGGGCCCCGCTCCTCAGCGAGTCCCCAGAGAAAAGCCGTCAGTCACTCCCGTCTCCCCGGTCTCCAGCCGCACTCTGTGCTCACCCGGCCTGTGACCGCGCGTTTCTATCTCTGGCACCCGACCCCGCGTGGAGCCTCCAAATCCAGCAGATCCCTGCGGTGCACTCCTGCGCGGCTCCTCCCAGGGAAGGAAGGTGAGTCTCCCTGGATCTGCCGCTTGTTGGGTCCCTGCTGGAGGAGCAGTGGCCCGACTGTGCCGCGGATCACGGTTTATGGCAACCCTGAGCTGAGGGCCCGCGCCTGGGCTCCACCTCTGCAGCCGGCTTTCCTGCTCCGATACCTGGGAGCTCTGCCGCACTCAGGCACCTCCTGTCTTTCTGTGACGCCGAGGGTCCTGAGACCACACTGTCCCGGAGGGTTCCACCCCCCGCTTAGCCACCAGAGTGACGTCTCTCCACGGAGCAGACTTTTAAAAGTTCCGATTTTGTGCTCCGCGGATCTATCACTTGCCAGAAGCGGCCGACGGAGGCCTCTCCCCCGCCGTCTATCCTCCCGAATATCGCCTCGATTCACTCTCCGCACGTCCTACCTTCCAGAAAGTGGTCGCTTTTCTGATGAGAGAGTTGTTGCTCTTCTTTTCTTCGATCTCCTGTTGAGTTTGTAGGTGTTCAGAATGGTTTGATCCCTATCCAGCTGAATTCCTGAGAGGAGACAAAATCCAGGTCTCCTACTCCTCCGCCATCTTGCTCCGCCCCCCCCCTTATTACTGTTTCTAAGAAGAGACCATTGGATGAGTAAATATCCTAACTCACGCAAATTAAAATTCAAAATAAAACTATAGTTAATGTCATTATGATATATTTGTGTATGTCTGTAAAACATTGCAGGAATCACCATGAAGTATTAGTAAATTAAAAAATATATGTATTTTGCCTTTACAACATGCATTTTCTAAAGGATCTTCCTATAGTTCAAGGCAGTCAGGTTAAGACTTTTGAATAAAGTGGATTTATTTTGTACTGCCTTTCCATTCTCCTTTCTGTGAGTGATGAATAAATGTATATAAAATAAATTGATGTGATATAGGAAATGTTATATACAAATGTGTACTTTTTGTTACATAATATGGAGAGTTTTAGAAGCAAAGTAGATGAAGGATAGGGAATGGAATGAGATGATCTTAAATAATGAGCCTAGAACCTACTTATAAAGTCTTTTTCTTGTTTCTATTTTGTTTTAATAAGTTATCAATAGAAATTCAAGTATACCTTAATTCCATTGTAGGTGAGAATCTAGACTGGCAAGACTCTTTACTTGCTTAAATATTAGGAAATATAATAGATTAGAAAAAGCTATCTGAAATAGAGTCTCTCATGAAATAATGGCAAATCAAAACTTTGCCTTAGTAAAAATAGAGATGATATGAATGTGAAGAGCTGTGACATAAAACATGGCTAGGTTCTGGAAAATGTGATACAGAGGAAAAACTGAAAACAGGCGGCTGGACAATTTGGGCAGGACAGGAATATGTACAGCAAGTTAGGACATACTTCCACAGTTAGTTTTTATCTAAATTCTCTCAACCTACTTTAAAAAATACTTGTTCTACACTTGACCTGGAATACAAATTCAGTCTAAGATTGCCAGATCCAGCAAATAAAAATATGTATGTCTGAATATTGCATGGTATATACTTACACAAAAAGAATTATGAATTTTACCTGAAATTCAAATTAATTGGGCATCCAATAGTTTATCCAATATGGCTAATACAATCGGATCTTATTTTGGAAAAATTTATGTATCAGTCATCACATATGCCCACTGTGATGTTCCTGTCTTTAAAAAAAAAGAGTTTATTTTTTCATACCTCACTTAGATAAGGAGCATGACTTAATTTAGGTAAAAGAAGATAAAATTCTTCTAGAACCACTTAGACTGTGGAGGGGAGTGGAGAATAATGAAGGACAAGAATGCAGAAAGGAAGACTTCTCTCCCATTCTGTATACTAGCAATTTAACCAAATGCAACCAGTCCCTGAGGTGCTTATTGATCAGCTTAATTAGTCAGATCCCAAAATAATCTGTTACTTCTTGTTCATGCAATTAACAGATAGATCAAAGAGGAGAAATTCTAAGCCTAAGCAAAGTCATAAGATTCACCTAGGTTAAGACCTTTTCATAGGCTTTTGGTGATTTTTTTTTACAAAGGTTGTATTTAATGGCCATCTACTTTTGTTCTCAGTGATGACCTGTGATTACATCAGTGCAATTGCCACCTATTGGACCAATTTATATAGGGCTTGTCCTACATCTGCTCATCCATTAAATGAGAGATCATTCTTGTCACATATATGTAAAAGACTATAGTAGGAAATTAATAAATGCGATGCCAAGGGAGAACCCAATTTATTTTCATTTTCTGATCTTGAGCAAGAATTATAGATCCCACGAATTTCTAAAATAGTTTATTATTTCTTTGTTAAAGGCAAATATAATATATATATATATATATATATATATATATATAACCTAAAATTTCCAGAAGCTAGGAAAGAAACTTTTATTTCTGCTAGCAGAAACTTCTTTTGCTATAATAGGAGTAGTGAGCAGTGGGGAGGATGGATGAGAATAAAACCTGGATTGCATCAGAAGTCCACCAGGAAAACAGACGTTGGGCTGCACTATAAGATACAGAGGTAGTTTGGATTTCTTTACTGTGCAGAACATCTTATAAATCCACTGTAAATAAGTTTATGAGTGCATATTTATTTCAAAAATAAAATCATGTCTCTTCTGACATATAACTATCTAATTATTTTTTTTTTGTTTTCAAATAATTCCATTGTCTTGTTTTTCTTGTATACTAAGATTGATTACTACACAGAATGCTAAACTACTTTTTTTTTTTTAGTTCTGCGAAAACTCTTTAATAACATTTTAAAATCTGATTGCAAAATTATTGCATGTTCTTTTGTGGACAGTTTAGAAAGAGGGGAAAAGACAAGTTTTTTTAAGTCATTTCAAATCTTACTATCAAAAGGATTATAACCAGCACATCCTATTTCAGGAAATTGTGGAAATTATTGTCACATACCTTTTAGTTTTCAGTTGTTCAGTAACCTATCTCCTCCTTTAGAAGATAAGTCATCCAGTGGTATAATCAGTTCAGAATGGTGTCATCTCTCCTTTTTTAAGATTGGAGGATTAAGAACAAGAGTGATTTATCTGGAGGCCCAGGGACTGAATCTGGCCTTGCAGATCTTTGGTTTGGTACCCATTAGTTGATCTGTAATGGTTTATGCTTGAATTATCTTCCAAAATTTAATATCAGAAAAATTTCTTGGGTGGCTCAGTTGGTTAAGCATCTGCCTTCAGCTCAGGTTGTGATTCCAGGGTCCTGGGATGGAGCTCCACATCGGGCTTCCTGCTCAGCAGGAGCCTGCTTCTCCCTCTCCCCATTCCTGCCACTCCCTCTGTTTGTGCGTGCATTCTCTCTCTCTCTCTGTCAAATAAATAAAATCTTTAAAAAAAAAAATTTCTTATAAAAATCAGAATGTTCATCTTCTTTTGAAGAATCAAGGTATTTGGTAAGTCCAGGCCAGACTGTAACATAGAAGGAATTCCTGGAGTTGGTAGCCTCTACATGTGCTTTTAGCCTTTAGACAGTGCTCTACTTTGCTGCTTGCTCAGTTTACTAATCACTGAGGCCTACTACCAGGTATCTAATATGCTAATATCTGAACCCTACAAAATAACAAAAGCTTGCCGCAAAGACTAGTCTTCCTCAGTTTCATGGTTTCACCAGCTCTCCATTTAAAGACTGGATTGTAGACTATTCTGTACACTATAAGGCCCAAACAGTGAGAAATTATCCCCAAATTGGGTCAAAACTTAGAAAAAGACAATGAAGAAAGTGTCCTTTACCTTTCGGAAAACCAGCATGTCCATTTCACAGTAACCTCATTAACATGTACTAGTAAAAGGCAGGGGGCACCTGGGTGGCACAGTTGGTAAGGGTCCAACTCTTGGATTCGGCTGAGGCTGTGATCTCAGGGTCCTGAGATGCAGCCTCACATGGGGCTCCGTGGTTAGTGTAGAGCCTGCTTCATATTCTCCCTCTCTCTCTTCCCTCCCACTACTCATGGGCACGCTCTCTCTCTCTCTCTCTCAAATAAATAAATAAATCTTAAAAAAAAAAAAGAAAGAAAAAGTGAAGAGATCCTTAAATGGGCTTCATAACAGCATCAGAATATCTTTTAAGTAATGATTTAAAACTTTGTGGACAGCATTTTTTTTATCTTACCCATTTTATGTTGGGAGGATCATCTTTTGTGAGTAGAAACATTCAAGTACAATGTTGTTTTTTGTTTCTCGTGGGTTTTTTGGTGGCAATGTTGGTGTGGATTCAAATGAGTGAGTGTATGTAATTATTATCTGTCTGTCTTGACGCAAATAGCTCATACACTTCCTCATTTCTTATATTCACACTGAAATATGAGTAGATTAATTGACATAATGCAGTTATGAATCTTTTTTATGTCTTCACTAGAGAAGAAGTGCACTCTACTGAGACAGATTCAGTTAATTAAGTCACTCTTACTTCATATTGTACAATATTCTGTTTAGGCAGCATAACAATCTCGTTGACATTTTGCCGATGGGTGACCTCTTTCAAAGCTAATTCCTACTCAGTTGTACTCTGTAAGTGAATCAAAGGATAAAGTATAATATGAACAATTTATCTTTTTAAGGATCCAGAATATCAATGTGAAGGAAAAATAAAACTGACATGAAGTTCATACTGTTATAAAATAAGAACCATTTAATTCATGGTATCTATTTATTTAATAGATTTGTGCTTGACATCCATTTCTCTGGCACAGGCAAGCATCATAAGGATTTTTTTTAAGATTTCTCAAGTAAATTTAGATCTTGTCACTGAAAGAGCTGAAAAATAAAGATTCTGTGTAAATCACATACAAAAAGATAATTATTATTAATAATTGTATTGGGGATTTACTGAAAAGTTGCTAATTTATTAAGTATAAATGCAACCCAATAAAATAATTGGATATTTTTGCATAAATTATAGAATAGATCTTTAGTATTTTCTAAGACATCTGCCATCAACTCTAATGAAATATCTATTTTAAATTATTATTAATATTTAATAAAATTAAGTGTTTTTAAACCTTTCAAAATCCTTTTTAAATTACATACATCCATAGGGGTTGAATCTGTCAGTTATTATATAAATATAATATATAAATCACCGTTAGAACTCAATAGCAATGGATATCCCTATCCTTTTTGAGCCAACTTTTGCCAACAGTCTCCATACTTCTTTGATTTTGATCTCCTATCAGTAAAACATTTTTTCATATATTTCTAAAATGTGTTATTTATAAATTATGTATACTCCACTAGTAAAATTATTAAAATATACACACAAAATATAAATGTAATACAGTAAATGAACACAAATTTTTTAATGTGATTGGTAATCTAAAAATCGTGCTTATTTAAAAAGTTATTATAATTGGTGAGTTCAGTGTAGTAAAATGTGCTATCTTCCCGTTTTTACTCTTTAATTTTACCATAGTAATTTGAAAGTCAGCTTCTATTCAATTTGTTAAAATACTTGATTTTAAGGACTGACCAAGATGAAAAAGGTACTATACAGTGATACATAGTTAAAAATGAACATAGGTTATGCTTACTAAATCATTACATTTATGTTCAAACACACCCACTGAGTATGTAAATCCTATGGAAAGAAAGAGAAGGTATGCTGCTGGTCTAGTCCTCTGTTCTGTTTCCCTTGTTTAACTGCAGATATTACTGTGGCCTGATGTTACTAAAATCTATGGTTGCTTGGTTAAAAGGTTACTCTGCTACAGTGAGGTGCTTAATTTATATATTTTTTAACCCTTTGGAGACACTGCCACTGGTAACATCTGAATATAGCTCTGGCAAGGCCAAACTCTCTTCTCCATCTGTCATCTACAATTCCCTCCTTGCTGCATCATGCATCCTATCATTCTTTTCTAGCCCAGATCCAAAGAGGAAGCCCTCTTGAGAGAATCTCTTTAAAAATGGTCTACTATTGAGGCAGTGTATAACAAAGTGGTTAAGATACTGGGTATGAAGCTCAACTACTGTATTCAAACTGTGGTTCAAACCCCTGGAGTACGTTTGGGCTAATTGTGTCATTTTTCTGTGCTTTAGCTTCCTGAGCAGTATGAGGAATGTGTGGACATAGCTATGGAAAGAATTGTTATTTTGTAGGGTGATCAGGAAAAGTTAGAAGGTGATATTTAAGGAAAATCTGAAAAAAGTGAGGGAGTATGGCATAATGATATTTTGGGGAGACTGGTCAAGGTGAAGGGAACAGCATGTGGCAAATTCTTGAAGGAAGAGTATTTCGGTTCTGGCAAGAAACAGAAATGCAGAAGAGTATGGCTAGATGGGAAAAGCTGCTCAAGAATGGATGAGTTCAGAGAGAAAGTATGGAGGCAGATGATGACAGACCAAGTATGTACACTCTTATAAAGACTCTGTTTTTAACTCTGAAAGAGGAGGGGGACAATTAAGGATTTTGAGTAGAAGTGTGACAAAATCTGACTAGTTTTATCTTTTTCTGGGGTTTAGTTCTTCCTTTGCTCTTCAATACTATATTCTAATTCAGTGAGTTTATCTGTCCTTTTTCCCCATGTAAGCTTCTGGGGGAGGGGCCGAGTCATTAATTATTTATCTTTGAATCTATAGAGCTTAGTACTACAGATTAAAATAGATGTTCAATAATTATTTGCTGAAGGAGCATGTTAGAAAAAAGAAAGCAATTCAGCCTTGAAGAGTCAGCTGAGAGCAGTGGAAAGAGCTGTGTTACGAAATTCAGTAGATTCGATATTTTTGTTCAGAAATACTGGCTTTGTGACCTTAGGGCAATTTTCTAATTATCGATTCATTCATCAAAACTTTTTTATTTAGTTCTATGAACAAAAGTATGGATCTCTTAAATTATCTGGGCCTCGGTGTTCTTGTTTTTACAATGAGACCTATACATACCTGTAGAGTCCTATTCTCTCAAGATATCCAGTTCTAAATTAAGGGTATTGTGAGCCTCAAGGAATGTTTGTCTTAACTCACTCAAATGGACCATTTCCCAGGTATGTTTTAATGAAATTGAAGACTAGAAACTGTCTCCCAACTATTAAAGCCTTAGGCCTATTGAGAAATCATTAGTTTTATAAAACTTTAAAATGCTTTCTCCCATTCAGTTTGACATTGCTAATGATCTTGAATCTGCTCTTTCCCTTGATATTCTTATATTACCTAATTCATAAAACTTAACAAAGTATATACTACACATAAACCTACATTACTCTTCAATATAAAGACAATAGGGACACATTAAAATATACACATTAATACAGCTGCATAAAAGCAACTATATTAGTTACCATTAGACATGATGTAATATGAATTCAGCCACTAATTATTGAGATATGCATTTAATAATTCATGTTTCATTAATAATATAACATAAAAATACAGCATATAAAGGAATATATAATGTATTTAGTGTGGCATTCTGGAAAATTATCTTGAGGCTACAGTCTAATTTAAAATATGATTGTTCTTATCACACATTCTGGGCTATTTCATGAAAACAGCCATACATCCTCTTCATGACCTAGCTTTAGCTTGGCTCCTCTGAAATTTTCCTGCACTATTTTTAATGCCTTGAGGGAGTGGGGTGGGATTTAAACTAAGACCACTTCTCTATGATCATTACACATTATTGTAGCATGTTGAAATAATAATAAAATTTAGCATTGACATATTTTATGTGGAAGGAAAGAATAAGCTTGCAGCTTATTTTCTGTTATTGTCCATTCCAAGGTGGAAAGCCTTTCTGTATTTTTTTTTAATTTTAGCAATGCAAGACTAAACAAAGTGTCATTTATTTTACTTGAGTGATTTTCTACTATATGCAATCACTTGGAATGACAGGGTTTGGTGGTATGGCTCTTAGGACTGTATGGCTCTTATTATGGTGACATCTCAAAGTAATGCCCACAATGTTGTCGATTTCATATACTAAAAAAAATTTTCTGTGGCCCAAGACATGACAGCTTTACAGAATTTTCAAAATTGTAATCCATGTTTGTTAATTAATCTATGTAATAGTATACCTTTGAAAATATTATTTATTCAGGTGACTGTATTGCTTAAATGTATTTGTATTTCATAACAGAAGGAGTCCTTTATTTTGATTATATATATTAACAGTAACTAGTTTGTGTGACTTTTTGACCTTGGTCCTCCCATGGGTTGTTTATTTTTCCTCATCCCTCTTAACAAATCCCATTCCATTATGGGTGTAATGGAGTCCCAAGGACTTACCTGTCCACAACTGATCTTTGTTTTTTCTCCTCACTCTTAACTGTAGTCAGATGCTTCCAAGGTACATACTCTGATCTGGGTGCTCGTAGAAACCTTGAAAAACTGTCAGATGAAGCCAATGTCGATCTTTAAGCTCCTTCCCAAATAATTATCTTCCTTTGCCTCACCCTCTGACACTTGATGATTTTTGTTGTGTTTTGTTTTGTTGTGTTTTATTTGTTTGTTTGTTTTTTGGTAGGATGTAAGATATATTGCTTATCCTTTTATTTTTAGTCTTTTTTTTAATGATAAGATTTCATAAGGCAAAATGTGGCTCCTGAACCAGCTGCATAAGCATCACTTGGGAACTTTTTAGAAATGCACATTTTCAGGTCCTATCTCAGAGCTATTGAATCAGAAACTCTGGAGTGGGACCCAAAATCTTTAACAAGTCTTCCACATAATGCTCATCACACTAAATTTTGAGAATCACAGTCAAAAGGCTTTTGTGTCATATAGGAATTTGAATTTCTTCTTCCATCTACAATGGGTTTGGCCTTGATTTCTCCCTTTGCATATGCCCTGATTTGAATTTGCTTTTCTGCTTCTGAGTTACGTTCTCACTCAGCATACCACCGTGGATGGCAAGCCTGGATTATTTGATACATACCAAATACTGACAATAGTGAAGTCTCTTCACTATTCTGTACTGCCAGTCAAGGTGCCCTTTAAAGTAGATGCTCTCCTAGGATCTTAGATTAACTCTAACAGGATACCTTAATCTCAGTCTTTCCCAGGCAAGGCCCAGAGAGGCATCTCTTTCTTATGAACTCTTCTTTTAAAGTCTTAGCCCCCCCAAAATCCCAAAGAACAGTACAAAGTGTAATATATCTCCCAATCAGATTTACTGTATCCAGTGCCATTAAGAAAGTCATTGTGATTCTTCTTTTTCAAAGGAAGGAGTCACTTAGCCAAATTCAGTCAGTTCCGCCAAGTTTTCCATAATTTGATGATATATGCTCTTAATTAATACACTAATATAGCTATATATATATATCAGGGGAAATTTATTTACATCTTGTTTTAATTTCACATTGGCTATTTCAGTATAATCACTGAAACAGATTAGTGACAGAATCGTAGCTCTCTTTTGTCTTCACATGAATGGAAATGGATTTCATAATATGTAATAAATACTGGTTGATAAGATGATTATGCTAAAATTAGGGCTTTGCATTATAAAATAGGCTAATACTATAAAATCATAAGCAATGCCATTTTGAGCATACCTCGTTTATATTCATCACATACTGATTTTTAAGCCCCTGCCAAGAAACATCCCCCCAAAAGCAGCCGTTCAATAGAACTGAATATGTCCAACTTGATGACAACTTCTTTCACTGTCACCTGCTTTTCAGTAATAATTATTTGTAGTCTTAGTTTTTTTTCTTTACCTTTAAATATCCATGTGTATCACTCTAATGAATTCATTTAATAAATGTAATGACAGCCAACTATTATTTTCACTTTAAGTAGTTTGTTTTAAAATGTCACCTGAACTTAATGCAGTTATTTTATCTAGAGGTTACTTAAAATATAATTTTAAATGTTTTATCAAATCTGTTTTTAAAAAAGGTCCCGATAGCATATATCCCCCAAATCTTAATACAGTATTTAGTACCAATAAAGTAGGCATTTGTTTGACATAAAATCTGTTTTCAAGATAAGTATTACCAAATGATTATTCTTTGCTTAGCAAATTGAAATAAAATTTATGAATTAGGAAAATTAAAAGGAGGGGTTTTTTAGGAGCTTATCCAGCAAAATATACTTACGAAAATTTACTACAAGTCCTCTGTAATTCTATTAGCCCTTCATTTATATGCAACATGGAAACATATAGCCAAACCATGTTTGCAGTAAATGACCATTTGTTAATGATCGGTTTTTCAGGGTTTTTTTTTTCTTAAGGACAACTTATTCATATTAATATATGTGGAAATCTGAATTGTAATAGAGAAAGAAAACATATTTAAAAATGAAAAAGAGTATCCCAATGGATATCTCCATTTCACATGTTATAGACACATGTAGTTTCCAAATAACCAGAGGTCTTTCCTCTTGGGAAATGTTTCTTAAATTATTTCACAGAGAGGAGAAATTGTTGCTTTGAATTCTGAATTATAATTATTTATAGCCATGTACTCTAAGGAACTGATTTATAAGGGAATCTGGAAAATAAGGAAAACTGATATTTGCACATAAACTAATACTGATGGGTGTTGTCAGAAACAAAATTATCATTGTTATGTCTTATTCAATAAGTGATACATTCTCAGATAGATATCAGGCTGAAGAGCTAAATGGTAATAAAATATGTGCAGCTACCGACCTAATCAATTTCAAATGTCATTTTCAGAGAAATAAAAAAGATTTTGAAACTTGGCGTATTTTACTAAAATATATGAGAGACAAAATTATTGCTTCTGCCTTTTATTCATTGGGAAACTGTACTTTCCAGTAAGTTTAAGTCTTAGCCTGCTATATATTTTTTCTCTTACATGAAATAGACTAATAACTTTTAGAATTAATTTTATCAATTTTAAAGCCACACACACACCAAAATGTCCACTCAACATAGTATTCATACCCAAAAAACTATCACCCTCATATGTGAAATCAATTTCATTCAATTCAATTCATATTTTTAAAGGACTTATACATTAGGGGTGCCTGGGTAGCACAGTCGGTTGGGCTTCTGACTCGGTTTTGGTTCAGGTCATGATCTCAGGGTCCTGAGGTCAAGCCCCATGTTGGACTCCATACTCAGCACAGAGTCTGCTTAGGTTTCTCTCTACATCTCCCTCCGCCCCTCCCGTCCTGTGCCTCCTCTCTCACTCTCTCTCAAATAAATAAATAAATCAAAGGACTTCTACATTAAAAGTCCTTGTTCTTTGTGCTATGGGTTATACACAGACTAAAAAGATAATATTGCTAGCTTCAATAAGCTTGCAAATTATGAGAAGAGTAAGAGAGAGTGATGTTCACACAAATAATAGCAATTTAAAGTAGAATGTAATATCTATCATATAAGAAAAAAGAGTTCAGAGATTGTTCTCCCAGTTGGGAGAAGAAAGTACAGTTTTCTTTTCCAGAAGTTTTTGACTTTAATAGAAAAAAATAGCATTTGGAATATTGGGGCAGAGTCACTCCAAGCAAATATTAGAGGTCCTGAGTCTCCTTCATGATGGTGTTCAAGAGCAAATATGTGGAGGTCTTCTCTAGGTATTCTGATTCAGTAATTCTGGGCTGGGCCCAGGAATTATCATTTTTAGCAAGTACCTTAGGTGATTCAGATCAAGCAGTTAAAGATAACATTTTGAGATCATAGGCGTTGCCTTGGATTTTACATTATGAGGCATTTATCCTCCCTTACTTTATGTAAGTTAACCAGTAATCTTCAAATAAATCCTAACCACTTGTCACATTTTTCTTTTTCTTTCTTTCTTTTTTTTTTTTGGTTAACTTAGCCAGAATCTGCTTCTGTTGCTTGTGTTTTAAGCTCTGTATATAATTTCTGAATCAATGTCTCTGGTTGCTCTTTAAGGGTATTTTTTAAATCTAAATAAAGTTTTTTGGAACTTAAATATTTTGTTAATGTGCTTATGAATTTTTATGAATTCTTAAAAAGCTCATATTTGTAATCTGATGATGAAATTAAATGCTAAATTCTTTTTCATGCTACTGTTACTACACTTTCCTCAATATATGTTTGTTCTCTACATTTTATTTTTTTTAAAGATTTTATTTACTTATTTCAGAGAGAGAGAGAGAGAGAGCACGAGCGGGGAGAGACAGGCCAAGGGAGAGGGAGAAGCAGGCCTCCCACTGAGCAGGGAGCCAGATGCGGGGCTCAATCCTACGACCCTGGGATCATGACCTGAGCCGAAGGCAGACGCTTAACCCAGGTGCCCCAGTTCTCCACATTTTAGTTATATGAAACTTGATTTGGTTTTGAGAAGAGAAATTATTTTTCTGTATATTTTATTCTGTCTCATATTTTGATTTAACATATCCATATTTAGATTTAAAAAAGGGCATTTCACAATTTTTACTTGTAAAATGATAATAAAGCTCATTTAAAAAAAATGGGAAATAGGGACACCTGGATGGTTGTCAGTTAAGCGTCTGCTTTCGGTTCAGGTCATGATCCTGGGGTCCTGGGATTGAGTGCCACATCGGGCTCCCTGCCCAGAGGGGAGCCTGCTTCTCCCTCTGCCTGCCACTCCCCCTGCTTGTGCACTCTCTCTGACAAATAAATAAATAAAATCTTTAAAAAATGGGAAACAATGCATGTATTTATGAAAATAATCAGGTAATACTGCAAAATAATAATTTTTCATCATTTAGTTTCTGCAGTATACAGTTTATATCTTGAAGACCTAGGACAGATTTTAGCAATTTTTTTTTTTTTAAGATTTTATTTATTTCTCTGACAGAGAGAGAATGAGAGAGCACAAGCAGGGGGAGCGGCAGGCAGAGGGAGAGGGAGAAGCAGGCTCCCAGCTGAGCAGGGAGCCCGATGCAGGGCTCGATCCCAGGATCCTGGGATCATGACCCAAGCCGAAAGCAGAAGCTTAACTGACTGAACTACCCAGGTGTCCCTTTAGCAATGTTTTTAGTCAACAAATGTTTCATGAATCACTGATGTTATGTGTTCTCAGTTTGGTTTGCAAAATTAGTTTGTACATTCATTCAAATATAATCAAGGCTCAAAATGTATTACTCTTAATTAAAGACAAAATGGTAAACTCTACACAATCCTTTCCCTCAGGACTCTTAAGACAGAAAGAAATAAACATTTTTACCATAAAGTGTGATAAAAAATATCACATGACCCACCAAGCTAAATTATTTCTTTTTGTTAAATATGTGTTGTGACACTCTCAATGCCAAGTGTTACTTTTCTTCATAGCATAGGCTCTGGTTATTTTATAAACACACGTGTGTGTGTGTGTGTGTGTGTGTGTGTTTTCTCCCTTCTCTGTCTTCCTAATAGACTGTGAGCCTCAGGGTACCGTGACCTCAGAATAGTGATCTTATGTCACTTATTGATCATTGTATGCCTAGTGCCTAAAATATAAAAGGGAATCAGTACATATCTGTTAAGTAAATGAACAAGATGCCTTCTCTCCAGATTTGTTTTATGAAAGGCTGAGCTTCCTATAGTGTATTTTGTCAAAGAAAATTAATCACTCATGCCTCCTATGAAAATGACACTATATGTATATATGTGTGTGTGTGTATATGGCAGTATATATATTATATATACTACTAAATGTATGTATTATATATCTATATACATATATTTGTATTATATGTATATATCTATGTGTATATAAGTATTTATATATAAAAGTAGTATAAAAATTAGTAAAGTCTGATACATATGTATATATAGTATCATTTTTTAAATATCAAATATCAAATATTTGATATATGGAAGATGTTTAATAATTTAAATGCCTACAGATTTTTTAACCAGCAATCTTTCTCAATAACTCAATAACTCATTCATTTGATTTTGATGCATATAAGTTAGAGGTGAATTGGGAAAGTGGGCTTTTGACTATAAAAGCATGACATAGAAATAAGATCTGTAATGCCTAATGTTAATAATTTGTAGCTAACAGGTATTGTGTTTTTACTATACAAGGAGCTACCTTAAAGAAGTCATAGATACGTTACATAATCACTGTAACATTCTATAGTAATTTTACATACATACTAGGTAACATGGAGGGTCACATACTGTGGGTACCAAGATGAGATTGGTGCCAAGGTGAGATTCTACAAGTCCTTTAAGACTCCACTGTTGGTACAATTTTCTATACATTTTACTGCCTCTATAAGTATGGAGATAGTCCTGTGACCTCTGTGTGAAGGAAGATATGGTCTGAATGTCTTGTCATATAATCTTCACATCTATATCTAAGTGGGCCTGAATCCTAGTGGAGGGCAGTTGCATGTTATTTTGCAAGACAGTGATCTCTGTGTCATCTTCAAACGAAGAGAGAGGGTGACTTCTTCAGTTCTAGTAAGTTCCAGGGAGATTCAGGCACTCCTGCTCTTGTGATTAAGTCCTGGTCCCTCTCCTCAGTTTTTACAGCCCTCCAGCTGCAGGAGATGAGAGCCTCTTTATAAGATTCCAAAGAGGTCTCCTCACTCTTACTTTAAAAAAAAAAGTATTGTTATTCACCCTAATCTTTCTTTGTCTTTTTCACCGTATCAATGACACTTAGCAAGAACCATTTGATTCCATTATTCTGACGATTTCTACTTCTACTAAACCTCCAAAGGACCTGTAATACTGCATTTACCAGCGCATTCCCTTCTGCCAGTATCCCCACGCTGTTCCCAGCTGGTATAATGCTTTAATACTTGCATTATTATACCATGCTGTGGACCATTCACATTACAGCTACAACCACTGGCAGAGTTCCCTTTGCCAGCTAACCCGCAGTCCACTCAGCTCCAAAAGGCCATTTTATAGTGCAGGTGCTAAACTACTCCTGACTCCAGCTCTTTTAGGTGGGATTCCCCAGAAAACATTTTTAGAGATGAGATTTTTTTTTTTTTTTTTTTAGAGAGAGTTTGTTGTAAAATACTTAGGGAACAATATCTGTGAGGGAATGAAGGAAAGAAAAATGGGCAGAGTCCATTTTAGCTATGATGTGGTTATAACAGAGATTGTGGACAGTCCCATAGGAAGTGCTTAAGCTGAGGTACCCCTTCAGAGATGTCTCTGATTGAAGCCAAGGGGCTTGGTCTTTGTACCTTTGTATAAACCAGTAATTGGTTGTGGACTATCCTGGGACTTGGAGGGAGTGGCATAAAATTGGGCAAATCTTCTCCCTTAAGGCAAGGACCAATCTTAGGAAGGACTCAGCGGTGGATTGTCAACTGCCAGTACTCCAGGCAGCAGGGGTTAAGAGAGCTTTAGATATGAAAAGGAGTCTGAGTGGTTCACCACAGTACCCACAACAGCCCCTGGTGCTGACTAGTAAGGAAAGCAAACGTTAAGTAAGCAGCCCTGACTTTGGCAAATAGAATTTGAGATGCTAAATTGGGTAGCTATATGATGTGCTTATTTTATTTTCTAGGAAAAAACAACAACAAAAAACAAAAAAACTACTGGGCTTCAAGCATCTGCAAAGCATGCAGCCCCTCAGTCATTTTGATAGGAAGTACAATATAATGACTCAACAATTCTATACATTGATCTCAATCAATTGTACTCTTAAAACTAAATAAACTAAAACAACACTTTATGTTAATTATATTTCAATAAAAAAAGAGATTGAGGACATATTTAAATACATATATAGAAGTTTTAAACTCAGAGAAACCTGTAAACATACTCTTTTATTTAATAGGTGAATGAAGGAACTCACATAAATATATTTTGAATAATGTTTTAACAACATAATTATTCATATAAGAAGAACAGTTTTTGAAAATATAAAATCACCATAATTTGCAAGCAGTGGACAATTTATATAACAACTATATTACTGGGTAGTTTTAAAATTCCAGTGGAAAAAGAAAAAACTTCCAGTCAGGCAAAACTTGACCTAAAACTTTGCTGAAACATATATATTATACATCATTATTTAATATTTGTATATACGTATGTATGTATTTATTTTACTCTACCTGAATAAGGAGTAAGAACAGAAACAGTAGTTAATTCCATGTTCAAGCAATGACTATTTCTGAGGAAAGAGATTTAGTTTAATATGTAGTAATATCTTGAGGAGAGGAGAAGTGTTCATCAGTTGCGTTGTTGTTACAGGCACTCGTTTTCTCACTTGCCTCTGAAGACCTCATTCATTCAACTAATTACATTTGTAGATTGTCTTCTTCTTGCCAAGCTCTAGTTTCTGGGGATTCCAAGGTGATCTGGGTACAGTATTTCCCACATGCTCAAATTCACATCGAGGAGATAGAGTGATAATTTAAAAAAAATTAATACCACATAAATGGCATAAAAGAAATATGAATGAATGTGGAGACCCAAAGATGAAGTAGCCATTATTTCTACATTACAGAAGGAAAAAAATCTTAATGATGTTTAGTCTGTCTTCTTGAAGGATAAATAGGAGCTTGCCAAGCAAAGTATTGAAGTTAAATCTATAGTACATGTTTATAAAATGTTGGCAATTCTTTTGTACTTAGAGTGCTTGGTATACTTGTGGAAAGATGTGAAGTGATTAAAAAAGAGACTGGAGTTTTGGTCTCAGAATAGGGAGAAGTTTCAAAATCAAAATCATTGAGTTTAGATTTTGTTCCATGAACAGTTGTAATAAACAGGGTTTGTTTTGTTTTGTTTTGTTTTGTTTCAGGAGCTGAGTAACATGGTTGGGTTTAGTTTTTAGAAAGGTTAATTCTGGCTATTATGAAGTAGGGATTAATATGGCCAGAGACATGTGGATTATTTAGAAAATAGATGCCATAAAATAGCCCAGTAATAAGGTAGTGGTAGGCTACTAGAAAGAACTATCAAACTTCTATTTTATTTTTTTTAAAGATTTATTTATTTGAGAGAGTGAGCAAGCAGTGGGAGGGGCAGAGGGAGAGGGAGGGAGAAAGAGAATCTCCAGCAGACCCCCTGCTGAGCTCAGAGCCCAACCATATGAGATCATGACCCTGAGATCATGACCTGAGTGGAAATCAGAAATCAGAAGCCTAACTGACTGAGCCACCCAGGCACCCCTAGAAAGAACTATCTAAAAAAAAATTAGTAGACTTAATAGAAAGAAATTTAAGAATGTAATAGAATTTAATTTGAGAACTATGTTTTCTGTGGTGTTTTTTGTTTTGTTTGTTTTGTTTTTTTTATGTGCTAACTAGAGTGTTACCTTCTTGAGTAGAGTGTCAGAGGGTAGACAGATGGACAATGAGTAGACTGAGTAATGGCCACTTAAGATATCTAGGACCTAATCCCCGGAACTGTGAACGTTACTTTATATGGTAACAGGGACTTTGCATATATGATTAAATTAAATATCTTGAGATGAGATAGTTGTCCTGGATTATCTGGGTAGGTCCTACATGTATCACAAGTATCCTTTAAGGAGACAGAAAGAGAGATTTGAAGACAAACGAAGGCAGTGTAAGGATTAAAGGGGGCCCTAAGTCCAGGAATATGAGGAAGCAGTCTATAAGTGGAAAAGGCAAGAAAATAGATTCTCCCCTAGAGTCTCCCAAGGGAGCCCGTATTACATGATCTATAGCATACATTAGATCTTATACAAAAAGGCCTACAGACAATAGGTATTTTTATATTCTTTTGTGGTCAATACTATATGCATATGTCCCTATATGAACATCATAGTAATTTTCAGACAAATATTCCAGCAGGAATATTTTGTCTGTTCTGTTTACTGAAGTATCACAAACACCTAGCATGCCATTAATATCATAGACTTTCAGTAAATATTTGTGAAATTAAAAAAACATTGTATGAATTTTCTTTTACTTCTCGTATTTTTCTATATCAATATTATGATGGTATGATTTAACAGTATTTATTTGTTACTCTAGCATAAGGATAAATACTTTTATGTAGAGTTCATTTCTGTTATTAGTGTTATTATTATTATTATAAATTTTTATGCTCTTGCTTCTTAGAGGAAACGTCTAATTTTATATTTCTTTGCATCTGCTCAAGAGCAAAGGATAAAGCTCATGTTTTGGTGAATGGTTTGCTACTGCTTATCACTATGATAAGAAATTTCCCAAACATTCTCCTTGCAAATATAAAATGTTTAATCAACAAATGTTGAATAAAAATTACCACATTTGAATAATCTCAGTGAAGGGAAATAAGTCAATATATTTATTGTGATTTAACATAAGATATGATATTAATACATTGTTTTAATAACAACACAAAGCTATAAAATATCTAACAGTTCAATGAAATCAGTTGAAAAAGTTGAGAGATTTTTTCTTTAATGAATAAATAACACTGCATAGACATTTAATTATAAACAAACAATTTCTTTAAAGGAAAAGAAGTTAGAGGGATGTTAGAGATAATAATTATTTCCAAATTAAATGGTAGAACTAAAACTTTATTTATAATATTTATGAATACATATTATTTTGAGAACCTTATTTAAAAACTCACTAAAGAAAATTTTTTTTCATTGTAAACTCCAGATGAGATCGGGCATATTCAGGGTGATATGCTTGTAGACACCGAATGATACACATCTAATTTACAAATTTTTGGAAGCCTCTATATTAAGAGTCTGTATTAATAATAATTATAAAAGATATGATTTATTGAGAAGTTGCTAGGTGTCAGATTTGTGAAATTCATTTAATAACCATACTTCTTAAGCTTATTAGAAGGTAATAACCTCTTTTGCTTAAAAATGCATTCATGCATGTTTTAACTAACATAAAGGGAGTATAATTAATAAAATAAATGATATAACAGCATATAATATATTACAATTTAAAGTTAATAGTTTGTTTTCTAAAGGAATATTTTGTTGTTAACCACTGGTGTTTTGTGTGTTTGTTATAATCAATTATTTAATGAATTTGTGGTATAAAAGAGAGAAATCCTATTGCAATCATCTGACAATTGTGACTAGTAATAGTACTTTAAAGATTTGAGAAGTGAACCCAAAATCTGTTTTTCTTCTTGATTATGATACCAATTATGATTTTCTTCTTGATAGATCCCCACAGCTACAAATAGTTAGAAATAGATGCGAGCTACCTCCTCCACTTCTTCACTACTGGGTTATAATAAAATCAAGCCAAGCTGAATTATGTTATTATTCTGGCATTTCTTACATTAATGGTGTCCCCATTCTCTATCTTTTGCTGGGCTCAGAAATTACTTGCATTAGATCTTTCCTTAGGCAATTGTGACAGTACTTCCAGCCATTGGACTCATTTGCACTATCTTTCGGAGTCATGTGAATGGAAAACCTCTAAACAAGAAAAGGAGCACAGGATAATTTATTTAACCAGGATTATCATTTCTGTGGCTGCAGGCTACAGGGCTGCTTACATTTGGTCATGAAGGAACATGAAATGTCTCTAAAATATTTTAGGGATGTCTCTAAAATATTTAATCAGTCCATGTATCTTGAATAATAATTTCACTAATGGATTCCTATTTTAAACTTACAATAACTTAAAAAGCATCTGGTGTTGATCAGAGATAAAGTTAACTGAAGTACTTGTAGAACCATCTTTGGAATCTAGGCTTTCTAATCAGAATATTAGCTAACCGAACCTAGAGAATTTTTGCTAGAGGAAAAACATTGTAGAGTGGCACTCAGAATTACACACACACACACACACACACATCACATCACATCACATCACAGAAAAGTTATTCAAACAGAACTGAATACAGTAATAGAGTACCAAGGAGACATGCATAATAGGAAGGCCAAGTGGACATAATTTTCAGCTTCAGTCAGCTAATTAAAATTAGAGAAATTTGTTGTTTTGCCACAAATTTATATACCACTTATATCAACTCAGTTGTTTCCTTAAAATAAATTTGCTCTCAAGGAATGTATTCAGAGCTTGATGCACTTTTCTATTCTAATACAATTTGGATCAATGATAAAGAAATAAATATTACAATAAAATAAACTTGTAATTCTTATATACCAAATGGTATAAGTATCCCATTTTGGGAAATGCTGTATGATAGTCTTTAAGCTGGGAAATGAAGAAAGAGAACTAATGATTTGGTCAAATATACTTGGAGAACAGGGGTACTAAATGAGTAGCATTGATAAAAGTAGAATAGCAAGTAGAATAGAAATGAAGGGTTAGAAGAGATGAGAGCATAAGAGATGGGGCAAAGGTTGGAATATCATAATTTGAGGTATTGGAGTTGAAAATGCCTGGGTGGAAATGAAAACTAAGTTGTGGTTCTGATTTTGGTTTGTGATTATGCTTCAGTGGAGGTGAAGACCAAGAACTCTGGGTTCATGGTTTCACAGGGCTCAGTGATTGATGGAACAATAAAATAATTATAAATGATAGCTAAATTATAATGAATTTTTAATATATGAGTACACAGAAAAGTCCTTCAAAAAATATATCTCCCAAAAAATCCTATTCTAAGCCCAGTTTTGTAAATAAGAAAATAGGTTAAGTAAATTGTGCAATGGCATATGGACAGAAAACAGAAGTTGGCTTGCAACTCAAGCCCAGTGAGCACTGAAAAGTGGTGGTGTTAGATTAAGAATGGGGAGAGGCTAAATAATATAATAAAATGAGTAGAATATGTGAAAATGTCTTATAAATTCCTTTTGGACTTCTACTACTCTAACAAAGACACAAGAATCTTTTTAGTATCATTGTTAGCTTATAGATGCCTCAGGGGTGACCCCTGTAGCTCCCATGGACCTGTTGAGTATTTTAAACAGGAATTTTTAGGGGCTCCTGGGTGGCTTAGATGGTTAAGCATCTGACTTCGGCTTAGGTCATGATCTCCAAGTCCTGAGGGTCCTGAGATTGAGCCCTGTGTCGTAATCCCTGCCTAGCAGGGAGTCTGCTTGACTCTTTCCCTCTGTCCCTGTGGCTGCTTGTGCTCTCTTTCTCTCTCTCAAATAAATAAATGAAATCCAAAAAAAAAAAAAAAAAGAACAGGAATTTTTTTTGTTTTGTTTTGTTTTTTAAGATTTTATTTATTTATTTGTCAGAGAGATAGCACAAGCAGGCGGAGTGGCAGGGAGAGGGAGAAGCAGGCTCCCCACGGAGCAGGGAGCCCGATGTGGGACTCGATCCCAGAACCCTGGGATCATGACCTGAGCCGAAGGCAGTCGCTTAACTGACTGAGCCACCCAGGCACCCAGAACAGGAGTTTTTATATGTATGTATTTATATCTTTTATAAATATGAATTAGCGCTATGAGAGAGAGTAATTGATCCTCATGTACTATTCTTGTTCACTCAAGTCAGATGATCACAATAAGACTTCTCTCATTTATGCCAAAATATCTTTGAATAATTAATAATATACAACAACAAATACATACAACACCATTGACCAAGAGCAAAATATTTCTTTGGGAAAGTTGGCTTTAAAGGGCTACATCCTAAATCAATAGTTGAAAAATGCCAAATATGAGAGGGCATGGATATATTTTGTGATATCAAAGTTTCTGGGGACAGATTTAGATTTGTAGATATATATTCAGTCATAGGTAGCAGGAAAAAAAATCAACCATTTAAATATGTGGAAGGTACATTGGAAAAGAGAAAGGACCTGGGATCTACATCAGTGAAGAAATCATCAATAGTAATTTAAGAAGGTACCATGAAAAATTCTTCCAAAATTATTTTTTTTAAATTTTGAGACAAATGTTTAAAATTTTACATTGTTTTTCATACATTATATAATATGTGATTATAAACTAGTGATTCTATATACCTCATACTCCCAAATTACTTTGATTATTCATATTTAGAAATTTCCTTTTATTAAAAATATAGTAACAGGATAAAAGAAAATGTCTGGAAAATGATTTGTCAACTTCAAACCACAAATCAAAATTTAGCCATAGGGACTGCTTCATTTTTGTTTATGACAATGGCTATTGATTTTGTTCAATTAAAACACATTGAGACTAATTTCTCTTATGTTCTTAATGAATAAATATTAATTATTGTGACATAAAAAGACATTTTTCTCTATGTGTTTTTAAAACATATTTTGCCTCAAGAGCTTGTATACGGAATTGGAAACAAAGACAAACTTTAGCCGTGTTTCTTCTAAGAAAAACTAAGTTATAAACCACTTACTGTATCTCCAGCTGTCATTCCAGAACATAATTTTGTTAAGCAGGAATTAACGAATCACTTAGGAGTGTTTCAGACAGCTGGTGGGAATGCATGGCACAATAGAGAGACTGTTCTTGTTAAAACCTGGCTCTTCTAGGCAATATAAATAAAGCAATAAAAATATGATCACTTTAAGATTGAAAAAGTTAGTAGAAGTCACCTAGTCTAATTTTATTGATTTAAAAATTAAGACCCTTTATGACCAAGTTAGATGAGTGGTTCAATAGCCTACATGTAGCAGCATTCTAGACCAGAATCAAATACCCCCTCCTCCTCCTGGGTATTTTACTCATTCATGTTAAGTTAATAACATAAGGTTTAATATATATAGAAAGTATTTACCTGTGGATAGAATGAAAACATAAGCCTTCATTTCCTGACTCCAGAGGAAGGAAGAAGGAAGGAAGGAAGGGAGGAAGAAAGGAAGGAAGGGAGGGAAGGAGGAAGGAAAGAGGAGGGAGGGAGGGAGGGAGGGAGGGAGGAGGGAGGAGGAAGGAAGAAAGGAATCCTTTGATTATCCTGAGGAGAGGGAGGAGTAGTGATCAAATCAATAACATTAAATTCTAAAATGCCAAACACATCTTGGAGGGCTTGTTTTCATAATTTATTAAATTTAAGAATAACGCATTTGCTTTTTGGAGTTATTAGTGGATTGGAGGGATATTTGAAATTGTGGTTCACTCTTTTCTAAGCATTGTTACAGGGTCCTAGCCCTTCCTGCCTTCTGCTTCCTCTGTTACGCACCTGTAGCTGAGTTCTGCTTTCACCCTTCTTACTCCTGATTCTTCCTGCAAACATAGCTTTTCAGCCTGTGATAAAACCGTGATAGTTAACTGTGACCTATAGATATACAAAGTGTTCAAATTGTTAAGGTTATGAGAAACAAAGCCAGTTTATATTATTACTTTCTAATCAGTGCTCTTCTAGCTGTGATGGGCTAGAATTCCTCTTGGCAATTGCTAGGAAATAATTATGTCTTAAAAAGGGGAAAAATACAGAAATGTTACAATATGTGGTATATGCTGAAAGTTGTTCCTGTAACTCTGAGAATAAGCTTTAGGTTCAGATGGCATGAAATTCAATTATATGTATATAATGTAGAATTTATGATATATATATATGCATATATTATATGTTAGATATGTCTATAATTATATGCAATATATTGTGTTATACATATACATAATATAGTGTTGCACATAAATGCTTTCTGTTTAAACCTAAAGAAAACCTCTATCTAATCTTACAGAACTTAAAATAAAAATCCTGATAAATTAAAAATATTAACAAGATCCAAAGTTTTACGAAACATAAAACAAATCAACAAGTTGAAGAACATGTTCAAAATATCTTTATATTATCTCATGTTCATCATTTTATTTCACTTCATCAAGTGATAACATGATGTATTGTAAGGGGGTGTTGGAAATTAGTAAAACAACATGCATATATTGCATTATTTGTCTGGTACTTGCTTCTAAAGCTGCTGTGAAAAAGCCTGGCTTACTTTTCTAATTTTTCAGATTGTTCATTTTCCTTGGGGTCACTGTGCTGGAACTGAGTTCCATACTTGTGGTTTGAAAACTTTCAGACACACTGATTCACATATATCCTGAGACTGCAAATATCCCATCCCAAGACTGCATCCTTCAACTGAAGCAGTGATTTTTTTTTTTTTTTTTATGGATACTCACTCATAACTCATTTATTCATTCAATATCATGGTAAGAATACATGTTTACTCCATTAGGTTCCACCTTGCATTGAAATTGAAACAATTTAGTGTAACATCAATTTCCTTAGTATTGTGTTTTTGACTTGCCCATAGAGGTGAATATTTCTTCATGAGCCCATTTAAATTTCTTGAAAATTTCTGTAAAG
>NC_138376.1:47474318-47521935 GCF_054177405.1 Leptonychotes weddellii | reverse complement strand
GAGGTGAATATTTCTTCATGAGCCCATTTAAATTTCTTGAAAATTTCTGTAAAGTTATGATTGCTTCAATAACAATTTCCTTACCCTACAATATATCTTTATATTTGTATGTCAGAATTTTGAAAACGGTGTGGCTGTTTTACATTTCCTTGAAAACCCTAAATACTAACAATATTACTTTAAGCCTTCCCAGTGACTATTGGAGTAATAGAGCTTAATGTTATTACATGCATGCTTTCAAGAAAGAAAGCAAAAAGGGCTTATGTTTGTCAGAAGCTTGTTCATTTTGGAAGCAGTGATTTTTTACTTGCTCTGCTCTCTATCACTGTCAAGTTCAGTGAAGATGAGCATTGCTATGTCTAACCTGAAAATAACCCATAGAATCAGGGTGGTTCTCTTTAGTCTATATTTGTACAGTTCAAGCTGCATGTTTACAACATCAGTTATAAACCAGTTAATATCAGTTATAATGTTAATATCATGACTTTCTCCTTTGCCATCTCTATTATGAGAGTAAGGATAATGATTATTGGTCACTGCTGTTTGCCTGGCATCATGTTGGTATCAACTAGACCATCTGGCAACTTTCTGGTACACAGAGAAAAAAAGAATATGGAAATTCATGTAAGAGGATTATTCAATGTACGTGATTTGAAGATTGCCTTAAAATTCTCAGATTGTCTTCAAGGTACATCTCAAAAAATACATTTCTGAATTTGCTAATTTACCAGATGTTTTGAATTGATTTTTTAAGGCTACATTTGGGAATACCATGGGGAATCAAGAGACATGAGTTCTAATTCCAGTTTGCCATCAGCTAGTTACAGTAGCTTGAACAAATTAATTTAACCTCCATGAGTTCAGTTTCCTCATTATAAAATGAAATAGGTTGGTTGGATCAGTGTTCTTCAGTTTGTGTTTGGAGACTCATTGGGGCTTAATAATGTCTTCATGGACAGGTGGGGAAGGGAGAGAGTGGCTAGGACAGCTCAATGGGTAGGGCTCTGTACTTCCTTTCCTTGTTTCGCTCAGAGCAGATCTGCTTTATGCTGCTTTATTTCCTTTCACTCCCTAGGGAATTATGTTTGTATGAGGGCTTCTACAAAAATTAACAAAAATTTTTAAAACCACTGGACCAAATAATCTATTGTTTAAGACAGCTTTGAGTAATAAAAGATGTGAAATTCTGTGGGCTTTCTAATGTGCCAGAAAACAGTATGAGAGAAGGAACTATATATTATCTTTCTGTGAAATATTTTTTTATATTTATTTATTTATTTATATATTTATTTAAGAGCGAGAGAATGCAAGCAGAGGGAGGAGCACAGGGAGAGGGAGGGGGAAAGAGTCCCAAGCAGACTCCCCACCCAGCGCTGGGCCGATCTGGGGCTGGATCTCAAGACCCTGAGATCATGACCTGAGCCAAAACCAAGAGTCTGACACCTAACCGACTAAGCCACCCAGGAGCCCTCTTTCTGTGAAATATTTTAGAAAAAGCCTGATGGGGGGAAATAAGTGATGTTTAGTTTATGATGTGCTTGCATTATCATTGTCATTTGACTTTCAGACCAAAAAGTAATTGTCCCAAATATCTACACTATCTATAGCAGAATTGCATTCATATTTTGGCATCTTTATGTTTGTGATAGTCTTTTGGAAGATTACAGTTTTTGTATTCTTAAATATTATATATGTCCTGGGGATAAAGCTTTGGGTAATAGACTATATCTCCAGTTGTCAAATTGAATCAATATGGAAAGTAGTATTCAGGATACTAGAAATGTGTCTGATGGCAGATGAGTTATTTTCCCACAGTAGCTATAATATTTTTTTTTTTTAAGATTTTATTTATTTATTTGAGACAGAGAGAATGAGAGAGAGCACATGAGAGGGGGGAGGGCCAGAGGAAGAAGCAGACTCCCTGCCGAGCAGGGAGCCCGATGCGGGACTCGATCCAGGGACTCCAGGATCATGACCTGAGCCGAAGGCAGTCGCTTAACCAACTGAGCCACCCAGGCGCCCCCACAGTAGCTATAATATTAGTAAAGAATAAAATTCTGGTACTGGTAGCCTAAGCCCTTCTAGTCTAGTTTAAAAAAAAAAGGAAAGAAAAAAGGGAGGAAAGGCAGGAAGGAAGGAGAGAGAGAGAGAGGAAAGAAAGAGAGAAGAAAGAAAGAGAAAAAGGAAGAAGAAGAGAAAGAAAAGAAAAAAAGGAAAGAAAGAGAGGAAGGAAGGAAAAAGAAAGAAAGACTGTTAAAGGTGGGGCACCTGGAACTAATCCAATTTTTCTTTTATTGGGATTTCTAATCCGTAGTTATAGAACTGGTTTTTAGTTGAATGTTTTATAAAATCAAAACTTAAGGTTTTGTTTTATGGTTACAACTATGTTTCCTAAGAGTGGTTTTATTCTCCACCTTTCTGTCAGAATTTAAAAAAAAACAAATCATGGAATGACAGTATCAGTTGAAAAATAAAGGAAAACTGACCAAATAAGAGTAGAAATAATTTCAATAATAAAGAAGCCAGTTATCAGGAGGAAAGTTTGTTGGAGAAGTTATGCCCTGAAAAACAGTTATTCAGGGACATGATTCAAAGTTAAAATGAAATTTTTCTTTTCAATAGTGAAAATAAATGTCACTGAATTAACAAATTGAGGGGCGCCTGGGTGGTTCAGCTGGTTAAGCACCTGCCTTCAGCTCAGGTAATGATCTCTGGGTCTTAGGATCAAGCCCCAAGTTGGGCTTCCTAATCAGCAGGGAGTATGCTCCTCCCTCTGCCCCTTCCACTGCTCCCTCCCCACAGCTCCCTCCTTCTGCCCCTCCCCGCTGCTTATGTTCTCTCAGATAAATAAATAAAATCTTAAAAAAAAAAAAAGAAAAGAAAATGTTATAGGTAAAGAAACCTTTTGGAAACTATTGCAAATAGTTTATTTACTAAGGTAGGACATTCAGTAAGAGAATGAAATTATAATGAATTAATTATAATGAAATAACTAATTGTAATGAAAGTGGAAATTTGTACTTAAAGCCATTTCCTCATTTAGAATAGGCACTAAAATAGTAATATGCTTTTCTTATTACTAACCAAAAAAAAAAAAAATCTTTACATGAAAACAATGACTGAGTTTCTTACAGGTTTATATTTCCTTTAGAGAGTGTTTTTAAAAGGTCATTATAATTTGATTTATGCCCTATCAACATTCGCATCTAACATGTGGCTTTTCATTCTCTTCATATGTTACATTTCCCCACGTTAAAGAAACTGTGTTTTGCTAAAACAGTTCTGCCTTCAAAGTACCACTCAATTTAACATGTATTTTCATTGCCTTGTTTCAAAATATGTTCAGTCAAATTCAGCACTTACAACTTTTTACAGAAATTGTTTTTAAATATTCCATTAACTTTCTGTCAGAAAATACATATTATTTCACTTTAGATTTTAAGAACCAAGATAAATCACTTTCTGCAGTTGAAAGAAACCATATCAACATAGCTTTGTTTGTTTTTAAGAATAAATATTACTGTATTATATCTAAACTTGAGTATCATTATATCCAGTATTTGGCAGTCTTTGTGTCTATAGCCAATTTTGCAGGTCTTTATAGATTAAAATGAATTCTAAAAATAGCATTAAAAGGAAACAGACTATAAGTCAATAGGCAGAGCTCATTATTCTTACAAGGACTGAATTTATTATGAATTTTACTTCATTTTTAAAAATTGTTATTAAAGAAAAAAGAAGTATTTGTTTTTCTGCCTAGATATGAATAATGTATCAGAAAGAGACCACAATTTGAAAATTTTGTTATTTTTATTCTTTTGGTGTGTATCTAAATTTTCAGGAATCTAAAAGTAAGTTTTACACAGGAAATATTTTTGTAAGATAAATTTTGTGGCTAAGATTGAATCAAATATAATGATCTGAATATGTAAACACTTTTTATAATGGAACTAATTCAATTTTTCTTTTATTGGGATTTCCAATCCTTAGTTATAGAACTGGTTTTTAGTTGAATGTTTATATGAAGGGTTATTAAATGTATTCTAAAATATACTTTTTCTTATTAGGAAAATGAGATGATTTAATATCTAAAAAGTTCTTAAACATAATATTCACTATGACTATATTATTTCCAATTAATATCATGTATATTCTATGTTCTAACATCCATTCTTTTAGTCAGATATAAACAGTATTCCAAATACTGATGGTAATTGAGCAAAAACATTAAGTCCCTGCCTTCTTAGAATTTATATTTTTATTTATATTTTACATTAGAGAAAAACACAATAAAATATTTTAAATATCATAAGTACTAAGTGGAAAACAGAATATATACATGAATAACTAATGTACTTTAAAAGTATCAAAAAAGGTAAAATAGTAATTGTGAGAGAAGAAAGTATACTGTAGGAAATGATCCAGGTTAAGTTAGAATGTGACATTTATTTTCGCCTTGAGGGAAGAATAAACTTTGGAAATTTGGGTTTGGGGGAAATAAGCAAAAGCATTCCAGGTGGAAAAATGTCAAAGAAGCAGGAATCAGAGACTGAGGAATAGTTCAGACTACCTGAATAATTCACTGGATAAAAGAACATTTTAGGGGTGACTGGGTAGCTCAGTCTGTTAAAGTGTCTGAGTCTTGATTTCGGCTCAGGTCATGATCTTAGGGTTGTGAGACTGAGCTCCGGGTAGGCGTGGAGCCTGCTTAAGATTCTCTCTTCCTCTCCCTTTGCCCCTCCCCCACAAAAAAGAATATTTTAGTTAAAATTTACTGGTATCTTACTGTAAGTCAGATATCATATGAAGTTCTATACTAAGTACTCATTTAATCCTCACACTCTTATCAATCAGGTACCGTTATTTCTGATGTTTTTGAGATTAATAACATGGTTATGATTACAGAGTTAATAATTCATGGAGCTTAGTTGAAATCCTGGCTGGCTGTCACCAAATACCCACAATCTTAAACATTGCAGTAAATTTTGAGGTGTTGGTTTTCTAAAAATGTGTTTATTCTCCTTTCCCAAAAAGGGTATTTTTTACTGTGGATAGACTTTTAGGTTGACAGTTATTTTCTTTCATTCCATTAGAATATTTGTTACTAGGTTCTTGCTTCCACTATTGGGAAGTAAGATGTCAGTCTTGGCCCTTTGAAAGTAATATGTCTTTATTCCTCGGTTGCTTTTAAAATTCACTCTCCATCTTTAATTCTCCCTCAGTGAGATTTCTTTGTACTTATCCAGAATAGGTCTGGAGAGCTTCCTAAATCTGTGGTTACTCTCTTTTGTTATTTTTGGACAATATGGTTTTTGGTAATATGGTTTAAAAAATAGTATTTTAGCTTTAACTATTATTTAAAATTACTGGAATTAACTTTTCAATGTTGAATGGATAAGAGCTTTGTACAAAGAATGTCTAAATTCAGAAAAACGCTTCTGAATTATGTGAGCAACAGATGAATAGAAATACTTGAACTCCGGGTGATTGCTAGTTCATATTCATTTCTGCTTTCTTCAAAATTTATAGTTTTAATGTTTAATTATTTAAAAAATCTAATTCCTCATTTTTTTATGTTTCCTTTTTGTACAGATTTTATCATATGTAGAGATCACTGCTGTGGTACCTGACAATGTAATGATAATTGCACCATTAAATTGATGATAATTTTCCACTAATTATTAAATCATCAAGAATACCAATAATTATTAGCTTTTAAGGAATGTATGGCTTTAATGGAAAAGATATTTGATTGGCTTTTTGACTCACTTGCTAAATTCATTTCAAATTATTACTGAGATGTCAAAATAAAAGTCTACAGTAGTAGACTTGTGTTTTTGTCTTTACAAAAATGATTCATACCTCTTAGAAAGTGAACAGGGCACCTCATTTGTCCCACAGACTTATGCATATGTTTTTCCATCCCACTCTGCCTTAATTTCCATCACTGAGTTGGGTAGTTTTCCCCATTTACCTACAGCAGGCACTTGCCTTGCTTACCATAGAATTGCTTTCATTTCAAATAAATATAATAATTACATCAATTTTCATGTAAGGCCTTTATCAATGCCTACAAAAAAGGGAAGGAAAAATAATAAGTCAAATACAATCAGTGAAAACTTTCCAAATGTAACCAAACTCATTGAGAACATTAACAATGTAGGGGCCACAATGCATGAGAAAATTACAGCTAAGATCCTGCAAGCCATGAGTAGTATTAATGAGTACCCTGGAGAATTAACACATATGTCAAGAATAAAGCCCAGTGTTGACAATGTGGTGACTCTCATCCCCCTCTGCTTTTCAGCTGCTCACAAGCCATAGCAAACCAACTGACCCTATTAAACCAAAGGAGAATACTCAGTGGCATTTCTCATACATTTGAATTATTGTAACCTAAATGAAAATACATGGAGCATGAATTTATTTCTCTGATTAATATGTTGTTTGACTGTAATGCTCAAAACAAATTTGCTCTCCACCTCTAGCAAACATATAGAATCCTTTTGAAATACATTTTGGTTATTTCAGCTTTTACTTTTCCTATCATATTTATTCTTTTTCATGCGTTCAACCAACATGTATTAAGCATCTATTAGGTGCCAGACCTCCTCAAGAAACTGGAATGTATTAAAGTAGAACAGGTTCTTTAATCCCAGAGAGCTCCTGCTCCTCATATATGTGCATATAACTATGTAGACTTCTTAACTCTATTTGCAAGTGGAGAAACTGGGTTGCCATCATCTAACACAGAAAAGTAATGAGACCTGTGTGTGTGTTTTAAGTTTTCTAGCAGCCACAATACAATTTTAATATGTTTTGTTTAACTCTTTATATCCAAATCATTACCATTATAACATGTAAGTAATAAAATTATTAGTAAAATGCTTTACATTCTTTTTTGCATACTAAATCTTCAAATTCAATCACATCTCAGTTGATACCAGCCACATGTCAATGCTCTATAACCACATGTGGCTAGTGGCTACTGTATGGAACAGTGATGATTAAGAGAACAGCTAACATTGATTTTAGTATTTTTTCATTATTCTAAATCTAGAATCTCTAAATGTAAACAAGCCCAAATTCTATTTTTTTACAAGAGTTCTGTTCTTTGAAAGTATTTCTAATATATAAATTATTGTCCCACAGTACTTTGAGATGTTTTCTTTTGTTTGTTTTCCCAATCCTGGAAAAGTGATTTTACTTTTAGTATTTTGAATATTGTTATTGGCCTACTCTATCTCTTAGAAAAATGATATTCAAAGTTTTGCAACTTCAGTTGACCAACAATACTATGTTGATGTAGATTAATTATTTGTAAATAATGCCACAAAACTGTCAGGTTTATTTGTTGTAGTTATATTTTTTTTAACTCATGAACTAGTTGCTGAGTTATGTATTTAGTTATTTAGTTTTACACGATCACTAACCTCATATCACTAAGACACTATTTTTATATTAAGATATTTAACAAAACCAAGAGTTTTGTGTCCTGAGAATAATACATATTTATTTCTATTGAATTAAATACTAAAGAAACTGTTCACGTAGTTTTTAAACTGTGGTAAAAGTAATTTTGGAGAAGTATTGACATTCTATAAAAATTAAAATAGGCATAAATTGACAGAGATCAAAATAGCCAGGAGTAATAACTGGAGTATAGGCTTCATAGAAAGAAATAACATAAAGGTTGTATAATTTTCATATTCCCTTAGAGCTACCAGTGTGTCTGCTTAGCTGGTTGGGAAGGAAGGTTTTGTGAACAAGAATCCAATGACTGCAAAATGAATCCTTGTAAGAACAATTCTACCTGTACTGACCTCTACAATAGCTATCAGTGAGTAATGTATTTATCGGTTTCTTCATGAAATTACTTGGAGTATTCAGTGTCCTTGGGATAATTCCAGACACTGTTTTCATTTTTCATCCATAATTAAAATAATGATCTCAAGATAAAGAGCCATTTCCTGACAAGATAGTGTCGACATTCATTTGAAATTTGTGTTAAACTTGGAAATGCAATGTCCAGATCTGACACGTGTTGCATTTCAATGTCCAGATCTGACACGTGTTACAAATGCATTTATTTCTCAAAACATGCTTTTGTCATCTCAGTGTTTTGGATCATTCCCTGCAAAATGCGTGCCACAGTATGACTCCTTCATGGGTCCATTGAATTAAAACTTTCAGTTTATTACCTAGAGATTATCATGAATTTGGGTTACTTTCACCAAATTATTGATAAATTTTACATTAATTAGTCCACATTTTCCATAATCCCATTGTATTAGTTTCTAGATGAAAAATCTGAATAAGCTCTAAATAGAAATTCTGGGGGCGCCTGGTTGGGGAATTGCTGGATCATAGTTAACTCCCTCCCCATGCTCTCCTCCCCCAGGCCCTGAAAACCACTAATCTGTTTTCTCTCTGTATGGATTTACCTATTCTGCACATTTCACATGAATGGAATCATGCAATATGTGATCTTTTTTGACTGGCTTATCACACTTAACATCATGTTTTCAAGGTTTATGCTACAGCAAGTATCAGCAGTTCATTCATTTTTATAGCCAAATATTATTACATTGTATGGTTATAAGACCTTTATCTATTTTTCAGTTGGTGGACATTTAGGTTGTTCTTACTTTTTGACTGCTATGAATAATGCTGTTACAAATATTAATGCACAAGTATGTGTGTGAACATATATTTCCAATTCTTTTGAATATGTAACTAGTTGGGGAATTGCTGGATCATAGTTAACTCTATGTTTAACTTTTAGAGGAACTTTCAGGTCTTTTCCAAAGTGGATGCACTATTCTACAAACCTACCAGCAAGCTATGAGAATATCAATTTCTCCACACCCTTGTCAATATTTGATGTATGTCTTTTCATTTTAGACATCCTAGGGGGGTGTGAAGTGGTATTTCAATATGCATTTGATTTGCATTTACGTAAGGACTAATGATGTTAACCATCTTATGATGTGCTTTTTGGCAGGGTGTATATATATTCTTTGAAGATATATCTCTTCAAATTTTTACCCATCTGGGAATCGGCTTGTCCTTTTTTGTAGGAATTTTTATATATTTTGGATACAAGTCCCTAATCAGATATGATTTGTAAATATTTCCTCCCATTATGTGGGTTATGTTTTCACTTTCTTAATGGTACCCTTTGAAGCACAATTTTAATTTTTATGAAGATCAACTGATCTATGTTTTCTTTTGTCACTTCCACTTCTGGTATCATAGCTGAGAAACTGTTGTCTGACTTGGAGTTGCAAAGGTTTATTCCTCTATTTTCTTCTAAGAGTTTTATAGTATTAGCCTTTATATTTTGGTAATCATTTTGAGTTAATTATTTTGTGTGTGTATGGCATGAGGGAAGGGTCCATCTTCATTCTTTTGCAAATAGATATTTTTCTACATTAAATTGCCTTGGCACCCTTCCTTTAAATCATTTGAACAAAACATGAGAGATTATTTCTGGATTCTCAATTCTATTTCACTGACCTTTGCCTTTTTTTTTTTTTTTTTATCCAGTACCACTTTCTCTTATTGTAGCTTTTAGTGATTTTAAAATCAGGAAGTGTCTCTCTAACTTTTTTTTTCTTTTTTTTTTTTCTGTTTCAAGATTGTTTAGTGTTGGCTGAGATCCTTGCATTTCCGTATGAATTTTAGTATCAGTTTATCAATTTCTGCAGAACAAAAAAGGCAGCCGGGATTTTAATAGGGTTTGCATTGAATCTGGATGTCTATTTGGAAAATATTGCTATATTAATAATAATGAGTCTTCCAATACATGTTCATGGAATGTCTTTCCATTTATTTATAGCTTCTTTAATGTTTTCAACCATGTTTTGTAGTTTTCAATGTACAAGTATTCCATTTCCTTGTTAAGTTTATTCTTAAGAATTTGATTTATTTTGATGTTCTCAAAAATGGAATTGTTCTCTTAATGTCATTTTTTTAATTATTATGTTATGTTAACCACCATACATTACATCATTAGTTTTTTATGTAGTGTTCTATGATTCATTGTTTGCACGTAACAGCCAGTGCTCCATGCAGATATCATTTTTAAAAATTTTCATCTCTAATATATAGGAATACCACTGATTTTTGTATATCAGTCATGTAATCTGCAACCTTGATGACCTCATTTATTAGTTCTAATAATTTTTTGTAGAATCGTCAAGATATTCCATATCTGATAATATAGTTTTACTTCTACATTTCCAATCTGGATTTTTTTTTCCATGCCTAATTATTCTGAATAAACCTCCAATACAGTGTTGAATAGAGGTGGTGAGACTGAACATCCCTGTCTTATTGCTGAGCTTAAAAGAAAATCATGTGGTCTTTCACCAATGAGTATAATGTTAGCTGTGGATATTTCATTGGTGCACTTGTAGCACATTCTAGACATTCTCTTTTTTTATGAAAATATTTTGGATATTATCAAATGCGTTTGATGCACTATTAATATGGTGCACTGTATTCACTGATTTTACAATTTTGAACTAATCTTGCATTTTTTGTATAAATTCCAATTGGTTATGTTATATAATCCTTTTTAAATCTTGCTGAATTCAGTTTGTTAGTATTTTGTTGAACAAATTTGTGTCTATATTCATAAAAGTCATAATGGTCTGCAGTTTTCTTTTTGTGTGTGTGATATCTTTGGCTGGTTTTGGTATCAGGATAATTTTGGACACACATAGAAATGTGTTGAGAATTATCCCCTTCTCCACTGGAAGAGTTATAGAAGAATTGGTAATAATTATTCTTTAAATGTTTGGTAAAATCTGCTAATAACACCATCTGATCATGGGGTTATTTTGTGGGAAAGTTTTGATTACTAATTCAATATCTCTCCTTGTTATAAGTCTGTTAAGATTTTCTTTTTATTCTTAAGTTGGTTTAGGAAGTTTTTATCTTTCCAGAAATTTGACCATTTCATTTAGGTTATCTAATTGGTTGGTATGTAATTGTTCATAGTATCCCTTCAGAATCCCTTTATTTCTATAAGGTTATAGTAATCCATTATCTTTCTGTTTCAGAACTAGTAGTATGAGTCTTCTCTATTTTTTCTTGGCCAGTCTAGTTCAATATGTGTCCTTTGAATGAACCAATTTTGAGTTTCATTGTTTTTATCCATTCTTTTTTATTCTGTTTCATTAATCTAATTATCTTCTTCCTTCTGCTTGGTCTGGGTTTAGTTTTCTTTTTCTAGTTTCTTTAGGTCAGTGGTGACATCATTGATTTGAGATCTCTGTTCTTTTTTTTGTTTTGTTTTGTTTTTGTTTTTGTTTTTTTAAGATTTTATTTATTTGACAGAGAGAGCACAAGCAGAGGGAGAAAGAGGGAGAAGCAGGTTCCCTGCTGAGCAAGGAGCCCGATGTGGGACTCGATCCCAGGACCCTGGGATCATGACCTGGGCCAAAGGCAGCCACTTAACCGACTGAGCCACCTAGGCGTCCCTAGATCTCTGTTCTTTTTTAATACAGGTATTTACAGCTGTAAATTTCACTCCAAGCACTACTTTAGCTACATCTCATAATTTTTTGATAGTTTGTGTATTCATTTTCATTTATCTCAGAATATTTCCTAGTTTCCTATGTTATTTATTCTTTGACTCATTGGTTATATGGGAGTGTGTTGTTTAATTTTCATTTATTTGTAAATTCCCTAGTTTTCTTATGATTTCTACTTTTATTGTGGCAAGAAAACTTATTTTGTGTGAGTCAAATCTTTTAAAATTAACTGAGGCATATATTATAACTTAACATATGTTCTATATGTATTTGACGAGAGTGCATATTCCACTGTTGTTATGTGGAATGTTCTATAGGGGTCTTTTAGGTCTAGTTGGTTTATATGTTGATCAAGTCTTTTATATCCTGCATTTTCCGCCAATTTGTTCTATCCATTATAGAATTAAAGTTTGCAATTGTTATTGTCAAATTATTTATTAATCCCTTCAGTCTGCCACATTTTGCTTCATTAACTTAAGTTAGATCTTAAGGCTCTAAGATCTAATTGTTAGATCTTTGACGGATTTAAATATTTATAAAAATGTCCTTCTTTGTCCTGAGTAACATTTTTTTTGCTTAAAGTGTATTTTGCCTGACATTAGTATAGCTGTCTCAGCTCTTTTTTGATTATTGATGCATAGTATATATTTTTCTAACTTATTATTTTTAACATATTTGTGACTTTGAATATAAAGCTTCTTTCTTATAGATAAGATATGATTTGTTTGTTCTTAAAAACCCATTCTGTCTATTCTATCTTTATTGAAATGTCTACTTAATTTACATTTAACATTACTAATGAAATCGAGTTTTATATATGTCATTTTATTTTACGTGTTACGTCTTTTTGGTTCCTTTATTCCTCCGTTGTTGCCTTCTCTTGTGTTAGGTTTTTCCTGGTATTACACTTTAATTTCCTTTTTATTTTTACTATACATTTTTAATTAGTTTCTTAGTAGTTTCCTATAGATTACAATTAACTTCTTAACCTAAAACAATCTACGTAGTATTAATACTGACATAATTTCAATAGTATACAAACACTTTGCTCCACCATTGCTTCATTCCCTCCCACCTTCTTCAGGCTATTATTATTATAAACCCATCAACACAATTTTATAGGATTATTTTATATACTGTCTTTTAAATCAGATAGGAAATGAAAAGAGTAATAAGCAAAAATACCTTTATACTGCCTTTTATATTTACCTATATGGTTACCGTTACCAGTGCTCTTTATTTTTGTGTGTGAATTCAGATTACTGTCTAGTATCTTTTCATCTTAATCGAAAGGATTTTCTTTCTGTTTCTTATAGGGCAGATCTGCAGGTGATGAATTCTCCCAGTTCTGTTTTATCTGGGAATGTCTTAATTTCTCCTTTAACTTAAGGGATAGCTTTAAGAGATACAGAATTCGTGGTTGACAGTCTTTTACTTTCAGCACTTAAAGTATATCTGGACTACATGGTTTCTGATAAGTCAATTGTTAATTGTACTGAGGATCCCTTGTACATAATGAATCATTTTCTCTTCATGCTACCAAAATTCTTTGTCTTTTGACAGGTTGATTATCATGTGATTGATTAGCCTTTTATGTCTTTGAGTTTATTTTACCTGGAAATCAATGAGCTTCTTGGGGGTATAGATTAATATTTTTCATCAATTTAGAAAGTTTTGGCCTTTATTTCTTTAAATATTTTATGTCTTCTTTTCCCTCTCCCTCTTCTGATTCTAGAACTCTCACATGTGTATGTTAATGTTCTCCTGGTGTCCCACAGGTCACTGAGGCTCTGTTCATTTTTCTTTTTGATCTTCAGGATCCATAATCTTAATTGATTTATCTTCAAATGCACTGCTTCCTTCTTCTACCAACTTAAATCTAGTGGTGTGCCCCTCTAGTAATTTTTAACTTTTATTTTTTATACTTTTAATTCCAGAATTTCTGTTGTGTTCTTATTTATAATTGATATCTCTTTATATTCTCAAATTGGCAAAATATCAATCTCACACTTATCTATTTATTCCTTTTTTTGAGAGAGTGCGTGAGCCTGTGCATGCATGCAAGCAGGAGGGAGGGGCAAAGGGAAGGGTGTGAAAGAATCTAAAGTAGGCTCCACACCCATAGCGGAGGTGAGGAGGGGCTCCATTTCAGGACCCTGAGATCATAACCTGAGCAAATATCAAGAGTCGGAAGCTTAACCGACTAAGCCATCCAAGTGCCCCACTTTCTTTCATTACTTAGATATGGCTTCTATTTTTCTTTGAACTCATTTATTTTAGTTGATTTAATATCTGTGTCAAGTAAGTCCAATATCGAGGCTTCCTAGTTTCTCCTGGTTTCCTAGTTTCTCCTACAATCTACATAGTATTAATACTGACTTAATTTCAATAGTATACAAAAACTTTGCTCCACCATTACTTCATTCTCTCCCACCTTCTTCAGGCTATTATGTGTCTTACTTTGAGTTTATTTGGGGATATAGATTTCTATAGATTTCTATATATGTGTCATACTTCTCTGTATGACTCATAATTTTTTATGAACACTTGATCTTTTAAAGAGTAGAATGTGGCAAATCTGGAAATCAGATCCTGCTTCTTCACAGTTGTTACTGCATTTTTTATTATATATATTTTTAATTTTTTTGTTTCTGCTATTGTTTAGAGATTTTTCTGAAATAGTTCTATAAATCATTTTCTTTGTCACTTGTGGCTATTCAACTCTAAGTTTGGCTAATCTAGTGGTCAACTAAAGATTTAACAGAGATTTTCTATAATTTCCTCAAACTAATAAATCTGCAAGTCTTACTGTGTGCATATGGTGAGGCATGCATTCTACACTTAGCCAGGCATTTTACAACTGTCTTATTCTCCAGTATCTGCTTGCAAAGAGGCTCAAGGTCAGTCAGGAATAAGAGATTAAGGTCTTTTCCTATCTTTCTTAGACCTGTGCAGACTTTCACGTTGTGTTGTCTTCTAATTTCCCAAGAATAAGTCTACCTTTTCAAAGACCTCTATGAACATCTCATTCCCCACTTTTTATTTTAAGTGTATTGGTTAGCCTCTTCTTAGCCTTAACTGGAATCATCACCTCAGGCAGCTACAATATTAGGCAATTACTACTGACTATTATTAATAAATGCCCTTTATATAAGGCTTTTTGAAAAGAGTAAGCTTTGAGTCAGGTCAAGTAAAGTCTGTTCCTGACAATGGAAATTTTCATACAGTTACCAGACCAATGAAATAATGACATTCCTGGGAAAGATCTTTTGGGTGAGTTCCAAACCTGTTCTGCTCCTCAGTGGATGTTAGTTAGGCTGTTGGTTTAGCAGATGCCATAATTGCAGTGCTGTTGGTTTTCAAGTCTATTGCAGAGCTGGGGAAAAGGCAATGGGAATACTGCAAGTAACCACTACAAAGGTTACTATGCTTATGAGAGTCAACCATTTTTCTTGAATAAACACTCTTCAACTTTTGCAAGCCTTTAGTTTATTTACAGAGTTCTGGGAAATTTGATTTGACCATGTTGCCACTGTTCTTGTTTCTTTTAAGGAGGAGTAGATTTTCAGAAGTCTTTCTTCTGCCATTACTGAAGTGATTATACCAAATTATGTTTTATATTATTTATATGGGAGAGAGAGGACAGAGACAGAGACAAAGAAAACATGGATTTGAGGGTCAGAGTATCTGGATATAGGATATCAAATTTGGTTTTATCCTTAAAGATTAGTATGAATTAGGTTAAGGAATTTTATTTATATCCTTAAGCTTTCAGGGTTTTTTTTAATCTAGAAAGTATGAAAAATAATAGTTATACCTCACCGAGTTATGATAATTAAATAAAATCCTGTACACAAAGTATTTAGCTCATTTCTTGATATGTATTAAACTCTAAATATCCTAGTTTTTATTATTCCCAACATTTATCATGTTTTCAAAAATACATGTATGAATAAGACTAGAGCAACTTTTTATAAATGATGAATCTGTGGGATCATATTGATATTAACTTATTTCATTTTATATATTTGTGTGTATAGTAAATGGAGATCACTAAAAAGAGATTACATTATTCTTTGTATTTAAGAAAGAGTTTAGTTAAAGTTTAGAGCTCTTGAAGTTTTCTCACAGATTTCCACTGAAAAAAATTTCAGGACTCTCAGTAAAAGATACAAAGAATCTCTTACTTCATTTTGTGAAGAGTCAGTCCAAAGAAAACATCAATAATTTCAGGGAATATTCTTAAATTTCATGCTTTTGAAGAAATTCACATTGCACACCATAATGAGTACTTAACATAGCATACATTTTAATAAATCAAATGAAAATTGTATTTCATTGACTATATGCTTATATTCCTTGAGAACAAAAATGTTAGGAAAATGAATATTTGCAGGAATATCGAATCTCTTTAAGTGATCTATGTGTTCCGAGTCACTGAATTTACCTATGTGTGCTCATCTCAAAACAACTGGAGTTAACGTAGTTTAGTGTTTACACAGTTTCTAGACATTAAAAAGCAAAATGGGCTAGGGATGTAATTTGAATGCTGACTGCAACCTGCCTTCTGCTATTCCTGGCATGGTTTAGAATTTAACTGCCTTCTTTATTTCTGATTTTTCTTCCCCCAAAGCAGAGTCAACAGCTTTAGCTACAGATGGGGCTCTGTATGGCAGTTATTGGACCCAGATGCCACACTCTGGAGCATGTTTTGCCAACAGCATCTGGCTCCTCTGCTGTCTGTGTATTGGCATCCGTGTTGATGCTTTGGCCTGCTTTTCTTATGGACACTACAAAGTAGACTTTCAGACAGCGGGAAGGTTTGTTCCCAGTTAGCCATATGATTTTTTTTTTCTTCCTCTCAGTTTATAATATATGTAAATGCATCCTAGATGCCTTAAATTATGAAACACTATATATTAGAACTTTTCATGCTTCTTATAAGGAAATGTTTAAAATTTTTTATGGATATAACTGAAAAAAAAGTTTGCCATTTAACAAGTAGAAGTAAAAATCTATATTGATCAACATATTTTTAACATATTGAGTGAAAATACAAAATTATGTGATTTTACTAGAGATTTTTTTTTCTTTTTAAAAATTTTGGGGTTTTTTTGCCTAATTTATATATAGGAACCCAAATTGCTAATATAAAAGTAAAATAATTACTAATATAAAAGTTAAGACCATAACAGAATTTTAATCCAGGCAATGGCAATACGAGTTCCACCTTTTAGCAGATGGAAGGTTTTCCTTTTTAAAAACCAGAATTTTGAACAAAATGTATGTCGGTATGTAGATCTTTCACCTTCTTTTTGGATAGCTACACCATACTTTATTTTATGAATATAGCATAGTGACCACTTAGGGAATTTTTAATCTTTTCCAGTATAAACAATTGTTTGGGGAAATTAATTATTCGTGCCTCTTTGCATGCATATATTTGTATATTTGGACAATAAATTCCTAGAATTCAAAATGCAAAATCCAAGTATGTCAGCCTTTTTAGATAGATTTTATCAAATTATTTTTGTGGACAGATTTAATATTACATTAACACAAGCAGTTGATGAGACACTTCTAGTTTGTATCATTTTGTACTAGAATAAAACCTCTCAGTGAGGCTTTGTATATGCCCATTTTACATATGAGAGAACCAAGACTTGGATATTTTCAGTAACTTAAGCAAAATCACAGTGTTAGAAAGTGACAAACCCAAATATCAGACCAAGGTCTGTGTGACTGCAGATTCATGGCTTCAGATGACTTTGAACTGGTCTTGCCTTTGATATGAAATCATACATATATTGTCACTGCCTACCCCTCACTTTCCAGGGGAGAGCAGCCATCACTGAGGTTCCAACAAATTTATGAAAGACTAAATAGTTATCTTTCTCTCAGTGGAAAAGTGGAACCTGACATAGTTCCAATTTCATCAAAAAAAATAGTAATTCAAGGAGTAAGTATACTTTCTTTGACAGGTGAATACATCCTATGACCAATTATAACTTTACAAATAGGCTTTAGAATTCACTGATTAAGTCAAATTGCTTTTTGATAACAATAGTACAAAGGAAGGGAAAGGAAAATCACTGTATTTTTAGTAAGGCTCTTATGTTATATGTGGCATGGTATTATGTTATTTGAAGACAGTGATAAAGTAAAATCATATTCAAAAGCCTCATTTTTCTAAGTAACCTATCTTCCCTTACTGTTTCCTTTTTTTCCGGGGAGTAGACAGGGTAATCTTTTAAGAGAAATGGCCTCGAGGTGCCTGGGTGGCTCAGTCAGTTAAGTGTCTGACTTCAGCTTAGGTCATGACTCAGGGTCCTGGCATCAATCCCTGCATGGGGCTCCCCACTCAGTGGGGAGTCTGTTTGTCCCTCTCCCTCTGCTCCTCCCCTAGCTTGTGCACTCTCTCTCACTCACAAATAAATAAAATCTTAGAGAGAGAGAGAGAGAAACAGCCTCTACATAAGGTGCTCAATTGTTTTTAAGTTTTTATTTTTTTTAGATTGATTTATTTATTTGACAGAGAGAGAGAGAGAGAGAGCAGGGGGAGTGGCAGAGGGAGAAGAAGAAAGAGAATCCCAAGCAGACTCCCTGTTGAGAGTGGACCCTGGCCAGGCTCAGTCTTAGGACCCTGAGATCATGACCTGAGCCGAAATCAAGAGTTTGCTGCTTAACGGATTGAGCCACACAGGTGCCGCCCTTTTTTTTTTTAAATTAGAGTTTAGTTTACATATAATAAAATATAAAGATCTTATATACACAATTAAAAGAGTTTTGGCAATTGTATCTACCCATGTAAATACCACCAAAATCAAGATATAGAGCATATCCATTAACTCAGAAAATTTCCTGTGTCTCCTCATAGCTCATTTCCACCCTCTTTCCTCCCACTATTTATTGGACTTTAAAAAATGTGCTTTTGAATAATCTCTGAGTAAACTATTCAAAAAAACACCAATACATTTCTTTTCAGCATGAAAAATAAATGTATATTCATATATTGGTTTTTTAATAAAGGGTTTTTATAACTGGTTCTAATTTGCCTTTTACTATAACTATGGCCAGGTGATACACTGATATTATTCCTATTTCATTCATGAGAAAACCAAGTTATATAGATCAATTGATTTTCCCAATGAGATGTTATTAACAGAAGCAGTATAGAATGTAGGACTTCTTTCTCCAGAACTCAATACTTTCCATTCTTTCTGATTGTCGCCTGCCGTTCTTTTCCCTCTCAGTGATAAAATAGTTGTTCAAAGTTATGCTTTTTCTGATACTGAGGAGTCTCAATATAAATTTAATGATGAAAACTTATTATACAAAATTGTTTGATTCTGTATGAATTGATCATGCAGATAAATTGACAGATTTTTCTAGTATATTGGAAATCTGTGTTGTTAGTTCTCTTTATGCTTATTTCTTTTCTTTGTGGAGGGTCATTTACTCCCAAATTAGCATAAATGTGGAAGTGGCTTTGATTAGAAATAATTCTCACTTCTCTAAAACAGTATTGTTTGTCATTGAAAATATAGAAAAAGAAATTTTTAAGATAATATGCACATTTCCTAAATGTACCTTATAATAGTAAATATGCAGGTATTTTACTGGAGGATAAAATCTTTTACAGGTTACCTAACGTGGATAATGAAAACACACCTTCATATTCCTAGATGCCTGTGAGAACATTAAAATATTTAACATATCTTAGGTATGTTTTGTCAAATTAATTTATTTTTCACATATTTTTTGGCTAAAAAAATTTGCTAATATTTCCAGTGCATGCTGGGATTCAGCAGTTTCCAAAATAATAAGACAGCTGATATGTAGCAAAGGCTTAAACAAGAATTAGAAACACATTTCATGATTTTTTTTCCTAGATCTTTAGAGCACATTTGAGCTAGTCAAAAAAATTTTTTCCACAAAGTTACCATGTTACTTTATGCTTTCAATTTTCATATGCAGAATCAGTTTAAGAGATGTTCATTTGAACATTTCTCTATCTTTTACAAAGCCATACTTGAAGACATGCGCCATTATGTTTCCCAATGTCCCGTATTAACAGACTGAAGCATACCTTTTTTCTTCGACTTCAATAAAAAATATTTCCAGAGGAAAACATGTTTTCTTTTATCAGAAGTTATGATTGGTATAGCCTAAATATTCTTCATATTTAGTTTTGATTTTTAAAGTAAATCACAATGCATACCCTACTATAACCATTCTTTACCAATACCGATCTTTTAAAGATCTACCTGTCTCCTTTTTCAAAAGTTTTAAACATTATGTTTAAAGAGATTGTGCTTATGGTTTAAAGTCACTTGAAATATTTTGGGAAGTTAAATAAAATTTATGAAATGTGATTTTTGGGGTTTACTTCACATAAAAGAGATTGTGCTTATGGTTTAAAGTCACTTGAAATATTTTGTGCTTATGGTTTAAAGTCACTTGAAATGTTTTGGGACGTTAAATAAAAATCTTATGAAATGTGATTTTTGGGGTTTACTTCACATAAAATATACTAGGATTCTAAACATTTCTTTATATTCCTTTATAATACACTGGAGGTTAGGACTTCTGTGGTATTGTGGCAAGTCATTAATCCTTGACTTATACTGTAATTGAGAATACAGCTATTGTTTTAGCATGTATCATAAACTTAGAAGAAAAAAAGTGAATATAAATGGTTCTCAAAGTATTTTTTAATTAAAAATAATTAAAGGGGGAAAACATCTGTGTACACACACACACACACACACACACACACACACACACACGGGTGTATATATAATTCTAATTTCTAGCACCAAACCTTGTACTGGTATTCCTTCAGTGTTTGAAATACACTGAAGGTTTTTGTTTTGTTTTGGTTTGGTTTTGGTTTTGTTATTCCTTCTCCCTGATATACTATAATTTTTCCTATCTTTATCCCTTCTCCTGAGGCCCTTAAGACTTGGATATCAACTTAAAATGGTCTATAATAAACCTCTTTTATTCCAAATCCAATATCCCATATTCTTTTCTTACTAGACTTACCATGATTTGCAGTTTTAGGTTATTTAAATCCATTTCTTTATTTTATGTCCCTTTCCCTTGCTAGAATTATGCAAATGCATTTTATCTCCTTTGAATGCTATTGTACACCAAGCATCCTGCATGCTTCAAGAACCTAATGAAGGCTTGTGAGTAAATAAATTAATGACTGTTCATTCAGTTAATGTTATAATGAATAAATGTGCATATACCTAGCTTAAACAAGAGTTAGAAATCCATTTTTTAAAAATCTGGTTTGAAATGTGGTTTTTTGTTTGTTTGTTTTATTTTTGGATAACTACTAAATATTCTTGTCCTGATTGCCACATACTTGCTTATGGTTTAGAATGCTATTGGACCTTTGTCTTATTATTTTCAGTCAGTGGATCCATCCTCTAGTACCAACTTTTAGAGAGAGACACTTATTGTTATTCATTTCATTTAAATTATGTACTTGATTCAAGTTATTTTCTTTTAAAGAAGCAGATCTCTTGAAAAGGACAATTTTTCCTTGTCTAGCTCTGCTTAATTATTGAAACCATGTTGAAATTGCTTTCCTCATCTGTATTTCTGCCTGTTCTCAGAATCCCACATTCTTTTGGTTAATTTGTATCTTCTGTTTGGGATTCACACTTTCTTATTTTAATGTATCCTTAGTGGATTGATTATTTCTTCTCTGTTCTCATGCAATTTCAGGTTTTGTCTTCTCAATGAGCATGTATTGATCTGGTTCAAATTCTAGCCCTGCCATTTTTTTCTGAATACTTTTTTATATAGACTTTATTATTTTTTTAGAGCAGTTTTTGGATTACAGAAAAATTGTGCAGAAAATAGTGTTTCCATATAACTTATTGCCCCCTTCACATACAGTTTCTCCTCTTATTAAAAATTTGAATTAATATGGTATCTCCTATTATTAACATCTTACATTAGTTTGCTACATTTATTACAACTGATTAACCAATATTAACACATTATTGCTAGCTACAGTTCTTGGTTTACATTGGGCTTCATTTTTTGTGTTGTACAGTTCTACAGTTTGTGTTGTATAGCATTCACCATTATAGTTTCATACAGAATAGTTTCACTGCCCTAAAAACTCTCTGTGCTCTACCTATTCATCCTCCCCTCTCTTGATCCTCTGGCAATACTGATCTTTTTACTGTCTTTATGGTTTTGCCCTTTCCAGAATGTCATATAGATAGAATCATAGTGTGGGGCACCTGGGTGGCTCAGTTGGTTAAGCGACTGCCTTCGGCTCAGGTCATGATCCTGGAGTCCCAGGATCGAGTCCCACATCGGGCTCCCTGCTCAGCGGGGTGTCTGCTTCTCCCTCTGACCCTCTTCCCTCTCGTGCTGTCTTTCATTCTCTCTCTCAAATAAATAAATAAAATCTTTAAAAAAAAAAAAAGAAGCATAGTGTGTAGTTTTTTGAGACGGGTTTCTTTCACTTAGTAATATGCATTTTAGTTTCCTCTATGTCACTTAGCAATATGCATTTAAATTTTCTTTATGTCTTTTTATAGCTCGATAGCTCACTTTTCTTATAGCTGAATAATATTCCATTATATAGATATACTATAAGTGTTTTTTTTGGTTTTTATCTCTTTACCTATTGAAGGATGACTTGGTTGATTCCAATTTTTGGTAATGATCAATAGGCTACTATAAACATCCATGTGCAGGTTTTATGTGTGTATGTAGATTTTCAACTTATTTCGATAAATATCTAGATCTAGGAATGTGCTGAATTTTGTGGTGAGCCTATGTATGTTTACCTTTGTAGACACTGCCAGGCTATCTTCCAAAGTGGCTGTACCATTTTGCATTCTCACCAGCAATGAGTCAGAGTTCCTGTTGTTTCCAGTCTCTACCAGCATTAGGTATTGTCAGTGTTTCGGATTTTAGTCCTTCTAATAGGTATGCAGTGACTTCTCATTATTGTCTTATTTGGAATTCCCAGCAAGATATGGTGCTGAGCATCATTTCATATGTGTATGTCTCATTTTATATCTCCTTTGATGAGGTATCTGTTTACATATTGTCTACAGTTTTAAACTGAGTTGTTTGTTGAGTTCTAAGAGTTCTTAGTCTATTTTAGAAACAGGTCCTTTTTTAGATGTGTATTTTATAATGATTTTCTCTTAGTAAGTCCTTTATCTTTTTATACTCTTACCAGTGTCTTTTTCAGAGCAGTTTTTAGTTTTAATAAAGGTGTAGGAGCCAAGGGCAGCCTGCTCCAAGATGGACCACTTTGGCATTATTCTGAGATGAAGGCAATTGAGACCCTCCAGGCTCAAGAGAAATTTTTGTCCCCTCCCCTTAACTACATAGAAGAATTTTAGTTGGGGGTCTTTCCCAGAATAAGGATTATTAGCAGAGATAAATTTTATCTGAGTGATCTGAGTGACTCATCTGTAAGGCAGGGCAAGCGTCTAATTACCAAACATCTGCTCCTCCTGTGACCTGTGAAGTGCATTCCTTTCCTCTGAAGTTCCAGACCCCTACATTCTTGTCTTTAGTTCAGAATGACATATATACCTCATTTTGCCTGTCTTTGGAATTTCCATGTCTGTGTGGATTCCACATATGTACACTATTAAGTTTGGTTTTCTTCTGTTAACCTATTTTATGTTAATGTGACTCTTAGTTTAGCTAGAAGGATCCTTTAAGTGGAGAGGAATTCTTGCGCCCCAGCAAAATCCAACTTACCATTTTTTTCTTTTATAAATTATGTTTGCGGTGTTGTGTCTAAAAAGTCATCACCAAACCCAAGATTATGATATTCTCCCATGTTATCTAATAGAAGTTGTATGGTTTTGAATTTTACATTTAAGTCTATGATCCACTTTGAACTCTGCCATTTTTAACCCTGTGTTCTTGAACAACTCGGAGTCTTAATAAGAATGGTGCTTATTTTTCTTGTTGATATGACATGCATACGGTCCCAAATACAGTGTTTTGCCCATAGGAAGAATTCACAATTATTAATCTCCTTTGTTCTATATTCCTGTCTCTAATTTTATTCCCCAGCATTTCCAAAAGCTCTATTTTTCTTTAGAACTCTTCAGCCAGATTTAGGGAGCTATAGAACCCTCTAATAACAACATTTACACTACCCTTTGTTGGCAGATCATAGTTTATCCTCAGAAATTATTTGCCTAGATTATTGTTACATACACTAGAATTAAAGTTCAATCTCACTTAATATTGCTAGTATATTAACACATCAAAATGTCAAATTTTATCAAGATTTGTTTTGGCAGACATTGAAAATGAGTATTTTTTCTCAAAGATACCAAAGAAAGAATGTCTATGATTTTATATATCTTGAGATATTTATGAAAAAGCAAATTCAGAAGAAGGCGAGGAGATATGAAAAAAAGTTAATAAGTATATAATGACATTTAAAATAAAAAAAAGTCCACACAACTAAATGAAACTGTATGTTATTTAAAGATACATATATTGGGGGTGCCTGGTTGGCTCAGTTGGTTAAGCGGCTGCCTTGGGCTCAGGTCATGATCCTGGAGTCCCGGGATGGAGTCCTGCATAGGGCTCCCTGCTCAGCAGGGAGTCTGCTTCTTCCTCTGACCCTCCCTCCTCTCATGTGCTCTTTCTCTCATTCTCTCTCTCTCAAATAAATAAAATCTTAAAAAAAATAAAGATACATATATTGATAAAAGTATGAAGAAGTATTTGGAAATGATAAACCAAATTTCAAGGCAGTGGTTCTTTTTGAAGGAATAATGGAAAAAAATATGATTGGGCAGTGATTCATAAAGAGCTTCAAATAACCTGGGAATGCCTTTCTTCTTAATAATAGTGGGATATAACTGGCTCATGAAATTATTAAAAGTCAAAAAACCAATTAGACTTATTTAATCAAAATTATACTTTGTAGCATCTGCACTATAGAAAAAAATAAATAAAATTTAGGGTTGTAGATTTGTGTCCATATTTCAGACATTGCAATATCAATAGAAGGGACCAGCTGTAAATAATCTCAATTATGGATCTATAGATTTTTTTGCCTACAGATTGCATTGACTTAAGACTTAAAGTCCTACTTTCATTCCCTCAGGCAAAGCAACTGCCTTTTTTTTTTTTTTTAAGTTTTTAATTTATTTATTTGAGAGACAGAGTGAAGAGAGGGTGAGCAGGGAAGAGGGAGAAGCAGACTCCTGGCTGAGCAGGTAGCCCCACAAGAGGCTTGATCCCAGAACCCTGAGATCAGGACTTGAGCTGAAGGCAGACGCTTACTGACTGAGCCACCCAGATGCCCCCAAAGCAACCCCTTTTTGTATTTCAATCAGTGATCTTTAAAAAACTGAAGATTTTGAACTAGTTGCTGAAAATTTTTGCTATCCCTATTAAACTATTAAAATAGTTTTAATGAGTTTTCCTTGATCTAATGATTAAACACATGCAAAAAATGCAACATGTTATTGTGAATCGAAATTACATGAAAAATTTTCAAAGTATTTGTAAATATTATTTTTATTTCCCAGAAATATATAATTCTTAGACATATATTAGAGTGTTTCAACTTCAGAAAATATGATTTAAACTGGCTTAACTGATAACAAAATCACCAGCTATTTAACTAAAAGTCCAGAGATAAGGTGAGCCACGGGAGTAGGAAATCACCCCATTTCTCTGAGTCTCACTTGGCTGTCCCATATTATGTATACTGAATGTATTGTTGGGGAGGAAGAATTTACTCTGCTGTTCAAGGTCCTAGCTGGACTAAGAATCAAATTGGCGTAAGACAGATTCACTGGAGAAAATCGAATTTCATTTCCTACGTATGGGGAATCCATGAAGACATGGAAATTCCAAGACAGCCAGACAACAGAAGACTTGTGTGAGCTAAGGAGAGGGATTGGGTCTGGAGACACAAAAGGCAGAAAGACCTTTAGCAGGAAGGTAAGAGGAGATGTTTGGAAAACAAAGGTTGCCCTATTATGCAGGTAAGTTTCTGTTAATAGCTCTTTTCCTGCCACAGGCAGACAGTTGAGAGGGAGGTAAAGAGCTTTTCCTGAATCTGCTGGGTTTAGATTGCTTTTAACACAAAATAATGTTCATACCAAAGTGGCCCATTTTGGGGCAGCCTACCCTTGCCCCTACAGTGCCAATAAAATACTCCTTCGTGGTGGCAAAGTGATATTAGCCATCCTAGTTTCACATATATACCTCATGGCATCAAATGAAAGAGAGAGAGCATCATTTCTGGAGGCTCCCTCATTAGATGGGGGGTGGGGCCCTACTTCTCACAAGACCTCAGTAAATGTCATTCCTCTTTTGCATTGTGTCAAATGCCCGTGCTAAATTAATGCTAATTAGTTTAGTCCTGGTTCCTAAACAAGATTCTTCAGGAGTTGAGTAAACTTGGCTGCACACTGGAACTACTTAAAAAATGCTAAGACCTCCCACCCTGAGAGATTTAGATTTAATCGGCTTTGAGTACAATCTGAGCTTGAGGATTTTGAAAAACTAGTATGTGATTCTAATGTGTAGTCAAAGTTGAAATTCACTGTCTTAGAGCAGTCACACTCACTCTTGACATGGGGTTTCAGCATAGGATCAATTTCCCATTTAGCATGTGAAATACAGAGGAGGGAGTAGATACCTGAATAAAATCAGTTATATGAAGAAATAGGCAAGGGAGAATGGGGTCATATAGGTAACTGATAATGTCCACACTACTTTCCCAGTTCTATATTATACTATCTATCATCTGAAATTAAAAATAAAAAAAGACTTCGGCATGGGAAAATCAAGTTATATAGTTAGAGTTTAGGAGGATACAGATGAACATAAATTACATTAAATCCTACTCTAAAATGTATAGATTTATGTATAAAAATAGGAAAACAAGTAAACATTCGAAAATTGCAATATATTTGTGTTCTCTACCAATAAAAACTTTTTAGATATAATAAAAATGGAAAAACAGTAAACTAAGATTGTCATAAATGTTAGTGGATCTATTTATTCAATTAAAATGAACATAATACCTGGTGTTGGAACATCTATTATCCTTAAAAACATTAACATAATGTCTGGTTTTAATGGCAGATGTGGCAAACACTTTTTAATAGAGACATTGAAGGATTTTATTAAAGTGAAAATATGTGGGAAAGGGATAAACATTTCATTCATTGCTAAAAATAGCATTTAGTCAGATGTTGAATAAATTACTAACGAAATGGGATGCAGACAGGTAAGATTTGATGGAGAGAGAACAAGAAGGCTCTTAAAACAAAATAGAATGGGACCTTAATCTGGATGGTCAGTTGGACAACAGCATAAATGCCTTGAGCAACTGTCGAATGGATCAGAGAGTCAGCAGGTGGCACTCCATATCTCAGAATTTTACATACTTCACGATTGCACCTTTACATACTTCACGATTGGCACTGGGATTAATATATTACCAAATATTCTAAAGTGTAACACTGGATGTAATATAGATATAAATAAAGTAGTCTTTATTTAGAATTTTTGAATTTCAAACATTCAAAAATTTCTAACTTTAGAAAATCTGGAAGAAAAAAATTAAACCCAATAATATACTACTCAAATTAGAAAATATTTTCATATTTGGAGCAAAATGAATTGAAGTATATTAATCAATAGTTTATACACATCTGCACTCAAAACAAAACACTAAAAGATCATTTGTTTTTACTTATGCACAATCAGGCTCTGGAAAGCAATATGCTCTTTCAGCAACTTGATATGTTCAATTTTCCAGGCTTCAGAACCACATATGTCAAAGTTTGGGCTATTATTTCCACCACACAACTTTTCTACTGTGAGTAGTCAACTTGACTTGGCATTTACTCACTGCTAAAGGCATCCCAAAAGGAAATGAAATCATTAGTGTCACTCTACAAAATATTTACAGAAGAAAACCTCTGCATCACTTTATAAGAAGTCAGATATCTTACTGTTGAGCATATGTGAAGAAATAATAACCTTTCTTTCAATAAATACCTCCAATTCTTCATATAACCAAAATTTATTTCTAGGATATCACTAATGACATGGTAGTCTGAAAATTCTTACTAAGATGTCAAATTCATCATAACTGTCTAAGTTGACTTTTCTTATATCCTTTTTAAGTGAACAACAACAAAGAAGGAAGATAGCATTAGTTTTTGCAACAAGGGAGTAATATCATGCACTTCCCGGAAATATTATGGATATAAGCAAAATATAGTGTGAGGATCAGAGTGAAAAATGAACAAATAAACAGAATTACAGAGCTGTGTCCTAAAATCTCTTCAGCATAATGGTGGAGAATCTGGAGAAGTGCTAAATCTTATCTTCTATTTTAGAAATGTGAGGGCTAGAGGCAAGAGTCTCTTCCACCATTATAGGCCAACTGAATTCAGAAGTTGCTGTTCTGGGGAGCTTCAGGATTTGTAGAAAGCCTATTCCAGCAGAAACACAGCAGGGAAAAGGGGCTTCTCTCTGGTGCAGTAGCACTCTTCCTGCCAAGGAGAAAGGAAGCAGAAGCAAGGAGTATGGACACATCCACATCATCACTTTGGCAATGATGCCAAGCTAAGCAGAAGGTTAATTGATGCATGATGACTCCTCGTGCTGTCACCCAATAACAGAGCTGTCCTGCAAAAGGAAAAGTGAAATATGTATTAATCAGATTTCCAAAGAATGTTAAAGATTGAAGAGCCATCAGATTGACAGTGAGGGGATCGAAAGAGAATGCACTCACCTTCTTTATGGGCAAATACCATACACAGATCTCTATATGTGAAAGGTAAAATAGAACAAATGAAAGAAAAAACAAAAACCATGGGCTGCTAACCCATGCTACATAATGAAAGTAGGCTTCAGAATTAGAATGAAAAACAAGCCACTAAAAAAAAGTTGTTTTTTTCTAAGAATAGTACATGATCTAAGTGAAAAACTTATTGGTACAGAATTATATTAAGAAAAAAAAAAGTTTCTGTCTGCCATCCAACACATTGCTCAATATGTCATATTTAATAATAATAGCCTTAGGTGTCCATTATATCTCAGGTACTTCTCTAAATATTTTATGGGTAGTAGTTAATATCATCCCTAACATAGTCCTTACGTGAGAATGATATTTTATTGTACCCATTTTTAGAGAATGGAGGCTCTGAGATAGAACATATTCAAGTTTACACAGCTACTATAAGACATTTGACTCCAGAACACCTGACCCTCTGATACATATTTTTACTACATATGCCTCTTGTAAGCTTCTAAAAGTTTTCTGTAATTACAGAAGTACATATACAATATTATGACACAATTGGAATTAAATATATATATTATAATTTATATAATATAATAATAGCATTTTAAAATGATATCTTTCTAAATCAGTACATACAAAAGTGTATCATTTATTTTAATTATACCAGATAGTATAACCAGTGGCTTCTTAATGTCATTTGTATTATTTTTGATTTTTAGCCATTATAAACAACAAAACAGAAAAGAACATAAAATATATCCCTGTGCTCATGCGTGTGTATATTTCTAGAAGTAGAATGAAAGCATTTGGCACTCACTCATAGTGAATGCATCACAGATTTAATTCCCCAGGAATCAACTCTGAGACAGAAGTTGGCATGCTGGGAGTTTATTGTAGCATACTCTTGGTATATGTGCAGTGCTTTTATATGTTATTTTTATCAAAATAAAGTTTTTTTGAAAAAAAACATATGTGGGCATAAAAAAGATGCATAATCGGACAGAAGCAGAGGGTTAATTGCAATGAAAAGACAGTGGAGGCTCCCCAATCCCACTGGGAAGTCTAGAGCAGGGATGACCCAGTCTGGGGTGACACTGAGGCATGGGGGCTTAGCCTTTATATTCCTACATCTACCAGTCACTGGGTATGAGCTGTCCCAAAAAAGAGAGTGACTTTGAGCGAAGTGGTTCTTTCCAGCTGAGGGCAACTTTTATAGCTGTCAGCCACCAATGTTCTCAGGAACAGGGAAAATGAGGGCTTCAGTACTAGGTTGAATAGCACCCACTAGCACATATAGTCAATAATATAGTACTGTGTACTTTAAAATATGTTAAGAGGATAGATCTCATATTAAGTGTTCTTACACAAAACACACACACACAAAAGGACACAAGAAAATTTTGGAAGAGATGTATATGTTTATTACTCTGATAATAATGATGGTATCACATATGAATATATGTCCAAACTCATCAAGATATACTCATTAATGGTGTGCAATTTTTGTGTGTATCAACTATACCACTATACCTGTCTATAAAGTTAAATGAATAAATGAAAGAAAAAGGAAGAAGGAAGGAAGGAAGAAAAAGAAAGAAAGAAAGAAAAGGAAAGAAAGAAAAAGAAAAGAGAGAAAGAAAGAAAGAAAAAAGAAAGAAAAATTTACCTTGATATCCTCAGATATATTTGCTTCTTATAACTTCTGTAAAATGTTACTTCAGGATTCTAGTTAGCTTCTTTTCCAGGGATACATTATAAAAGGATGAGTAATAAATTCTAACACCTACCTCTGCAGCTGGTCCACAGGCCATAACTAATATACTTCATCTCTCTCCTCCCAACTCACTTTCTATTCTCTTTACCATCAACTGGAATATCTCTGGTCTTGCTCTAACCCTAGGGGTCTATGTAATAATTCATCTGCTGGGGTTTGCCATCACTAATACCACTAATAACTTGAATACTTTAGAACTTGTTGAGTTTCATAGAGCAAAAGACAAATCTGCTTGCACTTTGGCCTGAACCTGTTACCAAGTCCTCTCCTGCTCTGGGATTCATTTAAAGTGGCCAGCCATTTATATGGGTTGGAGCAATATTTCTGCCCTTATAACCAAAGAGGTCTTCCAAGTGTTGCGCTTCCCTTTTAGTGGTGTATGGTGTAAGATGCACTAATATGTCTTTAGTGTGTGAAGTATAAGATGAAATAATTTGTCCTTAATTTGGAAGAGATATCCCAGCATGCTCTAGAACATTGGATCTCTAACAACTTCATTTGTGACAGGATCTTGAGTCTTCATAAGGTTTATCTGTCACTACCTGGAACATGGGTATCTTCACAAAGTTTTCATCCTATTTGCCATTTATTGCTCCTCCAGTTTAAGTAACATAATAATAAATAATATTATGTTACGTTCAAATTATCTTATGATACAGTGGGAGAGAAAATGTAGCCTTATGACATTAAATGTATACTATATTCTGTTCCAAATGAATGTACACTGTTTCTGACCCTCCTGCCTAATAGGAAAAGAAAAGAAAAGCACTCTGTACTCTTGGCCACATACTGTGTATCTGAGGCAATGTTATTCTGCTTGATCAAATAGGTTATCTGGAACAATGACAGCAATTGAACTACTACTTGGTTAAGCTTCAGTTGTCCGTTGTCATCTTCAAAGTGATGCATACTTTTTGGTAGGGACCAATCTGGTGAATGGAGTGGAGAAATGATAGTGGACCTGCCTTTTTCCTCAATGGTGGCACGATTTCTGCTTTTCCCCTAGGGTGCTATGTTGTTTTTAATTTATGTTATTGGCTGGGGAGTGAGAGTTTAGGGAAGAGACAGGTTTAGTGGCTTCTAATTAGCATTCTTTATAATTCTAATCCCCAGGCAAAAAAAAAAAAATGGTGTGAAAGTTCTACCAACTACAAAATAAGTCTTTTACAAGTATATATTTAGGGCCTGGGAAATGGCAGTTGGAACCAGTGGACCTACTGTGAGCTACGCCTTGGTCAGGTACATTTATTTCCTTGCCTCCGTATGCCTCCATTCTAAAACTAGGGCAATGAAGCTTCTGAAACCTAGATTTCAATGTTACATTGAACTCAAGTCCAACATCCTTGAAATGTTTGCCTTTCTTTCTCCTAAATGTAGTTACAAAAGTAAATGACTGTAGATCCTGTTGGTGGAATCATTGCTATATCTTGTTGTGGTGTTATAGTGTGGTTTCTCCTGGGTACCTGGCCTCTCTTTCAACTAGTGGGCTTGAGGTCTGACAGCTGGACAAAGGATCGTCATGTTTAGCTGCAGAGGGCCCTCAACCTCCTAATTATCCAGTCTTGATTTATTTTGATTATGTAAATTGAAGAATATCCTTGTCTACTAATCTATCCTGCTTCTAGAGACAATGTGTTTTATTAATCTCCATGGCTCTCTGAGGATCAGGACCCCCCTTTCTACCTCTCTAACCTTGGTGATCATTATAATTTTACCCTGCTTGCTCTAAAGATTATGTGCCACCACCTAGTCCTTTTAAATTCCCCCAATCCTATCATCTCCACAGAAGCCAATTTTGGTAACAGTATCTCCCATAATCAGTCTTTGTGTGCAAGGGAAGACTAAGATTCTCAGTGAGGTTGATGCTCCTCTGAAAAGCATATGTATTACCACTTTGATAAAAAGAGTGGTCTCCACACCCTCTTACAGAACAAGACCAGTCCTGTGCCCTTACATAAAATACATAGTTTAGCATGCTTATTTTTCTGAGCTTTTGATTTCCTTTTCCACTGTTTACTATAATAATTCTGGTATTCTTCCTTAGTTATTATGGAGGATCAATTTATGCAAGTTTCCAAGGTTTGACTGGCCAAGTGCCAGGAAGGGTTCAGTCAAGAAAGAGGATCATACATGTAGATACCTTCCACATGGCTCCTATAAGACAGGTGACCCTTAAGTGACATTTTTTATAAGAGATTTCGCTGCTTCTCCTTCCTTCTCCCTTTTTTTCTTTTCTCATCTCTGTTTCCCTTATTTATTCCTATAATCTCATACCTCCTTTAAAAAGAAACAAAAGGCAGTGTGAATATTATTTAGATTGTTTTAAAGGAGATATTTTAAATTTTAATGAAAAAATGGGCCATAATAATTTTTATATCTCTAAATACTTATTAGCTTTCTTCTTAAGTATGTTTATTTCACATATTTTTGACATGGGCTAACCAAAATTGTGCTACAGTTCATAATTAATTGTATTATATGCATACAGCCTAGAACTAAGAATGCATGATTAGTACATATATACGTCAAACACAAACACGTATTTTGTAACAGATAATAGCATTTATTATACTGCTAGTCCCAACAAAAAACTAAAGATTTATTTCATTTCCTATTTTCTCATAATACATTTTCAAAATGTATGAAAGTACTTAGGCTTTTGCTTGCTCAGTTGATTTTCTTTTGAAACTTAAAGTCTGACATTTATTAAATTTGGAGTTTAAAATGTTTTTCCCTGTAAAACTTCTGACATAATGCACATTTATGAATTATTTTTCAAAATGTTCATAAATTTAAGTTCCATATCTCAGTACTTTCATTCCTTTAAATAAAACTCTGCCTCTTATTTTGTATTCTAAATGTCTGTCTCCTACTCAAACTGTACTTGAAAGAAAAAATATATGTAGAGATTTTATATATTCTCCAACTGTATTTAAAATGTTTTATATATATATTTTTTAAATGCAGTTTGAATAGTGTTTGAACACAGTGTATATACTTTATAAATTCTCATTCACATGCATACATATACTTAGATAAAAATTTAAAGAGTAAAAAGGTGCAACTATAAATTTATCTGAATATTTAGAAAATTGTATTTAAAAGCCAGACTTACACTGACTTGTCCAAAGCATCCATTTTGGGAAAAACCAAGAGCTAGAAGCAATACTTCCTTGCTCAGGAAAATTGACACACCATCAGTTTGTCTTGTTTACACACACATGCTGTCAAAACACAAAAATGAAATATAAAATATAAGAATTTAAAGATATTAAATTTATACATTTTAAATATAAACTGCGGTTACGATGAAAGTTGAATCATGCAATTATTCATGTTACTCATGTTTGTAGCATTAGCCATATTCCGGTATCAATAGACAAACCCAGAGGATGGTAGCTTTACTACTCAGCCTTTTTATGGAAGTGTTTTATTTTACCTTATTTAGATTATTATTAAAAAATTCACTTTTTTTTAAATTTGCTTTCAAGATTATTTTCTTATGTTTGTTCTAGCTTTAAAAAACCTACTAAAATCTGACCATCTGTCTCAGTGATCAAATGTCCCATTCTTATGGTTTCCATATTAGGATTATTATGGCAAAAATGTGCATCTGCTTTTACTGTCCAACATTGAGTTGGCTGTGTTCTAGTCCCAGACTTAAGTATATGAATTTTGGCTTTTCTCCCAAATACAACATGCATTTCACCAGATTTTCTTCAGGTTTTAAATGTGAATGTACTAGAGGTTTGACCCAGTGCATTTTGTATTTCTGCTTGGCTGGCACTTCAGCTTCTTGCTATGAAATGAGGAATCCTTTGAATCTTGAAAAAGCTTAGAATTATTTTTGGAGATGCTGATCAACAACTTGAATTCAACAACTGTGAAAAAGTCTATTGATCAACTGTCTTTTCACACAGCACAGAGATTAAATCATGTAGAATACTGGAAATACATAGATAATTTAAATACAATTATTCCAAGGAAATATCTAAGTAGTTCATTTACATCAAAATGTGCATTGCTTAAAAAAATATAAAATATAGAAAATAATTCTTTCAGTATAGATAAATGATTTATAAGTTGTCTATAAATAGATGAATAGTATGTGTCCCAAATTATAAAGTGTATATCTTTGTATATGTGTATATTTTTATTACTATATATATATTATATATATATATATATATAAAATGAGGCTTGATGCACTGAAGAGAAAGATCCTTTTCTATCAGTATTAAAATAGGAATTCTTGAATTCATGTAGAGCATATACTCAATCTCTTCTCCCTTAAAATAAATAAATAAATAAATAAAGACTTGTTTTTACCAATCAAGTCTTATAGGCATTCTGACTAGTATGATTTTTTTCCTACTTATTCTTTGCCATATAGATGTTTTATAAAATATAGGTTCAATATAAAATATTGAAGAATATATCACACAATATAGAGGGACTATCCTATATTTTTAATAAATTAACTTTATATTTTTGTATAAAAAGGCCAATGTTAAATTTATTTGATGCCAGTTTATTGCTGATAATAGTTGTTAGACTCGTCCTTGAATTTTTATCACAAGCCTTGATTTTTCCAGAGTTCAGTATTTGAATTTCTTACCACATATAGGACAGCATCTTAAATCATGCAGTTAATTTAAGTGACTATATATAAACATCAATACCCTCTCCTCTTCTTCCATCTTCATTATTGTCATTTCCTATCTCACCTAATGGCACCATTGTCTTTCTAATACTCAAGCTAAAATCCACCAAGAACTCCCCATTACTCACTCTGCCTCATCAACTTATACTAATCATTGTCCAGATCTTCTCCAATCTGTATCAGAAATGTAGTTCAAATATGGTCTACCTAATTAATGCCTTTGCTTATTAGGTCCTCATAATCTCTTGTCAGCAATTAAAAAGTAGTTTCCTGAATGATCTTCATGGTACCAGGCTCTCACTGTTTTATCCATCTTCTACTCGATAGCAATCTGATTGTGTCACTACCATACTTAAAGGCAACAGGAAAATGTTACTGTCTTTAAGGGTAGAATGCAAAGGAAGGTAGTTTCACTGTTGTTGCTGTTGTTTTCAGCCTTACCTTGCTATAACTTTTTAGGCCATCTCCATTGTGTCATTTCACCCATATCAATCTTCTGCTATGTTTTACATCTTTACACTTTCATGATGCTCTTCAGAATGGTCTTTGGTCCCCTTTTCTACTTTCAATGTTAGTAATAAAATTAGCAGCTTACTTGAGATAAATTTTGCCAGTCTAAGTGAGCTAAATGGTTTTCCACATTTTTTTTCTAAAAGGATTTCAGTGGTCAAGAGTATAGTAATGACCATCGTACAATTATTTTTTTTTTAAGATTTTATTTATTTATTTGAAAGAGAGAGCACTAGTGGGAGTGGGGGGGAGGGGACAGAAGGAGAGGGAGAAGCAGACTCCCCACTGAGCAGGGAGCCTGACATGGGGCTGATTCCAGAATCCTGGGATCATGACCTGAGCAGAAGGCAGATGCTTAACGCTTAACCGACTGAGCCCCCCAGGTGCCCCTAATACATTATTAATATAGTTTTGTTAATGGTATACCTGATGCGATAACTGAATGAATGAACAAATAGGTGAATGGCTAAAACAGTAGAATAATGAATGACTTAGTTGAGTAGCCTGTATTTTTTATGTCTTCTTTTTTATGTGTCCTCAACTTTTTAAGACATTAAAAAATATAATAATACTATTTTATTATCTGTGTTCTTATTTCTTTTTTACCTACCAGTTTTGACTGGGATTTTATATTGCATACAAATAATGGCTTCAACAAACAATAGGTGAATTAATTTGTATAAGAAGAGAGTCTTTTCAGTTATGTATACTGTGAGATTTGTATTTATAAGTTTATAGCCAAAAGAGCTGGTATACTTATACAAAACAAATGTACATAAATATTGCCAAATAATATTTAGTCATTGCATATCAATATTTATGGTGAGATGACCATATAGAATAGTTAATATTTAGAAAACTAAGATTTCTTAAGCTAATGATTTTTTTTTATGAATACTCCTTTTTCCTATTTTATAACAATGACATCTACTTTATTTTCTATTATCAGCTTTGTTCTTTAAGTCAACATTTAAGAATTGAAATGTTGCTCGGGCCCCTGGGTGGCTCAGTTGGTTAAGCGACTGCCTTCGGCTCAGGTCATGATCCTGGAGTCCCGGGATCGAGTCCCGCATCAGGCTCCCTGCTCAGCGGGGAGCCTGCTTCTCCCTCTGACCCTCCCCCCTCTCATGTGCTCTCTCATTCTCTCTCTCTCAAATAAATAAATAAAATCTTTAAAAAAAAAAGAATTGAAATGTTGCTCTTACTTAGAAGGAATTCAGTGTATTTTTTGCCAGTGAATTTTTGGTTATCTCACTAGGAAAGACAGCAAATTAGAATATATTAGTCTACCTTTAAGTACACATTTAGTTTTCAAGTGTTTACTACTGGAACTCATATATTCAAAAAGTCACAGAGTACGTGTTTTTGCTTGTTTGGTTTTTCAATCCATAAAAATCTTGCTTCTGGCTGTGAGTTTGGAAAATGCTGCCAGTTCATACTGAATCCTGAAATTATTTCATGATACAAACTAAAAACCAGATTGGAGCTCGCACATAAAACATGTATTTCCATCCATCAGAGACTTGTTTCTCTGACATGTATAAAAGCAGATTCAAATATATAAATGCATAGGTCTGATTGTTAGTTATAAGGAGAGATTTTGCTCTTTAGAACTTCATTTTCTACAAATATCCATTCATCTCCAGAGGCCTCACCGTGGCATCATCGGTACTATTGACATATGGCCAGATGCTTTCCTGAGGATTTGATCCCTGTAAGGACACCACATGAAATCTTGGGCCACCTGTTTTTTGAGAAGATAAAACAAACAGCATATATGTTAAATATTCAAGCATTATTGGTTACTCACAGGGAACTCTTTTAAAGTAGTCAACTCATGAAAGAATATAAGAAAAAGGAAAACAAATATTTATGCAACACCACTTAGAAGTAAAGCTACTTTAAATAAAATAAATGCACTGAAACTATTTTGCTGGGATTTGATGTACTTAATTTTACATTATTTCACAAGATATCAGATAGTCTTATAATAGTTTTGAAACATTCAATAAAGAAAAAAAAGAAAAGAAAGAAAAGAGAGAAGCTTGGAGGAAAAGGTCTAGGCTTCAGATCTCAAGTTTGCCAACCAGTGACTTTGGATAAGTCCTTTTTCTCCTTTGCACTTCTGGCTATCTCATCTATAAAGTGAGAATTAAAAAAGTGCCTCTTCTACTTATTTCAAAGCACTATTGAAGTTATCAAATTGAATAATACATTTGACCATTTTAAAATAAGATGTGATGGGCGCCTGGGTGGCTCAGTTGGTTAAGCGACTGCCTTCGGCTCAGGTCATGATCCTGGAGTCCCAGGATGGAGTCCCGCATCGGGCTCCCTGCTCAGCTGGGGGTCTGCTTCTCCCTCTGACCCTCCCCCTTCTCATGCTCTCTCTCTCTCTCTCATTCTCTCTCTCAAATAAATAAATAAAATCTTTAAAATAAATAAATAAAATAAAATAAAATAAAATAAGATGTGATTGACAAATAAATGAAAAGTACCACTAGAAATTGAAGCAATCCTCATTGTTGAGATGCATATTTTATTTAAGCATTAATAGGGTAACAAATGCTTTTTAAAATTCTGTGACAGCACCTAGTTACCACCATAGATGGGTAGGCATTGTTGATGTCAGGCACTGTATACACTTTTTATTCATTATATCATTTAATCTTTACAATAATTCTCTGAGATTACCAATTTCATTAAGCTCTCTGATCTTCAATTTCCCAAATGAAAGAATTCAGGTAAGTCTATATGATTCCAACTAAAGACCATATATCAATTAATATTTATAATATTTTCAGCATATATTATGTACATGAAAATATGGAGATTCAGATTCACACTGAGGAGCCAGAAGTTTAATTAATGAAGGCTAGTCATGGAAATGTTTATAATATAATATTTATTTATAAAAATTTTTAAAGGGTATGACAAGCAAATTTTAGGGCAAGATGAAATCATGTACAGGATTAGTAAATAACTGATAGTAGAGTGCTATTTGAACTCAAAAAATTTCTGAGAGAATGACAGATGCTAGATGGTTGACAGACTGGGCTAGAGTCTGTGATGTACAGACAAGATCCAAATGCTTTACTTTTTTTTTTTTTAAAGATTTTATTTACCTACCTGACAGAGCGAGAGAGCACAAGCAGGGGAAACAGCAGAGGGAGAGGGAGAAGCAGGCTCTCCGCCAAGCAGGGAACCCGATGCGGGGCCCAATCCCAGGACACCAGGATCACGACCCGAGCCGAAGGCAGACGCCTAACCATCTGAGCCACCCAGGCGCCCCCAAATGCTTTACATTTTATTTATTTGATTTCTCTTCAATTTTCCCATTTTATTCAAATATTAGAGAAAAGAGGTTTTTAAAAGCAGGCAAAAACTGAAAGGAAATCCAGATGCTTAGCACAAAGGAACACCTTGTTATAAATACTCTGGTGATTATAAGAATCACATGTTGCTAAAGATATTGAATTAAATATTATCTCAGGCTTATAAACAGTGAAAATTATTTTACATAAAAGAAATAATTGAGGAAATTTTCTCAATTGGTAATTAAGCTCAATAGTTGCTAAAATTGAAATTGGTAGCACTGTTGTTCTCTGATCTGTCTCAGTGGCCTACTATGTTAGAAATTTACCAAATGCTTCTGAAATCTTATTTTAGCCATTGCAGTCAGTCTTGCAGTAATATACATTGAATTGTCTCAGGAAATTAGGCAAACAATATTTTTAAATTATGTATAATTTATTAATCTTGTTATACATAAAAATGCCACATTAGTTTAATGTAATAATTCATTAAAAATGCAAAGAATAAATTTGAAGCAGTACTGTTCATACTTCTTAAAATTTTATTTCAGCTGGGAGTGTACATCTGGATGGACTGGACAAAACTGTAGTGAAGAAATAAATGAATATGACTCTGACCCATGCATGAATGGAGCTCTTTGTCATGAGTCTACCATTCCTGGGCAATTTGCCTGTGTCCACCCTTTTATACTGGAAAATTTTGCCATCAACATTATAACCCCTGTGATCCACTTGGTGACCCTTGCAGAAACAACTCAACATGCTTGACTTTGGTAGATGGAACTCATTATTGTGTGTGTAGAGAAGGTAAGAGCTTATATTTGTTTTAATGTTCTTTTTTCACTTTTTTGTTTGGTGTATTTTGTTTTTACGGATTATGGCTCCTTAAAAATGAGTGAGAGAAAACATATACATTGGAGAATTAGGGAGTATTTGACTCCAAATATAGATATATAAACAGACTGGAGAAATAATCTAAAAAGTTAACCTAACTAGTGGCGGGGTGGGGGGGTGGGCAATGGGGGAGGAAGAAAAGGCAAAACTCTAGTTTTTGGCTTTGTTTGTTTGTTTTAAAGAAATCTCTCATTGTTTATTAATAGCTTCTTTTTCCTGAATAATCTTGTCTATGTAGTATTCCTAACAATAGCAGTTAGTTAGAAATGAGCATAAATAGAATCTAGGGTAATCAAATGCTTCACTGTAACTTTTTTCATGGAGCTATCTATAAACACCACTTATTTCCACTTTGATTGCTAAGCCAGAATCATGTAACTCTGGTGGCTACTTTGTACTAGAAAATAGAGTCTTTGAAAGGGATAGAGAATAGGCAGATTAAAGGGCATTGTTGGCACTCCTGAATCCATTTGTTCCTGAAGCAAGTTACTTCTGGCTTTCTGGGTCATATCAACCAATAATAACTTATACTATTTTGAAAGATGTTTGATTAGGATCTCTTCAGATGTAGCTGAAAGAGGTCTGATTAATGCACAGGTGATCTATATAAATGTTTACTGCTCATGCACTACTTGCTACTCAAGAGCTATTACCATCTTCAGCAGGAATGCTTCTGCCATAAAACTAGCACACTGTAGGTTTTCAGTATAACAGGAATGTGTCATAAGCCCAATATAAAAATCACATTGTGTATAAAAGTTTACAACTGATATTTTCTCATACCAACTTATGGCTTGGTGTCTCTTTCCTTGTTATTGATTCTACTAGAAAAGAAGTTTACTAAAGAAAAGGACAATACTTATTTACTCTTCCATCCCAAAAGGTCAGCTTAGACTATACCAATTAATTGGTATCATAGTCAAAGCTGTTTCTGTTTGTTTTTATAAACCCCCTAGAACTTCCTGATGTATAGGAAAATCTATTATAAGGCTATAGAGGCAAGTCCTTGAATGTACATACATGACAAAAACTTCTGGACCTTCTGAGGAATTGGAACTACAAACTGGAGAGTCATTAGTAATTGTTTTTGCAAAAATGACATGGGCTTTTTTAAAGCAAATTGTGTGGGCATACAAGGCATATGGATACATGTTTGCAGGAATGAGTCAGGAAAAGCAAGCTAGGAAAAAATGTGAGGCGGACATTTGATATCCTGCAAACCTCAGTAATTACAAAGTACATAATTTAAGTGGATAATTTCCTTTTAACAAAGATTGAGAGTGAAACTTTTTGAAATATTATTCAGTAGCAAGGGAGGAGCTATTTTATTCAGCAGGATTACTCCATGATGCTTTACTTAGCCAACTAATACATTCTCAGAATATAAGTAATGCTTAATAAGAGGCAGCAGCATATTTCTTCAATTAAAATAAAACCTCTATTTTCACCAAAGATAGTTTTCTACAAGGTGGGGATTTTTTTTTCACATAAAATTTTTGATAATTTATGTGCAATTAATAAATTCCTTTGATGAATTTATATAATCTAGTAAGATTCCTTCCCTGTTGTGGGATGAAGGAAAAAAGAAGTTCAGAGATATCATAAAACCTTATCACCAACTATCAAACTAGTAATAAGATTTTCCAGCTTCACGAGCATCACAAAAATATCCTGAGGGCAGTTTAGATTTCACCATTGTGTATTAGTAAAATTGTGTTTGTTTTCTTGGAACTTCATCATTCTACTTAAGTCTTTCAGACCTTAATATGACCACTTCAAATTACTGCTTTGGTTAGAGTAGCGGGTGGCCACAATGAATCATGTGTTTATCCCTTTTTTTTATTATTATTATTATGTTATGTTAATCACCATACATTACATCATTAGTTTTTGATGTAGTGTTCCATGATTCATTGTTAATTATGAGTCAGCACAAAGAGATATTTGAAGAGTACATTGTTTCTAAGCTGTTTTGCTTCAAATACATACTTGAAATTGAAAAATGTTTCTAAACCTAAGAAATTGTAGGAGTAAGTTTCTGTAAACGAGATCTAACTACTGTAAAAAATGTTTACTTACTGTTGCCTTTAGCTGTTCAACCTCTGTAGCAGATCAGAAACTAAAGCCTGTGACGTTGCTTTAAGAAGCTACCTCAATATGAAAAAGAGGTTGACTGTGGAATATTTTAGACACTATGCCCTGAGTTACTTTAATACCTGTTGTTTGAAATAGGATCTACGCCAAAGCAATTATATTATTTTTTAAAGAAAATATTCTGATCAAATTCCATTTTAAAAGTAGTGAAATTTAAAACCACAAAGAATTCCAAGACTTAACCTTTTATACGATACAGGATTTGGAAGCTCCACTGGAATCCTTTGCAAGCTGTTGGTGTTTGCCAAGTGACTAGAATATAGGGCATCACAAGAAAAGAGATTTAAGGCTTAAGGTCTAGGAATTCAGCATGTGCATTTTTGAAATTCTGTTCATGGTTTTTAGTCAGTCTACAGGGTCTGTCACAATTTAAATATGAATATAAATAAAATCCCAAAGCCAGGGTAGTAATGTGACTATGTACTAGACAACTAAATTATAAACGGCATTAAAATTCACTCTGAAGAAACAGCAACTAGAATAACTGATACTTTGATTTATGCCAAACTGAATGCTCACCAAGTAACCTACTTTGCTTAGTGTGATTGAAACTTATAGTCAAAACAGTCTAATCCATTTAGGTACAATGTGAGCTACTTAAACATTACAGGTGTAGTAAAACACCAGAACTATGGTGATCATGTTTTCCAGGACAGTGCTTCTATCTTCTGTTTAGAATGGAGGTGAGTTAATTTGGTCCCTATGAACATTGAACATTTTCTAGCAGAAAACAGACAGAAAAGCATTTAATAGTAATGATTCAATACAGGTTTGTTTTATATAAAATCCTATTTGTTTAAACAATTCCTGTGGTTAAAAAATCAGTGCTTTAATAAGTATAAAAATAGCCATAGAAAGACAAATATAATTTCATCAGATTCCTAGAAACAAATGGGGTTTACTCTGGGTACCTTATAGTGTTAGTTTTAGGTGATTTAGTATGCAATCAATTTACACACCTCAACATTTATTTTATACTACACAATTTTTTTTTTTTTGCCTCTCTGCACTATGTTCTGTATATAACACATGCCAGTCTTGTAACTACATGTTGGTAGTGTTCTAGAAATCTAAAAATTGTATTCTCTATTAACTGATTCAACAAGCATTATTGATTTCCTACCATGTGTCAAGTCTTGAGACAGGTTCTGAGGAAATTAAACATGGCAAAGACACACCCTCAAGGCATTTAAAGTTCAAGGATCGACACATAAGTTAACTAACCATTAAAGTACAACATAGTAAGAACTCTCTCTTACTTTGTGGATGCATACCCCACCTTTCTTATGTAGTGACAACTCTGAGTTATGTTCCACATGATTTCTAAGAGGATCTCCAGCAGCCTTGGAACTTTCATTGCCCACAGTAATTACCTGCTCATTAAGCCCCTCTCTCCCCTATTTTATTTCTCTACTCCTTTGCAATAATTTCCAGGACCACCTCTCAAATAAGCTACTTGTGCATATTATTACCTCATATTCTTATTTTGGAAGCCTCAAGCTAAGACAGATAGAAAACTCCATCCATGTCTGCATAGGACTGGAATATTGGCATTCAGAGCTTTTCCTTGGAATTGATGATAAGAGAAAAAGCTTTCTCTTTTTGCTAGAGTTTTTCAGTTGGTACAGCCAACACCATGTTCCCTTCACAAGGAGATCTGAATGCAGTAGGAAAGTATTTGTAAAAGAACTTGTCCTGGTAGTTACTATGGTTCTTTCTTAAATTCTGAAAACTGCCAGGTATCCTTCCCAGCTAGGCTACCAATAAATGCCATTCCTTGTATAAGTTAATATTTTTGTTCATAGTGTATGTGATCAAAAGAGTAATATCTAATATGTACAGTAAAGGGAAAGAGCTAATTAAGTACAAGAGGTTGAATAAACTGTGTTCAACTTGCAGGCTGGTAGAAATATAAGAATATATAAGAAATATAAGAATGATATGAGGTTTACAGAGGTAGAGAGGACTTTTGATAAAATGCAAGTGGATGCGTGTATAGCGTGCAGTCAGGTCTCTGTTACTAGCATGTGTGTGTATATAGTGAGAGATCTAAAATCATTTCATGCTTAAAATATATTTATTTTCTACAATTCTCTTTAGGAAAGCTTCTTTATCTTTCTACTCTGAATTCCATCTCAGTTTATAGGCAAGAACATCACTTTCAATTTAATTTAAAGGGCTTAGTTTCCAAATGTAGCCACCTCATCCATATGTCTCCAAGGTGAAAGGAGCAAAAGTTTTTTAAATGACACTTTACAAAGGATTAAAATGTGGCAAAGAGAGTACTTGTAAAATGTCTTAGTGGAAGGAAGAATCAGATCATTTACATGTGCTATTGATTTACAATTGGGATTCTAAGCTTGATGGATTTGTAGTAGTACCAGAGGAAAGCAGTTGCATTTAAATGTGCCTATTACTCCAGTACATATACTATTATGATGGTAAGGCAGCATTAGCTGAGGTGTATACATAATTTCAAGTACCAAATAAATGTGTCACTTGACAATATAGTTTATCTAAATTAAAAATTACTCTTTTTGACAATTAACATGTGCTTGTGTGGTAGCATGTGTTTATTAGGTTTAAATGGCTATAGATATTTATATTGGGGAAATTCTTCAAAGAAAATATATATTGCTGCTAATTAACTTTAAAGCATGTCAATAATCTGTTATATATTTTTTGTTTTTTTATTATGTTAATCCCCATACATTACATCATTAGTTTTAGATGAAGTGTTCCAATAATCTGTTATATTTTAAAATAGGAGCTTTTATACTCATTTTTTAATTTTTTCTTAAAATCAGTGTTAAAAAACCTTATTAAGCCTATTAGAAATATTAGTTCTATCTTTTCATATTTCATAGTGTTTAAATTTAATCTGCAACTTTTTTGTAATGGTTAATTTTTCAAGAATGCTAACATTTGTATAACATTGTTTTAAAATAAAAATAAGACAATATTTAAAAAAACTTCTGACTCACCAAAAGAGAAATCTCTTTACTTTTTTTGTTTTCATAAAGCTTTAAAATCTAGGTAAATTAATTCTTTAATTAAGAAAAAAATAAAAATAATGCCTTTCTAACGCTTTTAAAATAATTCATTTTTAATATTTTTAGTTTTTATTTTAAAATGTAAGACTTTAACACTAACTTAATGAATATGAAAGATATACTCTAGTTTTTCCCTATTTACTTTCATTCCTAATTATTCCAAGTGGTATTACTTCTAATATGAGAGTTGTCAAGGTACAGACCTGAATGACAAAATGTTTCCTCATAAAGCTTCATGAAAATCTAACCTATTGTTAATGTACTTTGTTCTGTGCCATCCCCTCTAGAGAATCAAATAAAAACTGAATTTTTTTTAGAAATAGAAAATACTAAGTGATTTTAAAAATTATACCTGTAACCTACATTGATTTGGCTCCTAAACATGAGCTGTAAGTTTAGTAACTTAAGAAATATTTTAGGGGATGGGAAGATGTAAAAATATTAATCAGTCACATGCATTCTCTACGACAAGGTAAAGGCAAGCCATTGTAAGAAAAAGATCAAGAGAATCCAATCCAGTTGAGAATGTCCCATTATTTGTGTGTAAAGAACTCTATTGCAGTTAGTGGAGTCAGCTGAATTCTAGATAGGGATAAATAACAGGAGAATAGCATAGGATGAATTCATTATACTTAAAGTTTTGATAGACCTTTAGCTGTCACCTGTCACTGCATATATTCAAAACAAATACCCTTCACACAAACAAATACTTCTAACACCAAGGACTATGGAAAGTGTAGTTTGGGACTAAGTACGTACACATTTTTCTCCTTTAAATCCCCGAACACAAGCTTTCTCAGCAAAACTTTGGTTTAATTTAAATGCAATCCATGTCTACTTTATTTTTTCTCCCGATGTCTCCTGCATTTTAGCAATCTAATTTCCTCAGCCTATTGACATATGTTGGTGCTTGGTAACAAAGCTCCATCCCAGAAATGTCAAACTAAATGAATAAGGCAAAATCACAGAAAACAAGGTTATTCTGTGAGCTTCCCGAGTTTGCAGGTTCTGAATGTTCTTCTGATTTATCAGCCCAGCTGAACTCAGGAGGGGACACTGGTACTACTTCTCCAGCTAGTCAATGCCCCTGAGTCCCAGTGCCTCAAAGAACATTTCTAGGAAACATCTTAGTGTCAAAATACCATGCCTTCCAGAGAAAGCTAGTCATGCTAAAAGTAGGAATGGTATAATGCATCCAACTTTCTAAATCTTTAGCTTGTAAAAACAAAACAAACAACAAAAAAAAAACCCTACAAATATTTAAAGAAAAGGCTTATTATGTTATTTATAACTAAAACATTTATAATTTAAATATGATAGCAATGGTAATTGATGATTGGTGAAAGGTGTTAGAATTATAACTCTCTTACCTAAAATTAAGAGAACCACTTTAACTTGGAAATAACTCTTTAAATTTGTTTTTAATGCTGAGGATACAATACTGAGTGCATGAATGAAATTACAGGCATGCAACTTCAGGGTTTAAATTGAAGGCTTTGATAATTGATTAAGAAAAAAATAGGACAAATTAATAATGAGACTTGACCTAAAGACTGCCTGATCTGCTAGACACATAGTCACTGTAGATTTCTTATGATAAGTGTTTCTTGGTGCATCTTTATTCCATCTTTCTACTTTTAACCCATCATTATCTCTATATTTAAAGTGAATTTCCTTTAGAAATCATGTAGTTCATTCTGTTATTTTATTTAGCCTGGCTGACTCTGCCTTTTATTGAAGTATTTTTTTTAAAACCACATTTGATGTATTATTGATGTATATGGCTTTAAATGGATCGTCTTGCTATTTGTTTTCTACTTTCTGTAGTACTTGTATCTCTACTTTGTTCCTTTTTACTCTTGCCTTCTTTTGGGTTAAGTAATTTTTAGATTTCCATATTATCTCCTACTAAAGAGGTAGCCAGATTTTATAAGATGTAATACCAGCTTCCCAAACTCCAAGTAGAAGCAGGTTTGGCACTTGACTTGGTGGTAGACACCACAGAGAACGGCAGTGGCTTGTAGCATGGTGTGAATTGATAATGTAGGACAATCCTGTGTTTTCTAGTGGGACTCTAAGTGAGGAAGTACAGAGGATTTTCCACCTAGCAGTAGATGCCGAAGCTAAAAGATCATGATATAGAAATAGAGATCAAGGAAGCTGTGCTATATCATCTGCATGCCAATATTCCAAATGACTTGAAGCTTTCAACATGAAGAGATATTTGAAGATAGAAAGGAGAGACTTCATGAGATGGTGTGAGGGAAGGAAGATGGCCATCTGTGTGTAGCTAGATCACCCTCTCTTTCAGATCCCAGTCAATGTGTATGCCAATAATAAATGCAGGTTTTGTAGAACAACTTGAATGACTTTATGTTCTTCAAACTAAAAAATCTGAGTAGATATTGTCATTTATAATATCACTGCAATTATTTGGTACTTGGTTATAGTACTGAAAAAGTAAGAGAAAGGAAAATCCTTTTGTTTTACACATTTTCTTTTTTTTTTATTCTTATGTTAATCCCCATACATTACATCATTAGTTTTAGATGTAGTGTTCCATGATTCATTGTTTGTGCATAACACCCAGTGCTCCATGCAGAATGTGCTCTCCTCAATACCCACCACCAGGCTAACCCATCCTCCCGCCCCCCTCCCCTCTAGAACCCTCAGCTTGTTTTTCAGAGTCCATAGTCTCTCATGGTTCGTCTACCCCTCCGATTTCCCCCGCTTCATTCTTCCCCTCCTGTTACCCTCTTCTTCTTCTTCCTTTTTTTTTTCTTAACATATATTGCATTATTTGTTTCAGAGGTACAGATCTGAGATTCAATAGTCTTGCACAATTCACAGCGCTTACCAGAGCACATACCCTCCCCAGTGTCTATCACCCAGTCACCCCATCGCTCGGCATCAG
>NC_138376.1:47385867-47473818 GCF_054177405.1 Leptonychotes weddellii | reverse complement strand
ATGCAGCCATCAAAAATAATGAGATCTTGCCATTTGCAACGACGTGGATGGAACTGGAGGGTATTATGTTGAGCGAAATAATCAAACAGAGAAAGACATGTATCATATGATCTCACTGATATGAGGAATTCTTAATTGCAGGAAACAAACTGAGGGTTGCTGGAGTGGGGGGTGGGGTGGGAGGGATGGGGTGACTGGGTGTTTTTCACATTTTCTAACTAGTATTGAAAAAAATATTAGCAAGAAAAAATGAGTATAAGAATATATTTTGTTGTCCATCAACAGATGAATGGATAAAGAAGATGTGGTATATATACACAATGGAATATTATGCAGCGATCAAAAGGAATGAAATCTTGCCATTTGCAACAATGTGGATGGAATTGGAGGGTATTATGCTGAGCGAAATAAGTCAATCAGAGAAAGACATTTATCATATGATCTCACTGATATGAGGAATTCCTAATCTCAGAAAACAAACTGAGGGTTGTTGGAGTGGTGGGGGGTTGGAGGGATGGGGTGGCTGGGTGATAGACATTGGAGAGGGTATGTGCTATGGTAAGTGCTGTGAATTGTGTAAGACTGTTGAATCATAGACCTGTACCTCTGAAACAAATAATACATTATATGTTAAAGAAAAAAAAGAAGAAGAAGAAGATAGTAGGAAGGGAAAAATAAAGGGGGGGATTTGGAGGGGGAGACAAACCATGAGAGACTATGGACTCTGAGAAACAAACTGAGGATTCTAGAGGAGAGGGGGTTAGGGGGATGGGTTAGCCTGGTGATGGGTATTAAAGAGGGCATGTATTGAATGGAGCACTGGGTGTTACATGCAAACAATGAATCATGGAACACTACATCAAAAACTAATGATGTAATGTATGGTGATTAACATAACATAATAAAATAAAATTAAAAAAGAATATATTTTATCTCGTTAATATACGATCATGGAAATGTTTAAATTGTCATCATAAAAAATATTTAATGTATTTTAAAAAGTGATATGCTGATTTTTTTCTGACACAAATCTGTTGAAATAATTACAATGCTCTCATTAAGTCTGTGTAATTTTTTTTCATGTTTGGGTTTTTTTAAAAAATATAACTGGCATGTGTTTAAATGGATGACTGATTATGTAGCTATGAATCAAAATAATTTGTGTTCTTTGAATCACTTGGATATGGAAAGTTATTAAATAATTTGCCTCATCTGCTAACTGCCTTGTATAAATTTGATCACTGAAGCTCAATTTTACTTTAAGATTGACCGTTCACATTAATTCATTTGCTTTCCAGATTGTTTCATTTATTCTTGTTCAAACATTTAAATACCTTAAGACAACAGAAACATTTGCAACACCCTATTTTCCCAAAGGATTTAATAACATTTGAACTCATTAAATTGAAACTAGCATAACTTTATTCATATATTATGTGAAATAGAGTTGTGTGAGAAGCCAGAGATGAGGTGTTTTCTTTCTTTTTCTTTTTTTCCTAAGCTTCCGCTAAGAGCATATTCTCCAGACTCTTTACCACTGACTGATTTTCACACTCTAAAGTGAGGATTGCTCATCTATATCCATCTCATCTCTCCTTGCAGGATTTGAGGGTGAACGTTGTGAAATTAATGTGAATGAGTGCTTCTCTCTTCCCCGTCAGAATATGGTGACTGTGAAGATGGGGCCAACAATTTCAGGTAGAGAAACCAAAAAATAACTAGATAAAAGTTTATGCATCTAGTTGTATCTAAATATATCCATGTTTAGAATTTCAGTTGACAAATTGAACAAATTTCTGGTTATTAACAATTTGCCATGCTACAATTATTTGAAGCTTTGACTTTATATGTTTATATTAATGGAGCTATTAAATTTCTTGTTTAAAAGATGTGTTTGCAGACCTGGGTTTTCTGGACCTCTATGTGAACTTGAAACAAATGAGTGTTCTTCTAGACCTTGCAAAAATAATGGAACCTGTGTGGATCTAACAAACAGGTTAGAGGCTATATTTTACATAATCAATTATTTTATATATAATATTTAAATAACAAAATGAACATATATGTACCCATATTCAACTTAAGTAGAACATTCCCTATATCCTTGTGCTTATCCCCAAGTATTCCTCTACTTTTCCACCCAATTGTATTGAATGTCCCAAATTTTTTGTTGTTGTTGAACCAAGATTTTATTTTATGTTTTTATTTATTTATTTATTTAAATTTCAGTCAGCACAACATAATATTAGTTTCAGGTGTACGATATAGTGATTCAACACTTCCATACAACACCTGATGCTCATCACAAGTGCACTCCTTAATCCCTATCACCTATTTGACCCATCCCCTTGCCTTTAATATATAGTATTAACTATTTATATGCCTGCCTCAACAAAAGACTTAGTTTGCATTTAATATAACTGAAATATTGTGAGTAGTCTTCAGAAACAATTCATTATGTTGAACATGACATTTCTGCATTAATGCATGTATCTGTTGCTCATTTTTAACTGTTGTACAATATTCCCTTTAAATATGTGTCAACATTTATTTATCAGTCTTCTGATCATAGATATCTGGATTATTTGACTCTTCTTTCTTAGAGATAATAATACTATTAAGGTTTTCAAATATTTCTCTAAATACACAAAAACTAATGTTACCTTCGATTTCATACCTAGAAATGGAATAGTTGGATCACTAGGTAGATGTTTTCACATGTATTGTATCATTTTTTTCCATTTCATTTGAAAATGGAATATTCACACTCTTAATGAAAGTGAGTAAGTGTCCCTATTTGCATTCTTAGATATTCCATTTGGGCTTATCTGCTGTGTGTAAAATTATATATCCTTGTTTTTTTGTATTTATTTTTCTGTATTCCCATCATAACTTATGAGTTTAAGCACTTCTTCATCCATTTTAAAATATTTAATTTTTCTTTTCTAGAAATGCCTATTTATGGCATCTTCCCATTTATGTTTTCTTCTCATTGATTTGTAAGAATCTTTATATATTTTGATTATTACTGCTTTCACTAATCATATTTACTGAAAATATCTTCTATTGATTGTGGCTTGACATTTTACCTTCTCTGTGATAAGTTTTGAGTGCTAAACTTTAATTTTAATGTAACCAAATTAATCAATTTGCTTATGGCTTGCCTTTTTTATCTTGTTTAAAACATTTACTCTACTTAAGGAAGAGCCAATAGCTATTCTTATCAAACTTTTCCAAAAAATAGAAGAGAAAGGAAAACTTCCAAATGCATTCTATGAGGCCAGCATTACCCTGATAACAAAACCAGATAAAGACAACAAAAAAAAGAAAATTACAGGTCAGTGTCTCTAATGAACATAGTTACAAAAATCCTCACCAGCAACTCAATCCAATAATACATTAAAATTAGCAGCTCAATCCAGTAGTATTTTAAAAAGAAACATTCACCATAATCAAGTAGGATTTATTCCAGGGATTCAAGAGTGGTTCAGTATTTTTTAAAAAGTTTATTCTAGGGCAAAAGAATGTTGCTTATATTTCCTTTTAAAATATTTAAAGTTTCACCCTTCATATTTAAATCAATTTATTTGGAAGTTGTGCGCATGTGCACACATGCGTGCACGCGCACGTGTGTGTGTGTGCGCGCGTGTGTTATGAGATAGGAATTTTAAGTTAATTTTTGCATATAATTAACCAATTGTGCCTGCTATATGTATTGAATAACTTCATTTGTTACTTACTGCTTGGCCTGATCTGCAATGCCTTCTTGGTTGCAGAACAAGTCCCCATATACGAATATGTCTATTTCTTTGCCTCTATTCTGTTTCCTTAGTTCAATTAGCCATCCATGTGCCAGTACCATAAATCTTAGTTAGTTACCTTTGAAATATTTCAATACTGGTAAGGCAAGAAATCTCATATTCAGGACTGTGGAGGAAAACAAAACAAAACAACAGAAGATGGATTTATGATCCAGCTACCAGACCTAAATAATTGTGCACTTCTACTGATGGAACAGTGGTATTTCAAAGATAAGCATGAGTTCAGGGTCATTATCTAAAAACTCCTAAAAGGCCTGAATATCATTCTTTCATCAGTGAGCATTGACAGTGGTAAATGGCCTCAGAACCCTCTGAGGAAGGCTTCAGGAAGATACATGGAACACCTGTGACTATATGTCAAGATCCTGCTTCAAAAGGACCTACTATCCTTCAGTTGAGGCACTAAGTCCATGACATAGCATAAGCCTGAAATTGTGTAAGATGCTAGGAATCCCTACAAAAGCAAATTGAATAGTGTGTCTGTCCTGCAGACCTATATTCTTAATTCTATATATGTGAATAGCACCATTGCGGATTGCCCATGTATTTTATTTCTAGAAACTCATCACTGATTAGCCACTGTCAAGGCTATCTAAACCAATCCACCAATCACCTTTTGTTTCTCTGAATTATTTGCTCAATTTTTAATCTGATAGTCAATATCCAACTGTTTTTATCCATTCTTAGATCCCATTATTCTAATTTATATCAGGGAACCCAGTTTTACTGTAGCATCTCACATTATCTCCAGCCTATAAAGGACAATCACCCCAGAGTTTATCAAGAGACTAGTGCCCCCTTCACAAACCCTGTTCTTGATCTTGGTGAATGGGATGTCCTCCTGGGTGAATGGAATTTCTTCCTAGGAGATAGGAATACCCTCCTGTATTCTCTTGGGGTAGAAATTAAGGGGTAACTGAACAGCTTACTCATGATAGATCCCCTCCAACATTTCCATAACAATAAGCCTATGAATAGTTCCTTCTAATATATACCAAGAATACTCTGGAACTTCTACTTCACCAATCTAAGCTGGAATTAAGTCCTGTTTTTTTATTAACTAATTTAACACCATACCCAGATGCTAATATTAGCACATTGAATCTTCTCTCTCCATCCATGTCAATAAGTTTAACTCATTTAAGTTTTATATTTATTCTCCTTTGGTCTACCTTAGGGTCAATCCCACACATGCTCCCCAACTTTGTGACAATACAGGTTGGTGGGGTTATGCAGCTCTTCTAGGGTATAGGCTAGCTGTTCCCAGTTAAGTGTTTCCATCTCTCATCAGCAAAGTTGGAATCTAACCCTTTTTATGGGCTGGAACCAATAAGAAATGTTGGGGAGTGGGCCAGGGAAAACTGGCAACATTTTATAAGTCAACTCCTTCAGCATATTTAGAGGAAGGATTGTGTGCAAAGAAGCACAGATTCCAAAGAAACAGGAGAGGTTTAGCCTCTATCAGTAATGGAGATTAAAGTGAATTTCAGAGATTTAAGTCCCTTTGCCATATTTATCCGTTTCTACAGGGGATATGAACTCCTTCAAAGTTACTATACAGGCTATACTTGTTTGCTGTTGTTGGTTAGCAGAAACTGAAAACTCAGTGGTTAAAATAGTTATTATTTATTAATATTTTCACATCTGTGGTTTACTGGTATTTGGCTCTAATATAGGCTGGATTCATCTAAGTTTCTCTGGGACATAGCTGAGCAGGGAGAAGTGTTTCACAGTCTATTAAATCAGCTGAAATAGTTGTGCTCCAAGTTTCTTTCATTTTTATTGGACTAGCATGTTCTCACATGCTCACATGTGAGGAGTTCAAGAGAACAAGCAAAAAACAGGTAAACTCTATTAAGCCCTAGGCTCTGAAATAGTGCCCTGCATCCTTACCTATAGATCACTGTGCAAAAAAATAATTGTAACCATGCCTGAAAGTGTGGGGCAAACACTCTTCCCATGATGAAGCTGTGGCTAGGAAGAAGAGTGGTAAAGAATTAAGATAAAAAATGCTATCAACCAAACCGAAGGTAGGATTAGTAACTGGAAAATAAGCTCACAGGAAACATGCAGACTGAAGCATGGGGCATTAACTGCCTGGCATTCCTAATTTGCCCTGCATGGGACTTAGGAGATAGCTCTGAGTCAGAGACTAGAATGAAATGAATAGTAGAATCAAAATGATTCTACAAATGTAAATGAAGGTATTTAACACAAGTTAATTATATGGCTTCTAAAGACCAGTTTTCCAAGTTCCGTACGAGATCTCAAAGAGTTTGAGGAGGAAGTCAGCCACAATGCCCTCTGCTTAAAAGAGAACTCTCATGGTACATTCATGAACACAAGAACTATGAGTTCATTTACAGAGAGCTGAATTGATTATAAAGTTGATGTTGACTCTTCAGTCTAGCTGATGACATCAAAGTGTTTCTCAAACTGAGATTATCCTAAAAAGCTTGATGGAAAATAACCAAATACTAATGGTGAAAAATCTGGCAACCAACATGAAGAGTTTTTGTAAATGTTTATCCTCAAGCTCGGCTCATGTAGAGGAAAAACAATACAATACACTGACTGAACCGTGACTGAACCAGCTTCTTCCTGTTAAGAAATAGATGTTGGAGGTTTCTGGATTGACTTTTGACCACCTGATTAGTGTTGAATCCACCTGGTGCCATCATCTTTTTCCAGAGGCCCTCCCCAGAAACTAGAAATGTAAGAAAGGAAATGGAGGTGACTATTCAGAGACATCCTTTGAAGATGATTGTATAATAAACAGGAAATATTTGGACCCCCAAGGTGATTTCCCTCTGGATAAAAAAGAAATGGCAGCTATTTTGGAATTTGGCAGATTCTTGCAAAACTTACAATATGATCCCAAAATCACAGTACTTGGTATTTACACAAATGAGTTAAAACTTACGTCCACTCAAACACTAACACCCAGTTGTTTATAGAAGCTTTATTCATAATTGCCAACACTTGGAAGCAACCAAGATGACCATCAGTAAGTGAATGGAAAAATAAGTTGTGGTATGTTCAGACAATGGAAAATTATTCAGCACAAAAAAAAAAAGAGATATCAGACCATGAAGACATGTGGAGGAATCATAGATGCATATTACTAAGTAAAAGAAACCAATCTATAAAAGCTTATATAGGGTATGATTCCAACTATATAACAATTTGGAAAAGGCAAAACATTGGGGACAATAAAGAGATTGTGGTTTCCAGGAATTAGAGAATAAGGAGGGAAAAATAGGTGGATCTCAAAGGATATTTAAGGCAGTGAAGCTATTATGTATGATATTATAATGATGGACGCATGCCATTATACATTTGTCAAAACCCATAGAATATACAACACTAAGAGTGAACCCTAATATAAACTATGGACTTTGAATAATAATGGTATGTTAGTGTAGGTTCATCAATTGTAATACAATGTTACAGTGGTGGAGAATGTTGATAGTGGGGGAAGTTTTGAATATAAGGGGCAGGGACTATATGGGAACTTTGTACTTTTGCTTAATTTTGCTGTGAACTTTAAATTAATCTAAAAAATAAAGTTATTTAAAAAATACCATCAACATAGCAGCCTTTTCTCTTTTAAATCTGTACTTGGGCAGAGCCTCACAAGCTTCCTGTGGTTTGTGTTTGAGGCAATAAGCTGTTAGTGATAACTGAGTAGAAGCCCACAGTAAACAGAACTAAGTGTTGGCTAAAATCAGTTTAAACTTAAGAGGGCTTAACAAGGGGCACCTGGGTGGCTCAGTCATTAAGTGTCTGCCTTCGGCTCAGGTCATGATCTCAGGGTCCTGGGATCCAGCCCCATATCAGGCTCTCTGCTCAGTGGGGAGTCTGCTTCTCTCTCTGCCTCTGCTGCTCCCCCTTGCTTATGCTCTCTCTAGCTGTCTCTGCCAAATAAATAGATAAAATCTTAAAAAAAAATTAAAAGGACATAACAAAACATAGGCAAAGAACATGAAGAACCAATTTAAGAGGAAGAAAAAGAAATGATTAGTAAACAAATAATTAGGAAACCTGAAATAAAATGAGATATTTTACGTCTTTCTAAGGTGAATCTCATCTGCTGCTCATGGGAGGATGAAAAGCTATTTGGGGGAAATTATCATAAATCTCATTCTAGAGAAAATCTTGAATATAAGTACAAGGAGATATGCACAAGTTAATACATTTGTGGTATGTTTACAATGGTGAAAATTTAGAAAAAATCTAAATAAATATGATATAATAAACATAATACATAACTATATAAAAAATACATAAACTATTATGTATTATGAATAAAACAATAGAAATATATTTGAGTGTTTATTGAAATACATGATTGAATGAAAAAGTATCAGAATAATATATATAACATATTATTTAGTAAAATATTATGTAAGAAGCTGCCAAACCATTTTCTAAATTGGCTGCTTTTTTTGCATTTTTGCAAAATGCTTTGACCATTTTGCATTCCCACCACCAATGAACAAGAGCTCCTGCTGGGGTGCCTGGGTGGCTCAGAAGGTCAAACATCTGCTTTGGGCTCAGTTGTGGTCTCAGGGTCCTAGGATAAGGCTCCCTGCTCAGTGGTGAGTCTGCTTCTCTTTCTCCCTCTACTTCTCCCCATGGCTTGTGCTCTCTCTCTCTCAAATAAATAAAATCTTAAAAAAAAAAAAAAAAAAAAAAAGAACTCCTGTTGCTTCACATTCTTAGGAGCATTTGGTATTGTCAGTGTTCTGGATTTGGGCTATTCTAAAAGGTGTGTGGTGGTATCTCGTTTCGATTTGCATTTACCTCAAGGCATATGATGTGGAGCATCTTTTCATATGCTTATTTGACATCAGTAGGTCTTCTTTGGTGAAGTATCTGTTGAGATCATGGGCCCTTTTTTTAAAAAAATTTTTGTTATGTTAATCACCATACATTACATTATTAGTTTTTGATGTAGTGTTCCATGATTCATTGTTTGTGTATAACACCCAGTGCTCCATGAAGAACGTGCCCTCTTTAATACCCACCAGGCTAACCCATCCTCCCACCCCCCCTCCCCTCTAGAACCCTCAGTTTGTTTTTCAGAGTCCATCGTCTCGAATGGTTCGTGGGCCCATTTTTAAAATTGGATTGTTTGTTTTCTTATTGTTGAATTTTTAGTATTTCTATATTTTGGATAATAATCCTTTGTCTTTTGCAAATATCTTCTTCCAGTCTGTGGCTTTTTCTTGTCATTCTCTGACATCGTCTTTCACGGAACAGAAATTTTAATTTGAATTAAGCCCATCTTTATCAATTCTTTCTTTCATGGATCATACCCTGGTGTCATATCTAAGAAACAACCACACCCAACATCATCAAGATTTTCTCCTTTCTTCGAGGAGTTCTTATAATTTTGCATTTTTCATTGAGTATTTTATCCATTTTGAGTTAATTTATACAAGGAGTTTAAGGTGTGTGTCTAGATTTTTTAAAATTTTCAATGTGGATGTCCAGTTGTTCCAACACCATATGTTGAAAAAACATTTCTCCATTGAATTGCCTTTGCCTCTTTGTCAAAGATCAGTTGACAGTATTTATGTGGGTATATTTCTGAGCTCCCTATTCTGTTCCATTGATCTATTTGTTTATTCTTTTGATAATACCACACTATCTTGATTACTGTAGGTTTATAGTAAGTCTTAAAGTCAGGCAGTGTCAGTCCTTCAACTTTGTTCTCCAACACTGAATTCTGAGTCTTTTGCTTCTCCCTGTAATCTTTAGAATTGTTTTATTAATATCCACATAATAACTTGCTAGGATTTTGATTGGGATTTCATTGAATCTAGAGATTATGTTGGGCAGAACTGACATGTTGACAGTATAGTCCCTCTATCCATGAACATGTAGTATCTCTACATTTAATTTTTCTTTGATTTCATTCATCAGTTTTGTACTTTTCTCATATGAATCATGTACATATATTATTAAATTTGTACATAATGATTTCATTTTGAGACATTAATATAATATTTAATGAAATTTTAAAACATATTTTGAAGAATGCACATCAATCTAAGAATAGTGATTTCCTCCCAGTAGAAAGGGATGAAAAATGAATCTTGATGTATACAAAGGGTTTTCAAATATATGTTTTATACATTTTCCTTAAAATTATTCAGCAACATGGAAAAACATTGAGATGTGTTAAATATGGATGATGGGTATATGGGTGTTGATTATTCTATTCTCAGAAAATTACTCTGTTTAAATTGTTATAATAAAATCCATTTTCAATGCATTAAAATCTTTCAAAGACAAAAAAAATCAACAGCTAAAATATAAGTAATCACATTTTCGTATCCCATCTGTTTTCCAAGAATATATTTTTTGATATAAAGTACATTTTTAGTGTGTTTTTAGCATATTGATATTAACTTACCATTAAAAATCTTTGAAATAATCTAACAATTCATTTAAAACCAATTGTTAAAAAAAAATAAAAAAAAATAAAACCAATTGTATGTTCAGTACAAATTAAACTATAGACACATGAGAAAAATATTAAAAATAGTAATTATTATATAATGTACTTATTATTACATCTATGTTTTTAATCTGTTCCATTCTCTACTTTGGTTATTGAAACTGGGGTCTGCAATAATTAATACTTAATCCTAATGACAGTATTTAAAGATGAATTGCTTGAGATATGACAGCATACGGATAACAGGCCCAAATCAATTACAAACCATTGCAAAACTGGACACTACAATTGACATTTTCTGACATTTGATAGCATATGTTATCCAATAGAACTAATGTCTTTATAAGTCACAGTTATCAGTTTACTTAGATCACTGACAATAATATTGAACTATGAAAAATTTACAGCTAAGGCAAGAATTTACCAGAACAATTATAATAACAGTGTCTGGTTCATTCAAAGAATATAGAAGAAAAATTTCCAAATGGCTGTGATTATCACACACAAATCATTATCAACAAGAATATTGTGACCAATTGGTGTGTGATGTTCATGAGTTTAGCAGTTCTTTACCATTACAAAGTCGAAAATGACTGGTTAATGTACATTTAACTAAGAGACAAAAATCTGTACATTCTTCTGTAAATTGTTAGCCTAGAAACCAGTTATTAATCCAAATGATTTATATTCTACTGAACACTTTTCCCTAACCCCATTGTTTCCACACCCATGTGTAGTAAAATTATAATAATGACATATAAAGACTATTTTAAAGATAATCACTCTGTGGAGCAAATATATTGGGTAGAAAAAAGTTGGTTTACTTTTTCTTCTTCTTTTTGGTTGAGATACACAGAATATATAGCACCTTAAAGTACACCATCTTAAAGATGTATGAACATAGCATGTTCAATATTCTCTTAGATTAATATTAAATTTGGTAGTTTTTTTATGTGCAAATTTTACAAGTATTGTATTTACTTTTCATTATGTATGTTTGTATACTTAAATATGCTTTTATCCATTAAAATTATAAAAGAACAGATGGTGAGTTTTACATATCTTATAACTGATTAAAATTTTTAAATATTATCTAAAGGGTTTATTGAACTTTAACTTTTTCATAAAATTTTAGTGTGAAAATCCTTACCCATGTCACTAATAAAAATAGATTGTTCACTTTTTGATTAAGAAATGTCATTATTATAAAGAACTATGGTTCAGGAATGCAGTATAGAATTACAAGAAAGAGGTAGAAATTACTTTAAAATGTATTATAAATTATCTCAAAATTTGAATAGCTGTAACATAGGCTAACATGTTCTAATCATAAAGTTTCTCCTGCAGCAGTTTGTTGTTTTATTTTTGTGTTTTGGACTCTAGGTTTTTATAAAATGATCTTTTGGAAGAAATATATATGAAATCTTAATACTGCAAGTGCATTTTAAAATTAAAACTCTCATAAAAGATTAAATTAAATTAAAACTCTCATTAAAGATTTATATATTGGATCTTATAATATGATTTAATCAATATAATGGTATATTTTAAAATAACTCAGCTTCCTAGAAGCATAAAAACAATTTCTCTACTAATTAACTTCTTTCTCATCTGAAATGAGATAAGAAGAAGATAAAAGAATAATTTTAAGAATAATGTAAAGCAGGGCCTCATTTTGGAGCTACAAGTCCCTGTGATTATCTTGCATTTTTCCCTCCCCTTTCATTATGGCAATATCACTTTATGTAAAACAAAGTTACTCTTCTTTACCTCTACTTTTTTTCAATGTACTGAATTTTCTTTAGAAGTCACCTGTTAAAATGTATTTTGGTTTTGGAAAAGTATCTTGAAAACCTACCTGGATAATTTTAGGTCACTATCAAATTATAGGAAATTTGAACAAAAAATGTTCAATACCTTGACAAACTATTTAATTCCACTAAAACTTTTGAAATAAAGCTTTGAATTTAAATTAGAAATTTCCATTTTATCAAAATATATTACAGGGACGCCTGGGTGACTCAGTCTTTAAGCGTCTGCCTTCAGGTCAGGTCATGATCCCAGGGTCCTGGGATCAAGCCCCTCATTGGGCTCCCTGCTCTGCGGGAAGCCTGCTTCTCCCTCTCCCACATCCCCTGCTTGTGTTTCCTCTCTCGCTGTGTCTTTCTCTGTCAAATAAATAAGTAAAATCTTTAAATATATATATATATATATATATTACAAATTTCATGGTCTTAATTGTTGCTTCAAAACAAGATATTTTTAATATATGTATAATTGTGTTTTAAAAGTTGTTAACATAGGGTTTCATCAAGAGAAGAAATGTTTTAGAGACTTTTAACATACAAATCAATATTACTATAAGATTAACTGAGTCACTTAAGACATTAATAAAAATCAAGGTTCACTTTTACTTTTTCCCCATAACCTAGGTAGACATGGTCCGCATAATGTAGGGATGGGGCCCTCAGCAGCTAATAATGGAAGGGAAAATACACCAAAGCTGAAGAGATTGTCTTAGCTGGAGGCCAGTAGGAGGAAGAATCTGGTGAGGTTCCTTTCAGACATGCCTTATGCACTTTGATTTTTTAATGGTTTGAAGGGCCAGGGTAGGTACAGAGAGAACAAGTTGAGAATGTGCTGTCCTTGCCTACCTCTCCTATTTGAGAAGAAGAGGAGCTGTGGGGGGAAAGGGCAGGGAAGAGAGAAAAGGAGGTGGGGGGAAGGAAGGGAGAGAGTACATATATATTTTAAGTCTCCTGGAAAAGACTAGACACAGAGATTCAAGGTTTTTGTAAATACAGAAAACAAAATCTGGGTGGCAAAAGGCAAGGGATATGGATATTTCCTGGTTTTCAAACAGAGAGAAAGAGGGGAAAGACACACACACATGCACACACACACACAGAGAATTCTGTAAATTTAATGAATAAATTTCTGTTTATAAAAGATTGAGAAAAATCAATGATCATTATTATAAATTTATCATTGAGAGGAAAGATGTCCCAAAATAATTTCTAATATTCAGCCTTACAGAGTAAAGAATAGATTTTGTAATTTCTGGAAGTATGATAGAACTGTCCTAAGGACATGTAACAGATGTGTAAATTGAGATCAGAGTCATTATCTGTTATATTGTGTAGTAATGTAATCTATTAGTATGAAAAAATTATTTCTTGCATACACCTTTTAGTGCTACAACTGAAAACACTGTCCAACTCCCACCTACCCTGTGATCCCTCGGAATCATCGATTCACTGGGAATACACAATAGTAATCAATGAGAGTATCATTAGCAAACATATCTTGATTTTAGTGAGGCATTTAAAAGATTCATTACATTATCTGGACTATATTGGAAGATTCTAGTGAGAGAGTGAAGATGGAGAAAATTTTTGCTATTTGAACACAAATTCAAGAATCAGTAATTGGATCACCCTAAAAAGTGATTTTGGTCAAGATCCTAGTCACATGGAATGCTCTTGAGAAATACAGTTCTCTTTTACACCAGCATGACATTGCACGTGGAATTTTAATGCCTTCTGTCCAACTGATACAAAAATCCCACTCTTTATTCACTAACCAGTAAAACCTTTCCTGTCACCTTCTCTAACATTCAGCTCTGTTTCTGTAGGACTTCACACCTTTCTCAATTGGCATATATTTACTGTAATGTTTACATATGAATGTCCCTAACTTCTTTATGAGAATTTTAAAAATAAGCCGAAGCCTTATTTACACTTGGATCTGGGTACAGGACTAACATCTGGCATTCAATCAGTTAATATGTGGTACATGAGTAAAAGAGGAGCATGGGCATGTTAGATTTCTGGTGGTTATGTTTTTCTAATTACAATTAAGTTGAAACTATAGTTAATTAGAAAGAATTCCCTCAAAAAATCAGAATAAAAATCTGTTTCAAAAGCATTACAAGAAAACCTGGTAAAGCAGTTTTATTTAGACTTCTACAAAAGGAGAAAGAAAAAAAACTATTTAGAACTTGTTTTTCTAGGTGCATTTTCTCTCAATTTAATTTTATCTATGGAAATTAGTTTTATGTTTTCATTAATATTTTTCTATGAATGCAGAAACAAAGATTAAATTATTGCTTTCTCTTCTTAGCATTATTTATTGGCTTGTCATTGATTATTTAGTTGTTATTTTACTCATGTTATTTTACATATATATAACTAAAACTAGTCACAATTCCATCTCAGGAGAATTGGTCTTCTATCTTCTGGAAAATAGATACAGACTGACTAGATGCTGAGATAAGAACATGTCCAGCACAATATCGAGGAATAGACTAAAAATAAATTCAGGGTAATTCTGCCACACATAGTTATATAGATTTTTGTTATAGCATAGACTATAAAGGAAAGAATCAAGGGCCCTTTGAGACAGGATCTGAATCAATAAAAAGAAATCCACATAGGAGCAAGAAACATTTCCAAGTTAAAGTCCAGAGGACATATCTGAACTCAGTAGCTCAGATTCATCAGAGGTTGATGTTTAAGATAAAGAGGGGAGAGTTGGATATTGAAAGGAAGTTCAGTTGAAATTTCTGGAAACCATTCTCAAAGGCAAGGCTCTTGGGAGTCAATCCCTCTATTAAGTGCATGATACTTTGAACCTAACATCTAATCATTGAATTACATCCAATTTCTCCAACATCTGTCAATATAATTAAGCAGTAATAAGATTGTTTTTGCTAAAATGATCTTTTTAATTTAACCAGAAGGGATTCCATATCAGAAACATCATTCAATCCATGGACAGGGTAATCTTCAATATTTAACATAGGAGATAGTTAAAGATTTATATTTATATTATAATAAAATATACAGTACAGAATTAAGCTCAATAGTAGTTATCAAAGTTATATTAATTATTTATTCAAATACATTCATTTAAAAAAATTCTCACAAAAAGAACAGTCAAGGGGAAAAATATCTAGAAGGTCGTTAAAGAAGTCATTGAGAGGACATGACCTCGTGTTGATCTGCAAACTGGATCCTGGCAGTTAGGAGGCACCTCACTCTCTCTCTTGTCCTTGAAATGTATGTTCTGTCCACTATTTCCAATTAGGAACCACTTCAGTGACAGAGTCTTAAGAGAGTAATGCATTATTGGTGTCATCTGGACTGTATACATGACAACCTCATTAATGCCTTTATATAAACTTTTAAGATTTGGGGAGTGGTGTGAAGATCTACTTGTCTTGCGGGTGTCCAACACAAGCCTGGAATGCAAGTTCCTTTGCTTATTAAAACTGTCCCCCACCAATTTGGAGTGGCTTGTCTCTTTCTTCTGGCTCTCCTTGCCTTGCATCAGTGGGGACCAGTTTCAAATTTCACCTGGGGAACTCTTGAGGCTGTGAACCAACAAAGGTGAATTATATTTTCTCCAAGGGAAAAAAAATGAAGAGAAAATATTGCCATTTATCTAAATTAAGTTAAAAGGCTAAAATTTTAATATATACATATGAATCATGTATATAATGAAATGTTTTTGGTTAACATGTGAATTCTCATTTTCCTACTTTTCTCTTGATTTGTGTGTAATTGTGAACCAGGGTACCATGGACCTTTGTGTGAGTTGGATATGAGTGAATGTGAAATCCCACCTTGTCTAGATGGAGAAGATTGTGTCAGCAAAACTGGTGGAGACAACTGCCTCTGTGCTTCTGGTTATACAGGTAAACCTCTGCCTGCTCTGTCTATATCATCATATTGCTATCTGTGAATAAATGGCAATCTTATATTTACTCTCCAGAACCTGAAATAACCTGGTATGTGCAGGTAGGACAGGACATGCAAGAGACTCTTTGTTTTTTGTAAAAAAAAAATTAATAAAAACAAAATTTATGCTTTTTAATCTACCATTTGCTAACAGCTAAGAAATATATGGATTATATTTCAAGGTATTGTATACTTTTATGTTTTTTGAATTGAAGTGTATCTGAATTATGTTTATATTGTTGTAATATAAAGAAGTATCAGTGTATGAATAATCTAAGAGAAATAATACTGTCATATCAATTACACAAATGTCATTAAAAATGTAATAAGATTAGCTCTTTTAAATATACTTACATGCCAGAAATCAGGGAGTCATTGTGAATTTAAAGTTCTAGCAGAAAAATATAATTTGGAGTTAGCTGTCTTAATATCTATTCCACAACACAAATGTTAAAAGACAAAAATCACCAAGAAGCTATGGAAAGGAAAATTCATTAGCCCTCTAAACTTCTGCTGAGAAACTGCATTTATGAAATACAAAAAGCTTTATTATTTTTGTATACCAATATTAATTATGTGAGTCCAGCAAAAATGTATTGAAATCTCAAGTTTCAATTTATTAATATCTGAATTTTACACCACTGGGATCTCTTGGATTCCTTTCCTGAGGGAAACTAGTTTAAGTGTAGCTAATATTACATTCTATACTTGCAGGAGTAAAAAACACTAGAAAAATAGAAATAAGATTGGAAAGCAAAACTGATTAAAAAAATTAGAAGTATTTCAATCAGATAAGTGATCAGAAGGCGAGGAAAAGTTAAGTGACTTGAACAAAAAATATGCAGGTGTCTTTCCTGAGGAATCCTGACAGATGGCGTCAGAGAAGGTTACCTTGGTAACAATGGTCGTATGCACAAAAGTCTCTGCTTAAATTTAAAAAAAAAATTAAACCCTTATCTACAGATTTTATTACATAAGTAAGAGGCAGTACGTTTTGGCAATAAAACAGTATCCTTTCTAAATGTCATGTTGCCCATCGTATTCCAAATTCCTGGAAGTTTTGTTTGGGACCATAGATTCAACTTCACAATGCCATTCACCATGCTGTTGTTTTCTGCTGCTTATTGCTTACAAACACTGTTAAAATAGGAAATGACACACTGAGCTCGGTATCAATGAGAAACACATTTTGTAAAATTATTTGATGTAACACATTGTTCTGCTATTTTAAATTCATTGTAAAGTTTGAAGGATTAACATGTTCTTTTTTTTATTTATTTTCACAACCTCTCTATTTTTATTGAAAGCTAATGTGCTTAGTGTTGTTTCAAACTTTAAGATCGATTTGCCAATTATACACCCCTGTGGAAAAGTTGAGTGCACAGTTGACTGTGCAATGTAGTCTGGAACAGGAATGTAAATTTGGGGAGTCATCAGATATACAACTATAATACTGGATAGGATCACAAAGAAGTGAATGTAGATAGAACAGGGAAAAGGACCAAGGTCTGACCCAGGGGCACTGCAATATTTAGGGGTCCGTGAGAGGAAGAAGAACCTATAAAGGACATTGAAAAGAGCAGTCAGTGATAGAGGAAGAAAAACAAGGACAGATGGAATGCAGAAAGCCATGTAAATTCTTTCAAGTAGAGACAATAACCAACAGTGTCAAATGTATTATTAGGTCAAATAAAATAAGGACTAAGTTCTGACCATTGCAGAAGCAATGCAAATGTCATTAATGACATGGTCCAGGAAGCAGTTTGGCTGGAGGGGAGGGTGCAGAAGTCTGTTTGAAGTGGATTTTTTTTTTAAAAGATTTTATTTATTTATTTGAGAGAGAGAATGAGATAGAGCATGAGAGGGGGGAGGGTCAGAGGGAGAAGCAGACTCCCTGCTGAGCAGGGAGCCCGATGCAGGACTCGATCCTGGGACTCCAGGATCATGACCTGAGCTGAAGGCAGTCGCTTAACCAACTGAGCCACCCAGGCGCCCTGTTTGAAGTGGATTTAAGAGAGAATGTGAGAAAATTATATTGCTGAGAGTGAACATGCACAATTTAGTAAAGGAAGGTTTTTATTTGTTTAAGAAGAAGCAAGAAATGACGCTTGAGGAGGGACAGATTTAAAATAAAAGGCTTTTTCTCACTTATATGCTTACTAAAAGACTCTGACTCCTGTTTGAAGAATAGACTGCAGAGTTTCAGTAGCAGCAGAGAGAGAAATCAGGAGGCTTTGGAATTACAGTTGACCCTTGAACAACATGAGGGTTAGGGGCGCCGACCCCCTTGCAGTAGAAAATCCACGTATAATTTTTGACTCTCCCAAAATGTTACTAATAGCCCACTGTTGACCAGAAGCCTTACCAATAACAGAAACAGTTAACACACATTTTGAATATTGTATGTATTACGTACTGTATTTTTACGAAAAAGTAAGCTAGAGAAAAGAAAATGTTAAGAAAATCATAAAGAAGAGAAAATAAGTTTACAACACTGTATTTATTTTTTTTAAATCCATGCATTTCAAAACCATGTTGTTCAAGGATCAGCTGTAGTTTTAAGTGATAGATTAGATCAGAATTGCAAAGTAGAGATGGTGAGACATGTCTATATGTAGCATATCATACATGCTCAATATATATTCATGAATAGATGAACATTAATAATATATAAATATTAAGGTGTATAACTAATCATTGATTAATCAAACTATGTGCCCTTTCCGTCTCTGATGAAAAAATCTTTAACTCCCTCTCATTGATTCATTGGGTTCTGAAACATTTTTTATTTACTTTTACTTTGGGAATTCAAGCTGTTCTGGAATGATGCTCTCATAAACATACATTCATAAAGCATATATTATGTAATTGATTAATGGGAAGCCCACTTACAATTCCATGGGCTTCCTTTCAGTCACTAAATCTGAATTGGTTTGGCCTATTTTCCAAGGAAAAATGTGTATTTTGAGCTCATCAAATTATGCTTGGCTTTTGGTTAATTAGTGTAGGTTTCTCGTATTAAAAGGAATGAGCTTTTTTCTTAATTTCAAGATTTATTGGAAAGTTACCAGTACCCACCTCACTTGCCATTGTAAAAGTGGGTCTCGCACCTGGTTAGATGGTCTAGTATGAGCCTTCAGGTGAATTTACTAGGCAGTAATTGGGGTAGCCAAGGTGCCTTTGTAGATACAGTTAATTCTGAGATGATTTAGCTGTCATTTCAGGCCAGGTGTATCAGGGACTGGCAACTTCCTGGACGGGTTGGAGGGTTGAATTCTCATACTTCTACTAGAAAGCTATGACCATAAACATAATTCACTCATACTTACTCTCTCCCTAATATAGATATATCTGGGAGACATTATAACATGATACACAGCAAATGATATTAATTGCCATGGAGAAAAATTGTGTAGGAAAATAATTATAGGGGCTGGAATAAGGTTAGGAGTTGTGGAGGGAAACTTAAACAGCAGTCAGGGAAGGCCATGGAAAAACTGATTTGGTTTGAGATTGACATGCCATTTGGTACACACATACTTATGTGTATAGATAAAGTGGTAGATTGAGAGAGACAGATGAAAAACCAAACTTACATTTAATAACCTATAAAGATGAAAATATGTCCCTAATAACAGATTTTTATATTTTTATATACCTGGACCATTAAGGGAAGAGGTTAAACTAATAAAGAAGCTTTGATATTTCCAGAGGATATTAGAATCTTCATAGTGTATACATAAAAATATATTTAAAAATTCATCATCACATCACAAATCAAGTAGAGAAACATCTAAGAATTTTAGTTGTGGCTGGAAGTCTAGCAGCAGTCTGCTAGCTAGGAAAAAAGCAGACATTGTGTACAAAGACTAATCTAAGTTTAAGATTTTGAGGATTTGCATATTCATCAAAATGCTTTCATTTCCACACTTATGTGTAATGTAGGCCCTGTACTTAACCATGATTTCACTTAAAGCAGGCTGAAGAGTGGGGGGATAATATTTTAGGGCAAACATGAAAGTATAACTAACCTGTACCCAGAAGCAACTTCTTTCAATATTCTTAGATATTTCTTCTGGTTTTTACTTTCATATTTCTTTTTTTTTTTTTTAAGATTTATTTATTTATTTATTTGTTTATTTTAGAGAAAGACCATGAGCAGGGTGGAGCCGCAGAGGGAGAGGGAGAGAGAGAAATCTCAAGCAGACTCTGTGCCGAGCATGGAACCTGACTTGGGGCTTGATTTTACAACCCCAAGATCATGACCTGAGCCAAAAACAAGAGTTAGATGCTTAACCAACTGCCCCACCCAGGAACCATTTGCTTTCATATTTCTAAATAGCATGCTTATACTGCTATTTCTTGATTTTTTTTCCAATTTTTCACATTATCTAAATAATTTTTCCTGTAGAAAATATTTAGCTGTGTTATCACCTTTTCTATTCATCAACTTATACACATTTTTCCCACTACTTCTCCCAAAATGATTACATCAAAAAAATTTTAGTCAAAATGTCACTGTTAATATTATTATAACCATACCAGTTTTCCTTTTTTAGTTTCATTTTATTTTTGCTCAGTTTGGTAGACATATGTTTTTTCCAATATCTTTATTACATTGTTAAAGAACATTTTGCTCTCATTTTTAATTTCCAAAAACTCATTCTTGTCTACTATTTTTCGGGCATCCTTTAACTTTTATTGATAAGAAGTTTTCTTTTTTCTTTTTTCTCTATAATAATATTCATAGGATTTTCAATTATTTTAGCCTTTGCATTATCTTAATTTCCAAATTTCATTTTTTCCTCTGTGTATATTTTCTTTTTTTTATGTATCTCTTTATTTAGAGGGGTGTGTGTGTGTGTGTGTGTGTGTGTGTGTGTGTTTTAGTATCAGATACTCCCTGATTATCAGTTAATATCTAAGAGAGAACCAGTAAAATGCTAATCGAAAACTCTGAGTGAATGAAAAGTCCTTGACTGGTGATTTTTGTACTGTGTGTGAGTGAGCACAAATGCCATCTATTTTATTGGAGAAATCTGAAATGTCATTACTGATGGGCCTTTTCCCTTTCACTGGTTTTCCTAGAAAGAAATGGAGGTGGAGATAGGGATCATTATCAGGGAAAGATGTTTGACAAGATTTTGATAAACCAGAACCTTAGGGCCAGATAGTTCTGTTTGTTAGAAACAGCCAACACATTTTTAGGGAAACAATATGTAAAATTCAACTGTTTTTTCTAATTGCTTTGAATTATTACTTCAAACCTCTAATGAAAGTGTACTATAAAGTGATTGTGTGTTAGTGGAACTCTGCGGAAATCAACAGACCAATATGGTCTCTAGCACAGGGCAAAGTAGTACAAAAAGAGGACAGAAGTCATAGGAGGAAAGAAGCAAAGCAGTGGGTAAGAGGTTGGCATAGCTCACCTGAAGAAGTAGAAGGAAACACACAGTCTTTCAAGAATTCTTGTTCATTAATACCACTTCCAGACCACCATTTTTGCCTCTTCCCCCACCAAATTCTTATCTCCTCCTGTCCCAGCCTAAATACTGTGGCTCACATTTATAATCACTGCTTCATTTGCTTCCATTATCTTACCCCTCTCCCATTCCATAATACTCACCTTAAAAAAACTCAACTCTGATATTAATTTCAACTTTCCATATACTTTTCTCTTATATGGATTGTGTAGGCCAGGAGAAAAAACACATGTACACACACACACATACACACACTTGATATTCTTACCTTGACTTCTTGAATACAGACCTTAAGGAAGCCCTTGGTGCTGCATGACAATGCGACTTCTCTCTAATCAATTCAACTTCCCAATATCCTAGCCTATTATTTCTAGCTCTTTCTTCTCTTTTTAAATCCCCATAAGTCCTTCCTCTACTTAAATCTCAACTTCTAACTTTGTCTCATATTCCTGAGAAAATAAAAGTGATCAGAAAAGAATTTATCTTTTCTCTAACAACTGCCATTCTATGTGAATTTGCACTCATATACTGTGTTTTTTTCATTTTTCTCTCTTCCTGTCCATGGTTAACCCTTCCACTGGTAAATTGATTCTGTCCTTTATCACTTTATCACAAAGGATATTCATCCTGGAATTATTTTCTGTAATATAAATTCTTCCCTCCATACTATGTCACTACTACCAGCATGTAAATATTAGTATTTACCTCTTTCTCATCTCATTTTTAATTTTTCTCTTTTACACTTCTGTTTCCCTCTCATTAAAACAGTATTATCAAAATCCATTGTCTATATTGAGTGTCCATTTCCTCACTTCTCATTATTTTTCAAACCCTTTTCCAAATCATGCTTTTAATCCCAAGACTAAAATTAAACTCTTCTTGTTGGAGGTCGCCAATTAGCCCCACACTGCCAAATTCAAAGGCAAATTATTTTTCCTCATGCTAGTTATATTATCAGTAGCATTTTACCCATCCCTTCTCCTTAAACACTTTCTAATCTTGAGCTCCATGTTTCCACAATCACTAATGTCTTGTTTCCTTTGGTGGATCCTTCAACTGTTCAGAACTTCATTTTTGCTCTCCTTTCTCTAGATATATTCATTAAGTGATTTCATCTGTGTTTTTGTTTGTTTAAATACCATACATATATTGAAAATTACCTAATTTGTTTCATGAGTTCTGGCTTCTCCCCTGAACCCCCAACTCATATACTCAAACATTTCCACTTAGAAGTCCATATGACATCTGATTCCCCAGTTCTAAGGGTTTATCTCAACCCTGCTCTACCACCAGTGTTTTCCATCTCAGTGAATGGCACCATTGATTACCAGTTTCTCAGGCCAAAATCATGGAGTTATTTTTGACTATTTATACTTCACCCTAAAGTTCGTCAGCAGGTCCCATTGGCTGCATCTTCAAAATACATTTTAATTCAACCATTTCTTACAATCTGCATTACAATGACTTTCATCCAAGCCAAAATCATTTCTTGCCTTGACTATAATATCTTAACTAGTTTTCGTCTTTCACTCTTGTTGCATTAAAACATGTTAAAATATATCCCTCATCCAGCTCCCAGAGTGATCATTTAAAAATATAAAAAAGATCAATTCACTCTCAACCTCAAAATACTCCAGTGTTTCCCATGATGCTTTGGATATAACACATACTCCTCACTTTGCCCTACTAGATCCTGTATCAGCCTGGTCCCTGGCTACGTCTCTGATTTCATTTCCTGCTATATTCTCCCTTACTCTCCCAGTTGACTTACTGTTCTATCTGGGTATGAATCATGTCCCTCGGACATGAGCATAATTTTCTCCTTTATTTCATCAGGTCTCAAACATGAGTTCCTCTTAGAGACCTTTCTACATTACATAAAAATAATACTGTTTTCCTCTATCTGTCTTCCTTTGTTCCTCCATAGCAATTACCACTGTCTAATCATTATACCACTTAATTATTAATTTATCTCTTCCTGCTAGAATTGAATCTTTTCAGTGGCAGGATATTTTCTGTCTTTTGTTCACTGTGGTATCTCAGTGCCTAGAAAAGTGCCTAGGACATTAAAATCATTCAAATACATTATCTATCTATCTACCTATCTATCTATATATGATATATACTTATATATATTATATATATATTAAAACATTATACACTTAATTTGATTTAATTGTATTTGATTTTAACTTTTTTATGTGTTAATGCACATAACTGCTTAGTGATTATAGAGTTTTAAGTGTTTTCTCTTTTCATTTACTTCCCATAATGCCATTAAAATGAACTTTTTTTAAAATAGGAAATAAAATTCTCACTTTTATAATGTTGACTTATTGATACTGTGGCAAACTATTCAGAGAAGTTTTTACTGCTTATATGCTGAAAAAGAAAACTCTGCATATCCAGCTCATTCTGAATTAAAAGCATGTATATATGTGAATCCATAACACCATAACACCAATTCTAAATTCAAAGGCAATATAATTTGATTTAATATTACAAAGTAAAATAGTTATATGCAATAAATCCAAAAGTGACCTAAAATGTAAAATTTAGACCTTTTCTTTTACTCATTAACTCACAATAAATCTTTCTAAAAGGAAACCAATGGCAAATTAAGCCAAGTGACCTTATCATTGGTAATTCTTTATGTAATATATAACAATCTTGAGGCAGTTAATATTTTATATTCTACAAAATAAGATGCTAAAAATAATGGTTGAGATGATATACTGCCTAATAAAAGTGTATCAATTATCAGATATTTATAGGTCATTATCCACTTATATTTAGTTTTCTAGGGCAATGCTATTTATATGTCATAAATGTGTCCATTTGATATTTTACAGAGAAATTGGGCCTAGAGAAATTCTATAGATATGTTATTAAAATATATTTTATATACTATCATTAAAAAATACTTTATTATGCAAGCAAATGATTAATCAGAATGATGCTTAAGGCCATTGAGTACCCAAAATAATAATAATAGGACAATTCAAAATGTTAGGCACTGGTGGTTTTGTTTCTTAATATTTTCCTTCTTCCCAGGTTCTAATAGGTATGAGTACCCAAAGATAGGAGTAAATCAGATTAGGAGATTTAGTCCTGAAGGCTCAGTAACTTCCAAAATACAGGGCTTTCTGGTAAAGCCATTTTGAAGAATATACCTGTAACCTCTGTCCCACTGTGAGAATATTATAATACTAATAATCTCCCATCATAAACAGAGATTTTGGTATAAACTGAGAGTTAGGTGTGAAAAGCAGACTCCAAGTAAGCTTTACACATCTGTCTTATAGGATTGAGGTCAACTGAATGGTAAAGACCAAATGCATATAGAGTGTAGCAGGTCTACAGGAGTATTTCTAGAAAATAGACTTTGATATATTTTCTGAGGTAAACTTAGCAAACACTTCTGGTTCCCAGTTACGCCCTCTTGGCCGGCTTCTGATTTCAGCTGCATATGAAATGAGTAGTTCTTTCTTTTTTTTATTTTAAAGAGAGAGGGTGGGAGCGCATGACCAAAGGGCGGGTGGAGCAGAGGGAGAGGGAGAGAGAGAGAGAGAGAGAGATTCATCAAGCAGGCCCCACCCCCAGCCTGAAGCCTGAGGTGGGGCTCTATCTTAGGATCCCAAGATTATGACCAGAGCTGAAGTCAAGAGTGGGACGCACAACCCACTGAGTCATCCAGGTGCCCCTGAGGTGAGTAGTTCTAAGTGCTCTCAGCTCACGTCATCATGACAGTTCCCCAAGACAAGTGCTTGCTGAATGTCTGCTCCATCTCTAGAGTCATTTCCTATACTGTGGAGCCAGCTTAGCCTCCATGCATGCACAGCCTTCAAGGCATGCCTTCAAGGCATGCTTCAAACAATGGGAGATAGAAGACACTTTATAAATAACTCAACCACCTTCCTTTCATGTAGTTAATCCTGGTTATACATTATTCACTTCTCTCTTTTTGTAAGATTTTATTTATTTATTTGAGAGAGAGAGAGAGCACAAGCTGGGAAAGGAGCAGAGGGAGAGGGAGAAGCAGACTCCCTGCAGTCGTGTCCCCATTGCCTACTAAAGTATCTTTAATAAAACTTCTTCTGCTGACTTTTAATCTTTCTCTGGTCTCACTCTCCCTACTCCCTCATTCTTACTTCCTGAGATCATCTACCAAATAAATGAGTCATGGTCTCAGATTCTGATTTTAGCAGAATCCAACTAAGATAGTGGATTTATGACATAGGTGTGGAATCCAGTGAAGCTGCCCAAAGCCCAGGCATGGAGCATATTTCCGACCTTTGGAAGCATGGAAATGCTTTAATCAGTATATGAGACATTGCCATTTGAAGAACAGATTTTCCTTAACTGGCTAGAAAGGGCAGGAAAGAGAAGCTGAAGTACTTACACCAATTCTGTACCTTTTGGCAAGTGGATCTGAACCTACTTCAACTATTGAAACTAGACAACAACATAACCCCACAGCTATCTAAATGAAATGTGCTGCCTGTAAGAGAGACAATATCTTTACTTTTTTTTTTTTTTTAAAGATTTTATTTATTTATTTGAGACAGAGAGAATGAGAGACAGAGAGCATGAGAGGGAGGAGGGCCAGAGGGAGAAGCAGACTCCCCGCCAAGCAGGGAGCCCGATGCGGGACTCGATCCCGGGACTCCAGGATCATGACCTGAGCCGAAGGCAGTCGCTTAACCAACTGAGCCACCCAGGTGCCCCAATATCTTTACTTTTGAGACTGAAGTAGTCTCTTAGCATTTAAATGACTGTCAGCATCTCCAGAAAGTCAATATTTTCCATCTGTAATATAGTTCCTTCCCACACTGTCTTTATTTAACTGAAATGTTCAGTTAAATATAATATATTATAATAAATGTTCAGTTATGTATAATATAACCAGATTTAAAGAAACATTACAGGTCTTTTCAAATCAAGATACCAGAGCACTACCAGGCTAGTTAATGCTGGTTTTTAATCAGATAAATAAATAGAAATATAATCTATTAGAAAGCAAAGATCTTTGGAAACATTTGTGATATGAAATCTTGACCCCAATATCTCTAATGCATAGAGAAGAAAAATGTGTGGCCTGTGTTTTGAAAGGATCCTTCCCTCTGGTGCTTTAATGAGTAATTAATCTCACTGCTCTATTTTAGTTCCTTATCCTCTCTCTCTGAGACATTCTTTCACCTGTTTTTCTTGTCTTGAGTGTCTTTTTCTCTAAGTCTTTTTTGTAATAGTTACCAGCATTATCTGACTAAAAACACAGACCTCCTCGTGTGGGGAGCATCTTTATGAAGGTACACTTCATTAAGTGTGACTGTGCATGCCCCCGTGCACAATTGTGAGTGCACTCTTCTCAGGTCTCTTCACTGAGCTCCTGCATTGAGTCAGCTTGTCTGGCTGCTGGGAAAGCAAAAAGAGCAGGTTAGACTCCTTGACGTTGTGCTGCTTATATTCTCCTGAGACCCTGACAGAACCCAAGCTTTCCTACACGTACTCTCACAGTAATTTCAATGGAAACAACAGCAGGTGAGGATTAAGGAAAGGTAAGATATAATTTCTTCATCTTGAAACACAGGAGAGCCAAGTACTTCTCCCTGGAGGCAGAGGACCCATAAGAGATGGACTCATGCCTCACTTCTGCCACTTCCTCCTTAGGTTATAGTCAGACTTTGACCTGAACTCTATGTCCAGAAGAATACATCCCCAGTCAACCAATTCTCCTTCTATCTTCAAGATAAGGGTTTGACTTCCTAAACCACTGCTTTCTACCATTCAATTATTATGCACCTTGCTAAGTGTGATCCACAGGCTGAATCTATTTCTGTTTGGGTAGTAGGATTTATAAAGATAAGATTTTAAAATTAGGACAAGTCATGGTCCTCTTAATTTTTCCTTTTTATGAAAATTTAGAAAACCTGAAACACTGAGCATATTTTTTCATTTTGGAAACAATGGGCTGGCTCTGAGGAATGGCTGCTTCCTTGCAATGGGGCACATACTCTCCATTTTACTTGAGTTGTCAGCTGCACTTATTTATGCTGCTTACTTGACCACTGCATGCATTTGAGTTTGCCACCACCAGAATTTCAGAGGACCATAAAGACCATAAAGAAAAGATTCCCCATTCTCAAAACCTCCACTCTCTTCATTTGCTGTCCTTGTCCAGAATTCTGTCTATTCCTGGATGAAAACTTTTACATTCACCTTCCAGCAGATTCCAGCCATTTTATTGGCAAATAAATCATCCTTTGTCTCTCAAACTCTTGTTTGTCATCACTTGACTTGCTTATCCTTTAGAGGTGTAATGGAAAGACACTTTGTACCTTTAAACATTTACGATTTAAATTTCCTAAAAAAAATTTCCATTCAGGAAAATGCTTACACTCACAAAAACTCACCTACCCCAAAGAGGAGTAAAACAAAGCCAACATATATTTGTAACATTTGTACAGTATTTGAAATGGCGATTAGGTTTTTGACATTGTATTGATGTTTGCTTTTAAAGTGAATCTTGGCTCTGAGAATGTGAAGGTAGTTACACCTTTATTTAGTCAACTCACAAGAGTTCTTTTACTTTTTTGCCCTCTCTGAGGAGGAAGAGTGGAGGAAAGATAACGTTTTTCTCCCTAAGATATTCTTTTAAATTTTGTCTAAGGAGTTATATGAATATAATATTAATCTCGGGTCTAAAAGAAAACGTGTTGATTCTGATCACTTAGAAACCTTTAACTTCAGTTCCATGATGCCCATCTAATCTTTACAAAGGATAAATTAAGTAGACGTGTGGATGTTCTCTACCCCATGACCAAAAGGGGGTTTTTTTTTGCATGTATGAAACATTCAGGAAAGAGATAGGGGAAAAAAATCTCATCAAACCATGCATTAGAGTCTCTATAGGAACGTGTTTAGAATTAGGAACATTACACTTATTTGTCCAATTAAAACAAAAATAACTTCTCAATTCCATTTCCCTGGATCTACTAAGCCTATTCAACCTACTAAACCTGTTCAACTCTCCTGACCCAACATACATCAGTTCAAATATGGAACTGAGCTAAAGGTGACACAGACTCCAGAGTAATCACAGTAGTTTGTGTCTAAAAGCACCTGAAACTCCTGTGATCAAAAAGCCATTGATCAGTCAGGATGGGTCTTTTGAGACAAAAATCTTGCTGTACTTGTTTATTGTTCTTCAGTAATTTGAGATATATGAAACATGAGTCCCCACTATCCTAAGAACCACCCTATATCTTTTCCAATGGCTATTTTTAGAAGATAGTATCCTGGAATATTAAAAAAATTCACTCACATCAATTCCTCTTCCTCATCATTTTTATCTTCTGCTTGAATAGATATAGGATAAAGGCATGAGTTTCTGGTTTTATATTGTTTTCTTGCATTATACTTATATAAATAAATATATTATTATATTTATATATGTAATTAGAACATGTTATATTAATATTTTATATTTATTTACTTATAAAGTATATAACTATATTGTCAAACATACACCTGTTAGGTATAGGATGTTTCTGTCACTCAAGGGAGTTTCACAATTCCCTACAATTCTCCACAGTTTCCCTCAATTCTCCTCTCCTGGATTACTGAATCTCTCTTAGACTACTAAAGTGATGTTCTCAGTCAATTTCCTTGCTTCCATTCTTGGCCTTTTGCAATAATTTTTTTATAGAATGGCCCTACGTAAAAATCAGATCTTATAGCTCCCTGTGTAAAATACTTCAATGGACTTTTTGTTTGTTTGTTTGTTGGATAAGATCAAAACTCCTTAACCTAGCTCTCAAGTCCTTACACAATCTGTTCTACCATTATCCCCTTTTTCTCTAACATATTATCTGATGTATTGTCAGATCAATAGTAGCCTAATGCTATGCCACAATCGTCACATTATTCAGTGAACCTCACTTCATCTTATCATGCAGACATTTTGTCATCGCACATCATCACAAAAAGGGTAAGTATAGTACAATAAGATATTTTCAGAGAGAGGAAATGAGACCATATTTACATAACTTTTATTATACTATATTGTTATAGCTGTCCAATTTATTATTAGTTATATCTCTTACTTTAAACTTTATCATAGTTAATACATATGTATAGGAGAAAACATATATAGAGAGTTCAGTACTAGCCAGGGTTTCAGGCATCTACTGGGGGTCTTGGAATATACCCACCAAGAATAAGGGGAGACTGCTATAGTAACATCAAAAAACTTAAAGTGATTTTTTAAAATTTATTTATTTCGAGAGAGTATGAGTGGGGGAAGGGGCAAAGGGGAAGAGAGAGACAGTCTCAAGCAGACTCCCTGCTGAGCACAGAGCCCTGACACAGGCTTGAACCCACAACCCTGAGATCATGACCTGAGCTGAAATCAAGAGTTGGATGCTTAACCGACTAAGCCTCTTAGAGTGATTTTTTTTTTTAAAAAACTTAAAAATATGATTCAACTAAGATAAAAATGATAGTATTTACACATTTTAAAACAGGCAATCTTTTGAAGTTTTTGAAATATTCAATTTTTCTTTATATATAATATGGGTCTTAGAATAATACATGGTATTAGAGTGTCTTCTGAAATGTACACAGGGATATTAATTAACCACAGGGTTTTATTAAATAAATGAAATCAGAATTAATGAAGCTTTTAGTAAAGCTTGTCTAATGATGACAATTGTCTAATGAAAGTACATTGTGTGACAAATGTTAATTGGAGATAAAACCAGGAAATGTACACAAATAATTACAAACCACTTAGTCTGAATGCATGTTTTCAAAAGTAGGATTTAATTTTATCTGCTTTCCTAGTAGGAAATTTCTGGAAACTCCAAAGAAGTTTAAGTGTCACTATTACAAAAAATTCAGAGATGAAACAAGCTCAACTTCACTAAGTGAATGTTGGACTACATACTATAATAATGCAAATGACATCTAAGAAACAGCTCCTGCCTTCAAAGATAACAAAACCGTGCCAAGCAAATAAGCCTTTATAGAGAACTCTATAGAACATAAATAAGAGAAGGGAGGGAAAGCCTCCAGATTTTGTTGACAATCACATCTGTTGTTCAGAAGGCTGAACAGACTTGATCTACCTGTCCTGAGCTGACTTGACTGCTAGGTTGATAAAAGCAGGAGGAAAGGGACTGAGAGTTTGTGAGTTCCTACTGTGGTCCAAAACCCTTGTCATATGCTATTTCAGTAATCTGTGTTAGGCATTATTTCAGCTTATAGTTGAGAAGACAGGCCAAATTTAGATAAGTTGTCTGAGGTCTAAAGGCTCATAGAAGATTTGGGACTGTTATCCAGGTGTGGCATTTTCTTTTTCTTTTCTTTTTTTTTTTTTTTTTAAGATTTTTATTTATTTAACACAGAGAAAGAGAGGGAGAGAGCAAGCACAAGGAGGGGAGTGGCAGGCAGGGAAGAAGCAGGCTCCCTGCTGAGTGAGGAGCCTGATGTGGGACTCAATCTCAGGACCCTGGGATCATGATCTGAGCTGAAGGCAGCTGCTTAAGTGACTGAACCACCCAGGCGTCCCTAGGTGTGGCATTTTCTAAACCATGTAACTCAATCTGCAGAAACTTAAGGTAAAAACAAACCAAAAAAAAAAAAAAAAAGTCTGTCATCTTAATTATAAGTTCCTAAGAAATCAGTCATCTAAAGCTGAAAATAAAATATGACATATGCTCTCTTTGGTATTTCTGTGCCTCCAATTAAGTATCTGGCTTTGATTGACACTTATTGAATGATAGCTATATTCTAAATTGATTTATTCATAGTAAATTCTTCTCCTTTTCCAAACTTTATCTCCTTTTGTAACTTCCGTCTGAATCCTCTACCAAGAAAGTAAACTCACCTATGTATTCCGTCATATATAAACTTCTGGAACTTGAAGATGATAGACTAATTATTTAAATATTAATTAACCATTTTCAAATCATTTTTCTGTTTTATAGCTTTTAATGTTATGCATCTGTTGATTTTACTGAAACAGGAAAGTTAACATTCTCAGTACAGTAGAGCCACTTTAAAATATTTATTGTATAATAGAATTTGTCATTGAAAAAAATCACAATTTTAATCTTCAAAGATATATTTTATACAAACATGATATCTTATTATAAAGTAAAACTATAAATATGATCTAATAGCATGACTCAATGAGAAAAATCTAGTATCAGAAAAATATAAGTAAAAATGGCAAACACAGCTTGGGAAGCATGGGAATTATACCTAATCATGAACCTTTTGAGTATATTTAACATTCCTTCAGTTAAGGAAGGAAAATTCTATTGCTTTAAATATTTTAAAGGTTACTGAATAAATAATAAACCATAGAGAAACATGGCCTATATTGGTATGTTAAAAGGAAATAAAAAACTGATGAGCTATTCACTTTCATATCTCTACTTTATAAAGTGACTCTCAAACAATTCTGGTGGGTGAAACAGATCCCAAGGTCTAAGAGAGACAATCCCAATTTCTTATTCCCCTAGATGCATTTAATTAACAAGAAAATAATTGTGTCCCCCCAAAAGAGAAAGAGCCAAATTTCCTTAACGTGCCTACTTTGTAAATAAATTCTAAGTATGTATGACAAAGATTTGATTAAATGTTATGGTTTTGCCACACTGATGTCATGTATTTTCATGAGCATTCAAAGACTGGAATACAAGAGCTAGGCAGTTTACTAAATGCGGTATGATAATAGAAGTAAGATTAAAATAAATAATTTAACAGAGGAACAAAACCAAATTATTTTCTGGTGATACATGATAGCCTCTTACTTAATATCTTTAATTGACTACTTAATGAGAATCTCAAACCATCTGTTATATATATATCTTGTTTGTTTGTTTGTTTGTAATTCTGCCTCACTTATATCCCACCTTAGTAAAAGCCTCCATCACAAACTCCAGACACAAAACCGGGTGCCATATATGATACAAATATTTCTCTCATGCTCATATCCAGTCCATTACAAAGTCCTATTAGTTTGCACATCAAAATATTTCTCACTTAGTCCACTTACTTCCTGTACTACAACCACATCAGTCTAAGCTACCATTATATTTCATTGAGCCTTCAAATCTAGAATCCTAACTGGTATCTGTGCTTCTATATCCTCACCCTCCTTTTTCAGGATATCAAAATGAACATAATTTTAAAATATATGTAATAATAAATTACTCCTGCACTTGAAACCCTTAATAATTTTTCCATTATGATTATAATAATAGATAATTCCATAAGATGGTCTAAAGATCCATATGATTTGGACACTAATTGGTTTTTAAATATCTCCATTTCTGGGGCACCTGGGTGGCTCAAAAGGTTAAGTGTCCAACTCGTGATTTTGGCTCAGGTCATAATCTCAGGATCATGAGATCAAGCCCTGTGTTGGGCTCGGCTCAGCAGGAAATCTGCTTGAGATTCCCTCCCTCTCCTTTTGCCCCTCCCCCCACTCATGTGCATGCTCTATTTCTCTCAAATAAATAAATAAATCTTTGAAAAAGAAAAATAAATAAATATCTGCATTTCCTATTTCCATCTACATTAAACTTTGTTTATGTTTTGCTGGTTTGTGTCCTGAAACACATCTCAAAATCATTCTTTATACAGAAAACACTTTATCTTTTCTTTCTTGTCTGCCTGGAATGCTTTCCCATTTGCTTTCACATGATTGACTTCTTTAGATATCAGATCAAATATCACCTTCTCTGAAGGTCCTTCATATAGTATTAACCTATCTATAAATGAATTTAATATCTATTATATAATCTTTTATTTCCTTCACAGTGCTTACCATAATCTGAATATTGTTAGCCTATATATTTCGGTATTTTCTATCTCCAAACATTGTAATTTAAGCTCCTCAAGAACAGAGAGATGGTTTTGTTTTGTTTCATTTTGTTTTTAAGATTTTATTTACTTATTTGACAGAGAGAAAGAGAGCACAAGCAGGGGAAGCAGCAGGCAGAGGGAGAGGGAGAAGCAGAATCCCCTTGGAACAGGGAGCCTAATGCAGGGCTCTATCCCAGGACCCTGGGATCATGACCTGAGCCCAAGGCAGATATTTAACTGACTGAGCCACCCAGGCGCTACCAGAGAGATGTTTTGGTTCACAACCTAGAAACATCCCTAGCACACAGTAGACAATATCAATAACTGGTTTTTGAACATGTGAATAAATTCTGATAAAGTCACCAACATTCTAAGATTGAAAATATGGGGTCTTCAGAATATTTTCATATCTTCATATCACTTTATTAACCTGAATCAACTCAAACAAATTTCTCACTCTCAGAAGAGTTCATTAGAAGTTATAGCATTTCTGCACTTCTTGAAAAATATTTTTGTTTGCCTTTTTAATAGCAATAGTGCCAGTTTAGCTCCAAATTTGTCATGTGAATGGATAAATCCATTATAAATCTAAAAAGAGAATTTTGCCATTGGATAGTGCATAAGATCATGAGAACTTGTCCTCCCATATGGCAAAATCTCATTTTGATAGATTTTATATTTGACCTGTAATCAGTAATAAGAACTCTTGCTTCCAACTGAGGAACAGATATTGGACCTACCCTTCTGCTGTAAACACATAGAAAGTTTGTGAAATATGTAAAGCAACTCTTTTCATTTGAACTACAGACTGTTCAGGGCTATGATGCATGACAGATGGGAAACACACAAGATGATCTTCATATTCAAGCCAACTTTCTACCAAGGGATAGTTTCTAAACTAAAGCATAGGAAGATAAGTGTCATATGGACAGCAGTGGTCTTGTAGAACAGAGGAAATAAATATCAGCATTTGAGGCTGATTTGGGAGATAAGATTTATAGGGCTGGGTATTAGAAAGGTGTGTGTTTCTTTGCTTTCAACAATACTACTACAATAATCCAATACCCAGGAAGGATTCAAGACATATAAATGCCAGGAGTCATGCTCCAATTATTTACATCAGAATCTCTAAGGTTGTAAGTTAAGTGTCAGTATTAAAAATTTCCCATGTGATTTTAATGGCTTGTGGGTTGATTGATACTAGCAGAGAAACACACTTTTTTTAAATAAACACATTTTTTATTTAATAATAACACATTCCTAGAACTAGGCATACAGGCTTTGCTAAGTCTGAGGTTAGACCAGAATACAAAAACTGCCATCCCCACCACAAACATAGTAGCAAGTAAAAACCCATAGCAGTGTACACTGGAGGAGGGAAAGGAGTACACAGAAAGTCTCCTGTGGTGTAGACATGTGGAAATAGCCAAAGCTGATGATGGTACAGTGAAACTGAGAAAAATCCTCCAGACCACCAACGCCTAAATGAGGCACAAGGCAATGGAAGCCAAATGCTAGACAAATGTGAAGCTTGTGGCACAAGAACAAAAGCAAACTTTTGACTAGATTCACTCAACTGCTCATACTAATGTCCTGATGAAAGAGGAGGTATGCCCATATCCAATCATAAGTAGTGTTCAACTTGGTCTCTACCATTCCATACCAATGTCTGTTATTCAATTTAAACAAAACAAGGAGACACAAAAAGATCAATTTAAAAAAAAAATTGTCAAAAAGCAAAGTAATCAACAGAACCAGACTCAGAAATGACCTTAGATGTTGGAATGACCAAACAGCATGATTAATATTAATATTTAATTTTAGAATATTAAAATTTAGAATAAATATGTTAGAAGATCTAGTGGAAATGGAGAATGAGATAAGTGAGTAGATGGACAATTATAGCAGACATCTAGAAATAAGAAAAAGTTTAACAGAAGGTCTAGAAATGTTAAGCAACATCAGGAATTTTTATATCTTTTCTGACATATAATGAGCTTGGAAGTCATCACTGCTATTTTCAAAACATTACCACCACCACCACAAATAAAACAACAAACTGAAAAAAAAACTCTTCTTAGACCCATCAGAAAATTGAAGCCACGGGGAAATCATCACTCCAAAACCACACCAGAAATTGGTGAATACAAAGGACCACAGCTTAATGGGTGCAGAGGCCTATATAGGAAACCAAAGACAAAGATAAATATTTTGAAAAGATACACTTCATTTTAAAAAGGCAGAGGAGGAATAAAGCACTACCTTACCAATAGAGGAGCAGGGATTAAGAATTACATTGATGTCTCATCAGAAATCATGCAAGCGAAAAGAGTGTGGAGTAAAATACTTAAAGTGTTGAAAGAAAAATATCAAGCTAGAATTCAGTGTCCAGCAAAATTATCTGTCAAGAGTTAAGAAGAAATAAAGATTTATAAACAACAGAAAAAGGGAATTTGTCACCATTAGACCTACTTTGCAAGCAATACTAAATTCTTCAGAGGCAAAAATTATATAGGTCACTGTTGAATCACAGACCTGTACCTCTGAAACAAATAATACATATGTTAAAGAAAAAAAAAAAAGTAGGAAGGGAAAAATGAAGGAGGGGAAATCAGAGGGGGAGATGAACCATGAGAGACTATGGACTCTGAGAAACAAACTGAGGGTTCTAGAGGGGAGGGGGGTGGGAGGATCGGTTAGCCCAGTGATGGGTATTAAAGAGGGCACGTATTGAATGGAGCACTGGGTGTTAAACGCAAACAATGAATCATGGAGCACTACATCAAAAACTAATGATGTAATGTATGATGATTAACATTACATAATAAAATTAAATTTTAAAAAATGATATAGGTCAAAAACTCAGATCTACATCAAGAAGGAAAAGCATTAGAGAATAAATAAATGGAGTTACAACAAAATATTTTCTGTTTCCTAACTAACCTAATAGATAAGTGTTCAAAATAATAGTACAAAAGCGTATTATGTACATTATGGATAAGTGAAATGAATGGCATCAATATTATAAGTGATGGGAGGGAGGAATTAGGAATACTCTGTTTTGAGGTCCATCAAATAACTTGAAACAGTATAATGTTATTTGAAAGTGGACTTAGATTATTGTAAATGTATTTGTAAGCTCTAGGGAAACCACTATTTTTTTAAAAGCATAATATGCTCAAAGAGGAGATAAAATGGAATTATATAAAATGCTCTACTAGATTCATAGAAGGCAAAAAATAAAGGAATGAAGGAAGTTTATTAAAAATAAAGAAAACCATAATAATTTTTTAAAAACTCCAAATTCTGTATTATTCCACTTAGATTACTACTGACTTCAAATGCGAATGGTCTAAATTTACCAATTAAAAGACATAGACTGTCAGTGTGGATTAAAAACAAACGAATGACCATCCAAGCTCCAACTGCATGTTGTTTATAAGAAACCCATTATAAATATAAAGACACAGGTATACTAATGTAAAGAACTGGAGAAAGATATGCTGTGTTAACACCAAAGGAAAGCTGGAGTGGCTATATTAATTTTGGCTAAAGCGAACTTCAAAATAAAGACAATCGTCAGTAAAAAGGATACTATATGATTTCACTCATATGTGGAATTTAAGAAACAAAACATGAAACATAGGGAAAGGAAGGAAAAATAAAATAATATAAAAACAGAGAAGGAGGCAAACCATAAGAGACTAACTGTAGGAAATAAACTGAGGGTTGCGGTAGGGGAGGTGGGGGGGAATGGGGTAATTGGGTGATGGGCATTAAGGAGGGCACTTGATATAATGACCACTGGGTGTTATATGTAAGTGATGAATCACTAAATTCTACCCCTGAAACTAATATTACACTATATTTTAACTAAATTGAATTTAAAAAAGGAAAGCATTGCAAAATGTTAAAAGAGTCATAACAATCACCAGAATCAGACTCAGAGATTACTTTAGGTACTGGATCTATTGAACAGAAATTTTACAATAACTATGGTTAAGATACCAAAGTCCTGAATTTGTATGCACTTAACAATAAAACATTAAAATGTAAGGCTAAAACTAAGAGAACTAGAGGAGAAATAGATGAACCCATTATTATAGTTGGAGACTTCAACACATCTGTCAGTAATTTACAGATCCAACAGGCAGAAAATCAGTTAGACTATAACCAAAAATAGAACAGTAACATCAATGAACTGGATTTAGTTGAAATTTATAGAATATTTCACCCCAAAATAGCACAATGTAAAATTTCCTCTAACTCACATGGAGCATTCACCAGCATTTACAAATTTCTGGGGCATTACATATACCCTCACAAATTTAAAAAGAATAGAAATCATACCAAGTATAATCTCAGATTACAATGAATTAAACTAGAAGTTAATAACAGAAATATAGAGGGAGATTTTTTAAATATTTGGACATTAAACAACACACTTCTAAATAATACATGATTCAAATAAGTCTCAAGAGAATTTCAAAAATTCATTGAACCAAATGAAAATGCATCCTACTAAAATTTGTCATGCACTGAAAGTAGTACTTTGAGGGAAATTTATAGCATTGAGTACATACACTAGAAAAGAAAGATGTAAAATCTAAGCTTCCACTTTAGGGAACTAGAGAAAGAAGATTAATATGAATCTGATTCAAGTAAAAAAGAGATATATTAAAAGATGAATCAAATGTCATTGAAACTTACAACAGGCAAACAACAGAGAAACCAATGAAACCAAAAGCTTGTCCTTTGAAAATATCGTAAAATTGATAAAACTTTAGCCAGGCTAAACAAGAAAAAAAAAATAGAATCCTCAGTCAAATTACTAATATCTGAAATGAAAGAGGGATGGTCACTACTTATTCCATGAACATTAAAAGGAAAATAAATTATGAAGAACTCTGTGCCCACAAATTTGATAATGTAGATGAAATGGACCATTTCCTTAAAAAATACAGTCTACTAAAGCTAGTACTAGGGGAAATAGATAATATGAACAGTTCTGTATCTATTAAAGGAATTGAATCCAATTAATAACCTTCCAAACACACACACACACACACCAGATAGTTTCACTGGTGAATTCTAAATATTTAAGGAAGAAATTGTACAAATTCTCCTTAAAATCTTCTGGAAAGTACAAACAGAGGGAACTCTTCCTAACTCATATGAGGTTAGCATTACCCTCACACCAAAACCATATAAAGGCATGGGAAAACTAAAGGCCAGAATCACTTATAAATGCAGATTAAAAAATCCTCAAAAACATTAGCAAAATCAGTCTAACAAAGTGGAAATTACTCCATGTGTTCAAGGCTAGCTAAATATTCAAAAATCAATTAATGGAATTAATCACATCAACAAGTTAAAGAAGAAAAATAATATGATCCAATTAATAGATGCAGAAAAAAAGCAATTTCAATACACATTCATTAAAAACAAAAACCAACAAACAGAAAAAAACAAAAACAAAAAAAAACACCTCAGTCAGTAGGAATAAAGGCGAACCTTCTCCATTAGATAAAAACATTTCTACAACAAACCTACAGTTCATGCTATACTTAATAGGCAGTAACTGAATGTTTTTCCACATCTGACTGGATATCCTGTCTAATGCAATAAGCAAGAAAAGGAAAGAAGAGGTAAGAAAGGAATAAAAGTATCTTTAAGGGCACCTGGGTGGCTCAGTCAGTAAAATGTCTGTCTGTAGGCTTGGGTTGTGATCTCAGGGTCCTGGGGTTAAACCCTGCTCAGTGGGGAGTCTGCTTCTCCCTCTTCCTTCTGCCCCTACCCCACTCATGCTCTCTTTCTCTCTCAAATGGATAAATTAAATCTTTAAAAAAAAAAAAGTATCTTTGTCCTCAGATGTATGATTTTCTACGTAGAAAATCCCAAAGAATCAACAAAACAACAAAAGATCCTGGAACTGAGAGCTATCATAGCAAGCTTACAGGCAACAAGTTTAAGATAAAAATCCTATTGCCATTTTATATACTATCAATGAAAAATTGAACTTGATGTTAAAAACACAATATTATTTATATTAACACCCCAAATGAAATACTTAGGTATAAATTTAACAAAATATGTAAAAAATTTGTATGAATAAAAACTACAAAACTCTGATGAAATAAAAAAGATCTAAGTAGAGAGAAACCTTATTTCATAGACAGGAGTGTCAGGCATGTAGTTATTCCCAACTTGATCTATAGATTAAATGCAATCTCAGTCAAAATCCTGAGAAGTTGTTTTGTGCATATCAACAAACTGAATCAAAAGTTTCTATGCAATGGCAAAAGACGGAATAGCTAACACAGTATTAAAGAAAAATGAAATCAGAGGACTTCTACTACTCAACTTTACGATTCACTCTAAAGTCACAGCAATGAAGATAGCGTGGTATTATTGGTGGAAATATAGACAAACAGATGAATGGAAGAAATAGAGAACTCTGAAATAGGCCACATAAATATAGTTAACTGATCTTTGACAAAGAGCAAAGGCAATACAATAAAAGAAGGATACTCTTTTCAGCAAATGATTCTAGAACATGTGGACATCCACATGCAAAAGAGAGGGGGGTGAGAGAAAGAAAGAATCTAGACACAAACCTTACACATTTCATAAACATTAACTCAAAAAGGATTATACACCAAAATGTAAAATGCAAAACTATAATATTTCTAGAAAAAAAAAAAAAGAGGAAATTCTAAGTGACTTCGGGCTTGGAAATTAGTTTTTAAATGCAATACCAAAAGCCAGTTCCTCGGGTATCCCCAGAGAAGTTGGATCTTTGGACACTTTTCCAGTTCTTTCCTTCCCCAGGGCGAAACTGAGATTTGGGATTTTTTTCACTTGTTTGCTTTACATTAAATAAGAAGGAGGGATTATGGTGACTAGTTTCATGCTAGGTCAGACTACCGTCTTTGTTTTCACTGGTACATAGGTACTTAAGTATGCCAGTTCCCATCACCACTCCAAGACAGAACAGAAGCTGGTCCTTTAGGCAGCCCTCAAAAATGTTAGGGCATTGGAGGTATAGTTCAACTCTTTCTCTCCTAGGGAAAAGCCAAGAGCAGGGACTTACTGCACACTTGCTCTGCACTGGGCTGGGGCAGGGGGAGGTGTGGAAGTGCCTAAACACTAGTGCAAGTTATGGCTTTTTTTTTTTTTTTTTTTCTGTAGCCCCCAGGAGACTAGTGTAGGACAGACCCCCATCAGCAATCCAGGACAGGAGATATAGATCACCATCCTTTGTGTAAGAGCCAGAAACGTCAGGGCACTAGATGTGTGGTCCAACTCCTTCACTCTTCAGAAAGAAACTGGGAGCTGGGGGTTTCCCTCCTGATTATATGTGTGGCAGTGTGCTGAGATTGGGTGTTATAGCAAGAGAATGTCTTATCTTTTCCTACCAGTTTTGATGTGACTGGATTTTCACTCACCCAGGGTAGAGGAGCCTTTCTACCAGTTTCTGGATTTCTCACAGAATTGATCCATGTGGGGCACCTGGGTGGCTCAGTTGGTTAAGCGACTGCCTTCGGCTCAGGTCATGATCCTGGAGTCCCGGGATCGAGTCCCGCATTGGGCTCCCTGCTCGGCGGAGGGTCTGCTTCTCCCTCTCCCACTCCCCGTTTGTGTTCCCTCTCTCGCTGTGTCTTTCTCTGTCAAATAAATAAATAAAATCTTAAAAAAAAAAAAAAAGAATTGATCCATGTGTTGATATTAAATCAGTGTATCCATGGGAGGATGGAGAGTCTGGGGTTTCCTATTCTGCCATCCCACTCCACGTATACTTCGTAGTGTCTTTCTTATTGATATTCTTTCAAATATTTTCTTATCACTAGTACTCAGCAATTCCATTATGCTCTTCTTTGGTGTGATATTCCTTTTGTTTATTCTTCGGTGAGGGGTTTGATGAGCTCATAGAATCATTTTTGCCTAACTTTAATCAAATTTGGAAAAATTATTGGCATTATTTATTCAACAGCTTGTTTCTGTTTTCTGCTTTATTCTAGCACTCGTAATATGAGGGTACATGTCTGAGACACTTGATATCTTCCCATGGGTCTCCCAAACTCTGTTCTCTTTTTTATCGTTTTCCCCTTCTGTACTCATAGCTTTTCTCTACTTAGCATAGTTGCATAGTTCTTATTGCTATATCTTCAAGCTCTATGTCTACCTTTGTGGATGTTATATGCTCACTTGGAGGGAATGTATATTACAATGTTGTTGGATATAATGCTCTATATAATTTCAGTTGGAATGGTTTGGTTGATAGATTATTCAACCACTCTACTCTTACTGCTTTTATCATCTATTTTTCTTTCAATTTGAAAGAGGGGCTTTAAAATCTCCAGCTGTATATGCCTTTTAAAAAATTTTAGTTCTTTCAACTTTTGATTCATGTATTTTAAATGAAAGGCCCCAAACTGGAAAGACTGATAGTGTTCAGGGAAAAATAAGTAAAATTTAAAAGACTCTTGGAGTGCCTGGCTGGCTCAGTCAGAAGAGTTTGTGACTCTTGATCTTGGGTTTGTGAGTTCGAGCCCAATGTTGGGTGCAGAGATTGCTTAAATCAATAAATAAACTTTAAAAATTTTTTGAAAATCAAAAGACCTTCTGGATGAGAAAACAGACCAGGTAATTCAACTTAACATAAATAAATGAACAGTTCTGCAGTTAGATCCAAACCTAACTGTATACAGATACTCCATAAATAAATAAATATTTATTTTAAATATCACATATTTATTTTTATGTATATTAAATATGTATTATATTATTTATATTTATACATTATATATTATAATGTATTGCATATAGATAGATATAAGACATCTAAGGTCTAATATAAGATATCTGTAAGATATCTATATTTTATATTAGAAGCACACATGAAATAGAATTAGGAGTTGAAGTTGGACTGTATATTCATGGCATAATAGAATGATATAGACCGCATTGTTTCTACAGATTTCAGTTAGGTTTAGATGGGGTGATCAGGGCCCCACCCTTATGAGGAACTTGGTCTCTTGTAAGAGGCACCAGAAAGCTTGATCTCTCTCTCTCTCTGCCATGTAAGGACACAGCAAGATGGTGACCATCTACAAGCCTGGAAGAGAGCTTTCACCAGAACCCTACCATTGCTGGCATCTTGATTTCACACTTACAACCTCCAGAAATGTGGGAAAATAAATTTCTGTTGTTTAAGCCACTGGATCTATGGTTTGTTATGACAGCCTGAACAGACAGACTTAGACATAAAATAATATGGCTTCTTTATAGAGGCTTTATTAATAAAGGAAGATGTTTCAAGGGGAAGAATATTGGTTGTCAAAGAAAGAGTCTCAGTGACAGAGTCAAGTGCATCCGGAGTTTAAAAGTCAAGATAATGTGAGTACTTGAAAATATTATATGAGAGGTTCTTTAGATTTAGAAGGGATATAATATAATCAGCTGAACTCTAAGCACTGGTATAAAATACCTTTGTGTCTCTCTCGTTTCAAATAATGTAAACAAGCAAGAAACAAAAATCTTTTCATTTATCTCTCCAGGTCTACTCTATCTTAAATCTTCTATGTCAGTGTCCTAGGGCTGCTATAACAGTACCACAAACTGGGTGATTTGAAATAACTGAAATTTGTTCTATTATAGTTCTTGTGGCTAGAAATCTGAAAACATGGTTTCAGGATGGCTATGCTTTCTGAAAGTTCTAGAGAAGAATCTGTTCCATGACTCTCTCTTAGTTTCTGGTGATAATCAGAAATCTTTGGCTTCAGCCACCATTTCTCTCATTAATCAGTTCTCCCAAATTTTACCAATTACCTCCTTCTGAAAAAGTTCTGAATATTTTTAAATTTTCATCTTACTTCATCATTTGATCATTCCCTCTTTCTGGATTGTTTTGTTTTGTTTTACCTCATTCTTACCTCCATTCCACTCTGCCACTTTTTGGATCTATCTGCTCCTTTGCAGGCTCAGTCACCTCTTCCCAGTTATTAACTCCTAAAGTTCCTTTAGGCATCACCCTATGCACATTTCTCCATTCATTCTATATCCATCCACAGTTTCCATCTATGTGCGGTTATTTACATGTTGCTGTCTCAAGTCCTTGCCTCTTTTCTGAATGCCAGACCCTGGTAAAGAGCCTAACTGGTTTATCCTTTTGGATGTTGCGAAGACACCTCAGTATCAGCAACTTAAGAACTGTTGAGTTTTGAACTCAAAACAGTGAAAGGCACAGAAATCATCCATTTTGCTAACCAGGAATCTTAAAAACATTCCTAATACCTCCTCAACCCCCTTACCATATCCAATTCACAACAAAGTTATGTTGGTTGATAACCTAGAGAACTCAAAACAAACCATGTCTTTCCATCTCTACTATCACCAACCTTGTCTGATACTCTTTTATATAGACTTGGTCTTTTAAATTACTTTGGAGCTTATGTGTCTTTATCTGCATAGTAACTAGAGCAATTTTCACAGCCAATATCTATTATTTTACCTCTATACTCAAAAAACTTTAATAGCTTTCAGTTATTCTATCACAAGTCCTACAATGTTTCTGAATACTTTTGCAATCTAATCTGCATCTTTCCTCTGATTTTATGTCCTCCAGCTATTTTGATCTTATTTCTGTCTCTTATCGACCTATGCTTATTTCTGAAAAGCCCATTTATCTCCTGTTCACCTTCTACCAGGTGTCATTTTAAGTTACTTCTTCAGGAAAGGCCCTCTCCTGACATCTAAGAATTACTCTAATAGATGCTTTCGTAGCATTAATTAATCTTCCCTTAATGGTATTTTTTCATTATTTTAATTTTACATATATTTGTGTGATTCATTAATTAATGTATAACTTCCTTCTAGAATGTAATCTTAAAGAAGGCAGGGAGATACTGTTTTTGTTCACTAAATAGAATGCCTGGCATGGAATCAGATTGCTATCAATGCTGATTCAGTGCCACACAATGAATGAATATGAATGGAAATTTTTATATAATCTCTTTGACTTCAAAAGTAGAGGTAAATTATAGGCAATGATTTTAGGTTAATATAGAAAGAATGTTCTAACATATGCTCTTGTTTATAAATGAAATAGGCTTCCTTGAGAGTCAAATATTTACTAAAATAGTAATTTCATTACTTATGTTGTATCAGGATTTTAAATATTATCTCTTTTACTACTGCCAACAACCATGTATGGTAGACATAAACTCAATTTTTGCAGATAAAAACATAGGATCTTGTGATAGGCATAATTTTAGGAATGACTCCCTAAAAATGTCTTAGAATAATCTTTTCTACTTTGAATGTGAGTGAAATCTATGATTTTGATGAGATATCAGTTCCATGACTGGTTAAATTATATGGAGAAAGAGAGATTATCCGGATGGACCTAGTTTTTATTACATGAACACTTTAAGAACATGAAGTTTTCTCCAGCTGATGAATAAAATGGGAATTTGAAGAGATTCAGACTGTGAAAAAGACTTGACCTCTCCTTGCTGGCATTGATGATGGAGGGGACTACTTTCGAAGGCATGTAGTTTACCTTTAAAGAATGGGCATGGCTGACACACAGCAAGGAAATGGAGATGTTGGACCTACAGTGTAAGGAACTGACTTCTGTCAACAACCTGAATGAGTTTAGAAACCAATTTCTCCCTAGAGCCTCTAGATAAGAGCCCAGTTTGATCAGTACCTGATTTCCGTCTTTTGAGACCCTAAGGAGAAAAAACAGTTGAGCCTGCCCAGACTTCTATCCTATAGAACTGTGTTGCTTTAAGCTGTAAAATCTGTGGTGATTTAGATATGCAGCAATAGCAAACTAATATATCTACTGAAGGAAAAATGACTCCCCACATATCTTATATCTAAAATGTGGCAAAGGTAGGATGAAACCCCAAAACATGCCTGATTTCAAATCTCGAACTTCTTTTGCATTCAATCCACACTGCACTATACAAATATATTAGGGGCAAGAAAGAGGCAAAAAGACAATGCAGGTGAATCAGAAATTATATATTCTTTCCTGAGTTATAGACAATGTAGTACAGTTTTCAAAAGTTGCTCAGTTGACAGGAGATTTAAGTTCTAATCTTGGCACAATCATTAGCTTTATTATTTTTCTATACCTGATTTTTTTCTTAATTAAAAAGAGATCCCTTCCAGTTCTAGTTCCTATTAATTCTCTCGATTGGTTATCTGGTCCTCAAACAAAATAGCCTTAAAATATAAGAACTATCCTGACTTATTTTTTTTATTATCCCAAGAGTATATATCATACAACTGACTATCAGTGTATATCTCATCATTATAGGTGGATGGTAGCTTTCCTACAGCTACCCTCCTAGTTATTCTTTAGTAGCTATGAGGTAGTGAACAGAACTTCTGAAATGTAAAAGTGATCCTTTTCCATATATGTGACTGCAAACCTTGAAGCTAACATTCCTCCAGGAACCTCATAAAAAAAAAAATGAGTATCTTGTACAAAATGCATTTTAACATCTACAAACCCCATAGTTATTGAACCTAGATATTGTGTAATGACATCGGGAGCATTTCTTAGGATGAGACTGAATTGTGATAATTGTACTTACAAGTACATTGCATACCTTAGTTAACAATTCTCTGCCACTGCTTGCATAATAAGGAAGATTATGGTGGAAAACACTCTTTAAGTGAAAGAGCTACTTGTTTTATATCTTTAATTTTTAACTTGGCTTTTCTTTCTCACTGGTTCATCTTCCTGGCACACAGGATCCTTGTGTTGCTCTTTATCATTCCTTCCTGATGTTCTCAAGAGCAGGGCCTGAATCAGTAGCAGCATAATATTTGATAAATATGTTCTATTTTTTCACTCCATTTTCTCTGACAATAACTTGATAAAATCTACTTTTTCTATTTGAGTAGGAGTGTATAATATAACAATTGAATTTTTCTAAGAATTTCAGAGGTTTAAAAATTATAGCAATTTTAAAAATTATAAATACAGAAACATAAATTAAGAGTAAATTTGAACATTCTGAAGCAGGCTGGTATTTTGTTGGCTATATGAATGCTAATACACTACTGTTTAACACATGTTTAAGTGTATTGTGACCCCAGCTTTTTGCCAAAATGCTATTCACCTTCTGTATATGTCCCGTTTGAAGTGGATAACCATGTTTTAATGGTAAATGAAATCATTAAAACAAACAGTGTACAGAGATTATATTAAAAGCCTGACTACCTTTGTGTCTATCAATAGGATTTGCAGATCTGCCAGCAAAAAATATTGTAAGAGTATTCAAACTGCATGATTCAAAATGTTCAATGATTACATATGGGACTGATACAGAAATTTCTCACCTGATAAATAACATTGAAAAAGTCACCTAGGCACAGTCTGTGAGCTTTCATCTTCTTTTAGAACATTAAATATTGGTTATCGCCAAAGGAAGAATTTTACACTGGATGGGCTCACACTATGATCCTCAGTGGCTATCTCTAAATTTATCATCCTCTCCTTCACTTGTTCTGTGTACTATTACCCAGGTCATTTATCCTCCAGCTCATACACCCGATCTCCTATACTCCCTCCCCCCATTCCCACTGGAAACAAGCTATTTGTCATAATTTTGTCTCCTGTGCCTGTTGATTGTTTGAAAACATCAACCTATCATTATAAATCTCTCTCTTCAATCTCCTAGCAATGAAATTAACTGAAAAGACTTCCCCAGAAGTGCTTCTTGCTTTTACAAGCTTTACTATAAAAGCAGTTTTAACTCCTCATATGCATTTTTCAAACCTCTGGGCCATTGCTGTTCACCTATTCTACAACTCAAGAGCAACTACTAAAATGTGTGTAAACACCTGCTTTTTGAATGATCAAGGCATAACCATGGTCACTAAAAATTATTTTTAAATATTGATATGGTCATTCTTAAAATCTATGAAGAAATAAAAAGTTCTGAGAAATTACCCAATTATCTAATGAAAATTATCATAATAAAAATAATTTTCTCCATATATATTAGGGGAAACTGACAGGCATTTTTATCAGGTACTTGAACTGCAGAAATGAAGTTTTAATGAACTCAGAGTCTTGCAAATAAATAATTAGCCTCAGTATGGCAACTATACAGACAGACATATATAGAGAAAAAGGAAGAAACTATACACTGTAATGTATCAGAAAATTATCCAAAAATAACATGGCATATGAATTTAGATTCAAAGGAAAATAGACCTTCACAATTGGAGAAGATAGGAAAAGGGAATCTAAATTATTGCAGGTGAGGCATCTCCAATGGGTATGAAGGGTTATGATTAGAGTTTCATTCTGTAAATCGTTCACAGTGAGGCTAAGAAGGTCATGAAATTTAACGGGTATTATATTTTGATAAGGACTTTTTTTCATAGAGAAAAGGAGAAATTATTGAAAGTTATCAGAGAAAACATGTAAAATATTATTTGTGTTTTAGAAAATAAATTGATGTGGTAGAGGTTAGTGTAAATCCAAAAGGATGTTGTTGAAATAATGTCCTTTTTTTTTCTGAAATAATGTCTTCAAAATGCACTTGAGACAGTGAAACCGAGCCAAGGCAGTTGCTAGGGAAATAGGAAAACAGACCTAGGAGATACTGTTATAGAAAAGTTAGATATGGGATGTAAGAATTCACGGATGGGGGGTGCCTGGGTGGCTCAGTCGTTAAGCGTCTGCCTTTGGCTCAGGTCATGATCCCAGGGTCCTGGGATAGAGCCCCACATCGGGCTCCCTGCTCCGCAGGAAGCCTGCTTCTCCCTCTCCCACTCCCCCTGCTTGTGTTCCCTCTCTCGCTGTGTCTCTCTCTGTCAAATAAATAAATAAAATCTTAAAAAAAAAAAAAAAAAGATTCATGGATGACTCAGACTTCTCTAATTTGTGCTTCTGAATAGAAAAATGAAGATAAATATAAGAGAATCAATACTAACTAAGGGAAATACTTTCTTACCATTGTAGTTATTTAAATATAGTGTTCATATTTGTTAGAATTTGTATAAATAAAATTTTTCTGGGCTGGATTTTTTTTCCAGTTTTACTGAGATATAATCATATGGCATTGTATAAATTCAAGGGGTACAGCATAATGACTTGTTTACCTTGTTAAACAGTAACCAAAATAAGTTTACTTAACATTCATCATGTCATTTGGTTGCAAAAAAAAAAGAAAGGAAGGGAGGAGGAAAGAAGAAAAAAGGTGTGTTCTCCTCTGTGATGAGAACTCAGAAGTCACTCCTTTAACAGTTTTCAAACATACTTTGCAGCAGTGTTAACTAGAGTCATGTTGTATGTTATATCCTCAGTGCTTACTTATCTTATAACTGAAAGTTTGCACATTTTGACCACGGTCATCCAGTTCCTCCACTCTAACGCCCACCTCTGGTAACCACCACTCTTGATTTCTTTTTCTATGAATTTTTGTTTATTTGTTTGGTTGGTTGTTTTTTTAGATTCCACATGTAAGTGCCAGATCATACAGTATTTGTCTTTGACTACTTCACTTAGAATAATACCCTTTAGGTTCATCCATGTTGTTGCAAATGGCAGGATTTCCTACTTTTTATGGCTGAATGATATTCCACTTTATAGAGATATATATAATATCTAAATATTATATAAATATTACTCAATTTTTGTATTATGTAATAATAAATAATAATATATAATTATTAATATATATTTTATATCTATCCCACAACTTCTTTATTCATTCATTCATTGATGGACACTTAGGTTGTTGCCACGTCTTGGCTATTATAGATAATGCTGCTATGAACATGGGAATGTAGATTCTCTCTCTGATGTAGTATTTTTGTTTCCTTTGGATATATATCCAGAAGTAGAATTGCTGGATCATATAATAATTCTATTTTTTAATTTTTTGAGGAAACCCCAGACTGTTTCTCATAATAAATTAATTTTTATTGGTATTAATATTTGACTATATTTTCCTTTTTTTTAAAGATTTTATTTATTTGAGAGAGACAGAGATAGCGACAGAGATAGAGAGAAGAGAGCATGAGCGGGGAGGAGAGGGAGAAGCTGGCTGCTGCTGAGCAGGGAGCCTGACGTGGGGCTCGATCCCAGGACCCTGGGATCATGACCTGAGCCAAAGGCTGATGCTTAACCAACTGAGCCACCCAGGTGCCCCTGTATTTTACTTTTTGAATAAAGTAATAGAAAACTGTAATAGTAATTCACATTAGTTGCATATGGAAAATCTAACACTTCCCTCAAATGTACTGCATTACCACATTAAGTTAATATAATTAATCTAGTGTTAAAATCAACAGTGACATCTCAATTTAGATTTCAGAAGTTCTTATCACTGAAATATTGGTTAACTATTACTTTGATAAATAGAGAGCTAACAGTAAATGTAAGAAATGTCTCCATATTTCTACTGAGGATAACGTCTGTATCATCTTTTATATACCAGCTAGAAATTCAAACTGTGAAAAGCCCTGCTGTAAGACTAATTTTTTCCATATACCCTTGCAAAAGCCTGACCCCAAATTGTTCTTCTCCATCCCTGTTGCTAAATTCAAATTGTCTAACCAAAACCTACTAAACTGTAACCTGAAATCACCACCTCTGCATCCCGTTCTGTGACTAAAGCATCCTCATTTGCCCTACACCTTCTGAGAATGTGAACAGTGCTCAATTCTAGGAACAACTTGAACTTTGAATAATTTTCATCAATCTTTAATCTTCCTGCAAGACACACATCTTAGAACTGTTCTTTCATATTACAATATTTTAATAAAAGGCTTGAGATAATGCCCCCCCCCTTTTTTCTTCTTCCAGAAAGCTCATTGTTGGACAAGTTTTGATTCAATTCTTCAGTACTAGTCAAAAATAAGAAATGTGAAATCTGTACTTTAACTCTTGGTAACAGGTAGCCATTGAAAGTCTGACAGCAAGGGAATAGCAAGACAGGAATTGCATTTGTAAGATGATCAATTCAAATATTCTCTGAAGCATAGATTAAGTTGCAGAGAAACAAATAACAATCCCTTACATGATCTTAAATATAAATGGGGACCTGATTTAGACCTGTGGCAATGGAAATGGAAAGGATTGGCTAATTACCTAGAGCATCAGACTTATAAAAGGATTAGAAATGGAATTACCTGTACAGTTTTGAGCAATAAAACTATAAATTTCAGTTATTTACAATAAATAATATTCAGTAAATTTCAGATAATTTGCATAAAGAAGGAGATTTAGAAAAATGGAGGGCTGTTTGCTTTTTGGTGGGAAGAATGGGATGTTGATAAGGAAGAAGTGATGGAGGCAAGTTTTGTTTTAAACCTGAAAGTAATAAAATCACATGGGGATTTCAGGTAAGTCATCAGGAATGAGGGTATGAGGCTTAGAAGAAGAAATAATGGCAGATGAATATTTGTGAGTTACCTGTATAAAAAGAATGTGGAGTCAGTCTTTTCTTGAAGGCTTTGGAAGGGAAGAGAAAGGAGTGAGGAAGGAAAGGATTAGGAGTAGGCAGAAATGAGAGAGAAAGAGAGATTGGATTGTTGTTAAGAACCTTCAATAAAACCACTATGTTTCATCAGATTTAAGGTGCCATCAATGATATGACTCACCATGATTTTATGCACCATGAAATGGGAAAAAGATTCTAAGACCAATATGTACATCTTAGAATTGAAGAAATACAGTATATTTAGGATACAAAGGGGGATGAACCAAGATACAGGAATGTTTTTAATTATAAAGAAGTGATTAGGTGTTTGGGGTGCTTGGATGGCTTAGTTGGTTAAGTTTCTTTTTTTTTTTTTAAAGATTTTATTTATTTATTTATTTGACAGAGAGAGACATAGAAAGAGAGGGAACACAAGTGGGGGAGTGGAAGAGGGAGAAGCAGGCTTCCCACTGAGCAGGGAGCCCGATGCAGGGCTCAATCCCAGGACCCTGGGATCATGACCTGAGCCAAAGGCAGATGCTTAACGACTGAGCCACTACCCAGGCTCCCCTAGTCGGTTAAGTCTCTGACTCTTGGTTTTGGCTCAGGTCATGATATCATGGCTTGTGAGATCGAGCCCTGCATTGGGCTCTGCACTCAACGGGGAGTCTGCTTGATTTGTTCCCTCTGCCCATCCCCTGACTCATGTGAGCTCTCTCTGTCTCTCTAAAATAAATAAATAAATCCTTTCTTTAAAAGAACTGATTAGGTGTTTTATAGACAACAATTTACAATGCTGAGTCCCATGAAGTGTGCATCTGTGCAGAGCTGGTAATAAGTAGCTATAATAGGAGTAATTGAAAAATTATTTGAAGTGAAAGAGGCTGAAACTTTGCTGTTAAAGTCATTCCAAATACTGGCTGTTGAAAGAACCATGTAAGAATGATTATGTTAGAATAAAGGTCAGAAAGCGGGATAGGAACTCTGCTAGCCTTTTCTACTGTTTATTTGAGTCTGTCTGAAAGAAAGAACAGTCACCTCTGGAGAGAGTTCCAAAAAACTTGGTGTCATCAGGAGAAAGCCAAACAAACTTATAAGAGGTTTCATTTATAATTAGCAAGTGAAAGAAGGGTCCAAGGAAAAGCTTAAATATGGAGAAAAGATGATTCTCATGGATAGGAAACAGATTTACTTGCTCAGAAATGGTTTAAAACCTGGTATCACTGCAAGACTTTTTCTGGGAATTATCTCTCCTAGTTGAAGTTATTTGGAAAATATTTTAACAAATGATTCATTATTGGGAATCAAGCACTGACCCTATGATGTCACTCAACAGCAGCAACAACAAAAATGTTAAAACTTTAAGTGCATTGTTTACATGGTACATTTATCCCTAGTCATTTCGCACAGTGCTGGATTACTAAGATACTATTTTGGGAAAAAATTTAGAAATAATCATCACAATATATGCAAAACCACTATACCCTTATCTATGGTGTTCTCATGGTATGTGGAGACCAAGAGGCACCAATATAATTAGCAATGACCTTGTTAGAAAACTTCAGTTTAGTAAAAAAAAAAAGAAAGAAAGAAAAGAATGACCTGCCTGATCAACCTCTTGTGTTTATTTTCCTTGACATTTTATTGTCCTAGAACTGGAAAATTTGTACCAGCACTTAGGTAAATAATGTGCTCCTCACAAATCTGTTTATCAGGAAGGTTAGCTCAGTGTTAATTGTAAAACAAACACTATTAGCATTAATGCACTGTATGTTAGTTCTACTGACAGAGAATAATAGTTGCAAATTTTAATGATGCTTGGTGCCAAACATTGTTAAACACTGACTTACTGAAAGCTGGCTTGTCGATTCCTGGAGTTTATGGAGAAAGTGTGGATGTGTTTTGCCATTTCAGCCAGTCCCTTAATTTCTAGAGGTTTAACTGAGAGCTTTGGAATTATTATAATTGGGTTTAGGAGGTTAATCTTGATCATTTTAAGAAAGTGACAGTGATATGTTGGCGTATTAAAACAACATTATTGGGGCGCCTGGGTGGCTCAGTCATTAAGTGTCTGCCTTCTGCTCAGGTCATGATCCCAGGGTCCTGGGATCGAGCCCTCCATCGGGCTCCCTGCTCTGCGGGGAGCCTGCTTCTCCCTCTGCCTCTCTCCCTGCTTGGGTTCCCTCTCTCGCTGTCTCTTTCTCTGTCAAATAAATAAATAAAATCTTTAAAAAAACAACAACAACAACAACATTATTTAGTATAAAGAACAAAAGATCTAGGTATTGGTCTTATCTCTACCTTCCACTAGTTTGTCTGATCTGAGGAACAGGAACTATATTATTTCCTTCTCCTCAGTATCTACCACACTTTCTGCTTGCTGAAAGATACACACAAGAAGGATAGTAGGAAGATAGATAGCAAAGTAGCTACTATTATTTTACATTTAGTGCAAAAAGAAATTTAAAATGTTTTCATGTAAGTAATTTGACCTGAATATTAACAGAGCAATAGAATAATGGAGATTAAAGTTTATTTCACATCAACATATACATTTTAATTACAATTATTTGCATGTTCAGGAAAGTAAAATTAAATAAGCGGTTCATAGAATTTGTAAATATGAATGAACACATGGCAAAATTCTATTTTGCCCTACATGACATTAGTCTGTGGATGAATTTTTTTCTCCTTCCATAAGTCTACATCAAGCATTTTCAATGAGGGTGGAGGATCTTTCTCCTTTATGAGTAAGGCATAGTTATATAAAACATATATCTCTGGCATTAAAATTTCACAGTGTGGGTGATTAGGGAAAAAAAAAACTCCCAAAAAACTCTCCAGGAATTCTTCTTTTTTTTTTTAAATTGAAGAATACTGGCTTGTATCAATGCTGCCCAATAGAACATTCTGTGATGATGGGATTGTCAATTCTGTGCTGTACTTGACAGTAGTCACTAGGCCCCTATAGCTATTGAGCAGTCGAAATGTGCCTCGTGTGACTGAAGAACTGAATTTTAAATTTAATTTACCTTTAATCAAATTTAAATAGCTACATATACCTATTGCAGTATAGGACAGCACAGTTCTATATTCTACTGAAAAACCTATTTAAAGGCACATGTGTCAATTATGAAAACCAAATCATTTAAGCAATTATCTCACAGTTGCTACCAATGAGATTTTTTTCCTTACATGAAAATATTTAATATCAGCTGTTTTATGATTCTATATCCTATGGAGTTGCTTTCAATTCTCAAAAGACAATAGGATCCTATCTCCTCACAACAAATGAATCACAAATTTGAGGGCTATATGTTAGTTGGGAAGTCTTCTACATTTTCCCTTGGAAATTGAAAATATTCTGGATATGAAGGAATCCAAAATGACTTCCTCCCAACAAGTAGTCCACACCTGGGAACTAACCCACTAATACAAATGTAGAGAAGGGGAAATTCTCAAAGCACATCTTTTATTATTTATTTTCATAATATCCTCACTTAGAATTGCAAAACACTCTGAAGTCAAAGACTGCAAATTACATTTTTATTATTTCAATTTGTAAAGAGTTATTGCATGTTTCAAGATGGAAAACCAATAATCTTTTCTTACCCAATTCCTACATAATAATGTTTAATAGTATCCTGCAATAATAACAATAAGCATGGCCATTATTTAGCACCTTGCTAATTAATCTTATAACAAAAATATGTATAGTAAATATTATGACAAGTTTACAGATAAGTTCTAGCAAAATTAAGGTCGTACATACTAGTGAGTAACAGAGGAAGGATTCTGAGTCAAGTCTACCTGATACCATATTTATGTTCATAATCACAACTATGTAATGTTACTCATCATGCAAATAAAAGAAAATATACTTTTTTAAATGATCTTGATATGTGAACATACGTCTATATGTGAATGTGAGTACAAAAAGAACTGGTCAAATAGTCTAAAATCCTAAAATATGTCATATCAAATTCTCTAAAAGAAAAATAGTGTCTTGGGATGTCTGGGTGGCTCAGTTGGTTGAGCATTTGCCTTCAGCTCAGGTCATGATCTCAGGGTCCTGGGATGGAGCCCTGCATTGGGTTCCCTGCTAATCAGGGAGTCTGTTTCTCCCCTCTCCCTCTACCCCTCCCCCCACTTGGCTCTCTCCCTCTCTCTCAAGTGAATTAAAAAAAATATCTTTTAAGAAAAAGGAAAAAGAAAAAAAGAAAATTTAGTGTCTTACCACTAGTAATTTTTAAATAAGAAGTTTATTTTCACTGTAAACTTTTTACTATAAATGAACATTGCTTTATTTTTTTTGCTTTTTTAAAAATTTTATTGTGTTATGTTAATCACCATACATTACATCATTAGTTTTTGACATAGTGTTCCATGATTCATTGTTTGCATATAACACCCAGTGCTCCATTCAGTACAAGCCCTCGTTAATACCCATCACCAGGCTAACCCATCCCCCCCCCCCCAGAACCTTCAGTTTGTTTCTGAGTCCATAGTCTCTCATGGTTCGTCTCCCACTCCGATTTCCCCCCCTTCATTTTTCCCTTCCTACTATCTTCTTTTTTTTTTTTAACGTATAATGTATTATTTGTTTCAGAGGTACAGGTCTGTGATTCAACAGTCTTACACAATTCACAGCGCTCACCATAGCACATACCTGCCCAGTGGGGTGGCTGGATAATAGATATTGGGGAGGGTATGAACATTGCTTTAAATGGTATAATGTACTATAGCCACAGTGCACAAAATTTAAAAGACCAAGTAAGGTAATTTTTGGTATTTTTGTCATACTGAAATTAAAATTAAAATAATCATTATATAACTGATTAAGTCTACAAAAGAAATATATGTGGGGTCACTAATTATTTAATGAAAAATGAAATTTATGTATCCAATCTAACTTTTCAAAATGAAATAATGGGTTTTCATTGTATTTATAGTGAACTACTCAAGCAAAAATTAATTCAATATGATTGCATTGGATCAATGCAGCAGAAATAAGAGCAGATCTAGAAAGCATAGCAAAATGTTTTTAATTACAAGATGTTAATCATCAAGAATAATGACAGAATTTTTGTTATGAATAGAATATATAATTGGTAAGATCTAGAGAAAGTAAAATTAATTCTGGTATCTTAAATTATATATGTGTCATAGATTTTTCTAAACTCTTCTTAATATTGAAGTTCTTCAAGTACACATTACAATTTACCATAGAGCTGTAGCTCCTCCTAGTTGCTTAGGTTTTACATGTAAATGCAAAGGAATATATTATGCATACAGAATCAAGATTAATCAATTCAAACATTTAAGAAAAAAATCATAAGTGGGGTATAAGGAAACAAATGAGTGAATGTCATTTCTCTTACTCCATATACACAGGAAGTCCAGGGGAATGTGAAGTATACCAATTCTGATAGCATTTACTTAATGAATTAAAGGCTTAACTAGCATCATTTATGCACATATCAAAGAACAGTTTTATATGTATACACACAAACACACACACACACACACGAAGAAAGACTCACTACATAATAGCCCTTATTGTTATATATCATTGTGAACAAAACACTCAAATTCATTTTCCAAAGGAAGATAATGTCTAATGGCAGAAATTTCTACTGCATCTCTAAAGCCTGATGATAATGTGTGTAATGTTTTATCTGCATTTAACCAGCACCTTAAGCAAAAGTATTTATAGAACTAACCACCACTTGAAAAGCTGCCTTTATGAGCTTCAGGACTTAGGTCTTCAGACATAAGAAATTAATGTAAAAGGGTTTTGCACACCAGCATTAAGTCTGGCAAATATTTATCCTGTTTTCCTATTCTAAGTCAGTTCTCAATTTTTGTTTCCATCAATTTGTGTTTTATTTTGCTGAGAAACTGGATGAGGAATGGGAATATATTCTTATATATATCATCAGCTTGCCCAGAATTTCTTTTGACTGGAACGATTTCAGAAGAGTTAAATTCATCATAGCTTTATGTTTTCTCCTCCTCTTCAATAACAGATAGAAGATAGTGATGTGGGAGTCACATAGGATCCAAAACTGCCATTTTCCTGAAGAGACCACACAAAGGCATTTTCAGATTTATGTTCTCAAAGAATATGTTAGCTAAGTGTCTTACCTCCCTGCAAAATAAAACTTACAGATGTACTAGAAACATACTGAAAACCACCTCCAGGTAAAATAAGAGAGAGACTTCTTAAATTTGAAAGTTGTAGTGAAAAAGTACTCTTAGAGTTAAATCTAGTAGAGTTATTGATACAGGTCAATACATCATGAGACAGAAAAATTGATTGTATAGAGAAATTTAACTATTTCCTTATTTTAAAAAGGTATAAGATAATGTTTTAGAAAATGAAATGGAGTTTTAAATCAAAACTTAAGTGATCTATGTATAGAGAAATGAAAGAGCAGTGGCCAAGAAAAAGCTCTCCATTTGATTTCTATATTTCTTAAGTTATAATTAAAATTGTATCTATATTCAGTTGATTTAATGTGAATGTGAAAAAAATTTAAGACAATTCCAGTTGTGTAACAGAATTGTGAATTCTGTGTTTGGATTCCTAGATCATTCATTCATTTAGAAATTACAAAGTGTTCTGCACTTGTGTTTGGTACAGAGGTAAAAGATAAAGCATGCAGATTCTTGAAAGAACTGGACAGCAAAATATAGAGGGGTGGGGGAGAGGGGAGAGGGAGTAAAAAAATTAAAAGAAGTCTATCAGGTGCAGGACCAGATACAATAAATCCTAAACAAGCATGGATATCTTTAAATTGCCCTCTTAAAAGACAGGGTCTGCCAGAGCAGATGCAAAACAAAATCCCAAATAATGCTTCATTTACAAATCTCATATAAAACTAAATGGCACAGGAATACTAAAAATAAAAGATTAAGCAACAATACATCAATACATTTGAACTAAAGCAAGCACAAGTGGCAACATTGCCATCAGAAATCAGTGTGGTCCTTTGAAAACAAATTGGTTAGATATAAAGTGAAAATATTCTTTTTTTTAATTAAACAGTCTAATCCATCAATATATTTTTCTCATTAAAAAGTCATACATGGACAAGGTAGAAATTACAGAAAATTCAAAAGCAAAGATTGCAAAATACCTATCACCAGAAGAAAACAGTAACAGTTGTATGATGCTATAGCATTATTTGGATAATGTATTGGAGGTAGTTTTATAATTGGTTTTATGCATAGTACATAGTATTTGGTCACCTGAATTTTTAATTAGCAATAACATGTTCTTAAAAATCCCCCATAATATTTATGAATTTTCCACAGCATGGCTTTTGGTAGCTGCCTAAAACTTCATCATGAGGATATAGTATAGTTAATCTCAAATTTAGGCATCAATATACATTACAATTTTCACTTTTATCAAAAGTACTGAAATAATCATCTTTCTAGGTATATTTTGAAGCATTTCTGAACACATCCTTTGGACAAATTTCATGGAAAATGAATTTGGGCATGTCTGTCTTTTGCCACCCACAAATGAAGAAACTGTTTAGAGCACTTGGCTAAATTACTTACTAAAGTGTTTTGTTTTTCTACATTTTGATAGATTTTTACAATTTGAAGACCAACCAAAAATGTAAGAGGGTGCTTATTTAACTGCATCTTCCCCACTACTGATTATTGCTGTTTAAAAAAAAAAAAAAAAACAGCCACTTTTTTTGGTGAAAATTATGCCTCACTGTTTGAATACTCATGTCACTGCCTGCTAATGAGGTAGACACTAGTGAGGTTAAATATTCATTTGACATCATAATTTCTTATAGAAGAAATATTTCTCTGTGTAAATTATCAAAAGAAACAATAACTCAAAAGGAATATATATGTGTAAGTATGCATAAAGATCTTCATTAGTTATTTGTATTAGTAAAATGTTGAAACAAAATGACCTTTATTATGAAAGTGGTTAAGTAGATTATGATGTATATTCTTCATGGAATATTTTGCAGTCACTAAAATGGTATGATTGAAGACCGCATAGCATAATGGATAATAAAACCACAACGTGTTATCATTGTGTAGATAATAATTTTTTTGCAGTGTGAAAGTGCTAATAAATGTAAACATTTGGACAAAATTAAAATATAAAAAGGGGATATACAAAAATATTAAGACTGTGAGATTACAGGGACACCTGGGTGGCTCAGTTGGTTAAGCATCTGCCTTCAGCTCAGGTCATGATCCCAGGATCCTGGGATTGAGTTCTGCATAGGGCTCCTAGCTCAGCAGGGAGCCTGCTTCTCCCTCTGACTGCCGCTCCCCCCTGCTTGCTCAGTCTCTCTCACTCTCTCTGACAGATAAATATAATAAAAATCTTTAAAAACAAAAAAATGAGATTATGAGGTTGCAGAAATTATTTTTTCATTTCCACGATTTTTAAAAATTTAATATGATTTTATGAAAAATGGAAGAGCGGAATTTGATGATGAACTCAAATGGAGATGGCTTTTTTGTGTCACTTATTTTTATTGTCATTATCATCATCACAGTTCAGGTCTTACTGATCAACAACTGTACTAATAAAACTGCCACTCTACTATGCCCCTTGTCTCTAGCCTTGACGCATAGTTTTCAATGGTGGTTCTTGTTTTCACAGAATAAAGTTGAAATCTTCCTAATACATCACTCACAAAATTATTTGAATGTTTAGTAAAGACTCTCATATTTACTCCCTGGGTTGGCATTCCAGCTCTACCAGTTAATTCAGGAGGTTACATGTCATCATTGTGGCTAACTTTTCTCTGTAAAATGAGCATACAAGCGATTCCTTAGCCAGTTGCCCTATTACCACAGTGCTTGCCTAGTACATAAGACTCAGTGAGTTTTTTAATAAAGTTATTTCTATGACCTTGATACTCATAGTACTGTGAATCCTCCCCCAAGTTAGCTTTTAATTCTCAGTCCCATTATGCTGTTTAATGACAATACCATCCTGTAACATGTTGAGGAAGAGTTTTTGCCACACATTCATTTCACAAGTTTTCTCATATCAGTACCACATCCCAACTTCCACAACCAACCATCTGGATTGCCCTACCCATCCATTATGCACATAGTTTCCACTTCTCTGCTGTCTTAACCAACTTCAAAATAGCAGTTAGGAAAGTACCTTTCCAGTAGTGTGATAGAGCCAGCTCACACTGGCTTATGAATGCTGATTATTAAATTTTTATGGACTTTGTGAGCTGGTTGACATAATTTTGCTACATTGAAATTCAAAAAGATGGGATGATTTGCACAGGGGGAATTAGATAGTGTTATAAATAAGACCTCAACCCCTCATAGTTTTTTCTTCCAAGAGCAAGTTGTTAAACATTTACCAGAACACCATTGTATCTTTACACCTTTAAACGCTTTGATTCCTACATAACATACATTGGACCACTCATTTTAAATCAGAAGATATCACTTCAAAGCTTGTTTTACGACTGTTTCATACAGCACAGAGTCACTGAGCAGTACAACTCAGTGTGCCTCATCTATTTCCTGTGGATAACATCAACGTGACAGCTTGGGTAAGGAATAAATCAAATGAACACATGAAATTTATTTGTAAATCATAAACTGCCACAAAGAAATAAAGTGCTATGATTATCGCCTAACATTTCATTTTAAATGGATTTTTAAATTAAATATTTTAGAGACACATTATGGTTTTTAAAATGCCAGTCCAGAAACAATACTGTTCTACCAAACTATGAATCGATGTGCAGCTCATAAGCCATTTCTTATCCCTTTTGTGTAAGTAAAATGTTATGCTGTTGATTTAAGGATTAAAACAAGTACTTCAGTCAAAGTTCTTTTAAATTTTGGAAAATTAAATCTGAAAGCAGTGAGCTCACTAGATATTTTTTATCATGGATTTTTAGTTTTATGATGAAATTGACTTAGTTTTAAAGTGTACTTCCTACCTAAGTAAATTGTGGGATTAGACAGAGAACAGTGGCAACAATATTAATTAGAAGATTTTTCAATTTTTCCCATGAAGCTTTGTATTAAGAATAATAGCAACTTGAGATGAATTTACTATGAAGCTACTTGATTTAAACTTTAGGGACTTTCACTTAGAAGTGGTTCTCCTACGGTTTTGTGCCTGATTTCATATTTGTGATTTTGCATTTTTATTATTAAAGAAGGGTCTCCAAATTTTATAAGCCACAGGGGGTTTTTGGGTTCTAATTAGGAACATTTATTTTCTACTCTATCTTGCTCCACAGCTTGGGCTGAGGGACTGGTCGGGCTGCCTTGTTTTCCCAAAGGGTTTCTCTTTGATGTGTTCGATTCACTCACAGAACCTCAATCAGTCTTGATGTCAGAATGTCTCTGTGTATAACCTGGAGGGGGTAGGGGGTAAACAAAATCTTTAAATTTCATCAAGACCATGGATTTCGGGGCCCATTCAAATGAAGAATAAAACCTATGAGTTTTTCATTGATCTCCTTGGTGGAGTTCCTGGTGGAGTTGTCAGAAATGAGAGAAACATGCATCGCAAAATGTCACACATTTTGTTGAAAGCTCCAGGACTCTGTAAATGCTTCCATTTGTCAGCTGCCAGTCGTGTAATTGTAGGTCTTTTAATCTTACTTTCTTTTGAATTATTAAAGAAAGATTTCAAGTGCTCAAAATGTCTTTCCCCATATAGAAGTATAATTTGAGCTACTAAAGGCCATTAAAGACTGGTTCTCTTCTGACCGTTACCAAATACAAAAAATTATAATCCACTGAGATTCAACAAAATTTAACTAAATGTCATTTCATTTATATGAGGTGCTTTTTAAAATGCATTTACATTTATGATAGTTATCTTCAGAGGTCATGATAAAATGATGCAGTGATCAGTTTGATATAAATACACCCTAAAGTTTATGTGCCACAAGTCATCCCTTACTTATTAGAGGTAAAGTCAGGATAGTCACAGTAGAGAGGCTGGGGCAGTCAAGAAAGATGAGCCACACTGGGTGGCTAGTTACATGGAATTTCAATATTTTGACACTGGTCATGTCGGCATGTCCCACTGGATATCAGTCTTGTTTATCTAGAATGAAATCGTCCTGTATTCAAATTTTAAGCATATCAAAATATTCTTTCTTAGTTATTTTTATTAAATGTAAACACAAGTAGCCTAAAATAGAAATCTTTTTACAAAATCACTTTTTTCTTCAAACTTTTTTTTTTAAGATTTTATTTACTTATTTGACAGAGAGAGAGAGAAAGAATGACAAGTAGACAGAGCAGGAGGGAGAGGGAGAAGAAGACTCCCCACTGAGCAGGGAGCCCAATGTGGGGCTCGATCCCAGGACCCTGGGATCATGACCTGAGTCAAAGGAAGACGCTTAATGGACTGAGCCACTTAGGCACCCCTCCATACTTCTTTTTTATGGCTATTTATAATATTCAATCTTGTCTACTGAGGTACTTTCTTTGTTACGTAAAGATTTCAATATACATATTAGATGAAATAAAATTATGATGTTGAAGATGGCTAAATAAGGTATGCATAATCAGAAAAAAAGAGTTGTATGCATTTATCTTTATATATAAAAGCCATAAAATTAACCCTAATGATCTCAATCCTTAGACTTATGAGTTGGAAGGTGGAGTGCAACAGTCTGACTGCTGAAATTCAACAGCACACACTAAGTGCATATAGGGTATTCTGGGCACTCATTCAGATTTAGTCTAGAAAACTCATTCCTAAAGTGTGTCCTCCAAGGTATTTCCAAAGCACTAACTTTGTGCGGGCACATTTAATCCTCACCATTGTCCTAAATGGTATGAAGTAGAAATTACTATTTTGTATATTGCTAACCAAAGTCTGTCTATTTTAACTGTACCAGAACCTGTTAAGTAAGTGATACTTTAAAGAATGAGTTATTTTCTGCATGACCTTAGCAAGGAACCAAATAATTTCTCTGAAATAAAATCCTCTGAATATATTAGTATTAGTGTGAGTCAATAAATTATAACCTACATTTTAATACATGTGTGAATCTCATAAGTTCTGACAATATTTTAATATGTTAATTTCAGTCAACACTTGAAATAATAAGTGATTATCTATACATTAAAACAGGACTCTGACTCATCTTTCTCTGTTACGAATATTAACACTTCCTCTTATCTGGTATCTTCCACTTTTAATCCATCCTCATATGCCTAATTGCACAGACATACACTGTACACCTTCACCTTGAACAACTCACTTTTCCAAAGCTCTCAACATATTTGCCTAATTAAACACATGCCTCATTTCACATGCCTTTCTTCACTTCTTCATTTGGTATGATCTAAAAACAGTAAAGGAGCAACATATATGAATTGGAATATTGTTTTTGCTTGTCTTAGCAATTCTGTGAAGGGTACTTTGAATCTCCTCTTCAAAAGTTCCTTCTAATGGCATAGTAATTGTTTTTATGACTTTTCCAATGAACTATGAAGTACTCTAATGTCAAGCCACATTCCTGTGGTAATGAAGTCTAAGAGAGAGAAGTCTTCATTTAATCCTGGCCTGATATTGAAGAGTTGCCCCCATTCTTTTCATAAAAGGGGTATGAAAAGATGAGGAGAGATAAAATTCAAATGAGCATCATTATCATCATCATCATCATCATCATTTTTATCATCAAATATTTATTGGTACTTGTCCTTTGCCCAGAGCTCAAAGGACTATTATAATGAATTTTAAAAGCCTTTGTCCAATCTTGGGATATTTATAGATAAAAAATAAAGCATCAGGTAAAGTTTTGGGGAGAACTTTTGAAAATAAACATGAGTTATACAATGTCCCCATAAAAATCTTTCCAAACAATGAGAACATTAGCAAAATGATTGTTAACTAAATGCTTAATCCATGCTTGTTTAATCCAATGCCTAATATATTCAACACTTTTATACAGCAGTTCAACATTTGGTACTGTAGGGCATCTCTTGAGATCAACATATATAATCTAGTTATACTTGTTTTATGGCATTTGAAATGAAAATTCAAACTTTAAATCAAGATTTTATTTTTGCATTAGTGATAGGTATTTTGCTAATAAGTATAATTTATTTACCTTTAGTACTTTTTTATTATTTCTAACCAAATACTGAAAAGAACTCCTAGGAAAATGTTCATTTCCTAGAAAATTTTTCATAGGTCAGGCTTCCCAAAAGAGAAACTGAGGTTTGCATGCAGGGAACTTCTTGAGGATGCTTTCAACAGCAATGCCTGTAAGGGAGAAACAGAAGTAGCACTGGGAAAGGAAGATGCTGAACCAAAATGTGGTTCTAACAGAAGCCTCAGTTAGTCACTCAGGGCATGCTGAAGCATCCTTCAGAGCTGAGCCAAATTGAGTCACTCTCATACACCACACAGCAACCAGTGAGGGGGCTGAAACTTGAGCAAGGCAGTTTCCTTTAGCCAAAGAAAATTCAATTCATGGGGAAGAATCCACTTTCAAACTGTTGGCAGAAAACACCTCCAGCAGCTGGAGAAATGAGTTCCTCTATTCTGAACAAGGATCTGGGATGCTCATCACTTCATATCACAGTCAACCCCAACTGCTTTCAAAAATAAGTACACTTCATCTAAAAACACTCCCCCTAAGTTCTGATTTGTCTCTTGTTCTGAGTAAAAATAAGAAGGTATTACTGGGAACAACTATAACTTCTGTCATTGAAGCAGTTCTTGATACTATAGCTGATACTCATCTTCCTGTTCTCCTATGCAATTTCTATTACCCTCCTACTTATTTGCTAAAATATGCTAGTTAGTGGACTACCTAGTGAAGTAAACTAGAATGTTATGCCTAAGAGTTCTGATCTTTTAGTAAGGATGTGGCTGCTGTGTTTTGTCTATTTCCTGACAACACTGGGCAAAGAAGTACCAACATATGTCTCAGTAGGTCAGCTTGATGCCATCTGTTTTCACCCTTGCCCCTATTTCATAACAGCATCGTATACATCCTGACAGTCTCCACTGATAACTTCTGTAAGGATAATGACTTCTTTCCTTGCCTGATTATCTCTTGGCACAAAGAGACCAAAGTGACTGGATGGGAACCACAGCATTAAAAAAGGAACTCTTGTAGTATCCTTTGGTATTCCCTCCCCTAGGAATCAGTACCTGTAGATGATGGAGCCTGTATTTTCAGGAATGCAAAGCACAATTTCCCAGTGGTTCACAGAGAGTGATGGTATGTGATCCTACTCTTTTACCCTTGATTCCCAATTTCATGTATATAGTTAATTTGGGACATAACATCATGATCATTGATTATGAGTGTGTAATGCATCCTTACCCATCCCCGTAAGCTCTAATCTCCAAGCTAACACCTAGCAGTTTTGGGATGGTGCAATGTATTATAGAGCCATTGGATTTCATGGTTAGATGATCATCACTGTGCTTTTATGTAAAGTAGATTCCTTGGTGCACTGAGATTTTAGGAGAAATTTAATATTGGTGGATCACCACTAAATAAGCCCTTGAGGGGCGCCTGGGTGGCTCAGTCGTTAAGCGTCTGCCTTCGGCTCAGGTCATGATCCCAGGGTCCTGGGATCGAGTCCCACATCGGGCTCCCTGCTCGGCGGGAAGCCTGCTTCTCCCTCTCCCACTCCCCCTGCTTGTGTTCCTGCTCTCACTATCTCTCTCTCTGTCAAATAAATAAATAAAATCTTTAAAAAATAAAATAAATAAATAAATAAATAAATAAATAAATAAGCCCTTGAGGTTCCCTGCTCTGCGGGGAGCCTGCTTCTCCCTCTCCCCCTCACCCTGCTGGTGTTCCCTCTCTCGCTGTATCTCTCTCTGTCAAATAAATAAATAAAATCTTTAAAAATAATAATAATAATAAAAATAAATAAATAAGCCCTTGAGTAGTAATGCTGGTTAAATATCTGTTGGCAGGAGAGACAAGGAAGATATACCCATATCTGAAATATGTGTCAATTCTAGTCAAATGAATCATGTAATTCCAGTAAAATCTGCTGACTACCAAGTGGCTGATAGCTTTGATCTCTATTCCTAGTAGATTGGGTATTTAGGGAAAGCAAAAACTGTATCAGTCTTGGAACATGAGCATCCATACATGGGGCCCATGCATAGATTCTATATCTATCCTCTACTCTGTTCATGCCTATTATGATTGCTGAAGACAAAATATGACTGATGTTAATTGACCAAGTTCTTTCTATGTGGTTATTTAGTGCATCTTCTGTTGTAGCTATCCTATGGTGGGTGTTGAGATGCATTGCTAATACCTTCACACTTCATGCTAACTCCCGTTAATCCATATATATGCCTCTTTTCAAATTTTTTGACTCAGATTGTCTTATTCTTTTCCTTCTAGTCCAATGATAAACCAACCAGGTTATTTGCCACCACTTATGAGTCCAGGTATATTCTTACCTTGGCCTACTTCTATTTCTATCCAAAGACCATCTTCTGACTGAAAGTGTGCCTATTGGAAGGATTTTCCTTTAACTTTATCTTTGTAGAAAACCTCTAAGTGAGGCTATAAGAAAGTTGCCATCCATTTTCAGTTCATATCTATAAAACAAGTGAACCCATTCATGAACCATGCTCATGTTTGTTCCTTGTCCTTCAGATGGTAATAAGGGAGGGCTTCTTTCTAATACAGCCATAGTGTGAATTGAGGGAGAGCTGCTGTTGCAACAGTAGCCCATAACATAGGAGTGCAAATTACACATGATCTCTGGTCTACTCACATTTGATCCCTGAGGTACCATAGACTGCTGCTGCTCATACCCAGTGCATAAGATTTGTTCATGATAGGAAACTCTGGCTGTGTGGATATTTGGTGTCCCATAGTCATGTGTTTTATATCTACCAGGATCCATAAGTATGCCAGGAACATTTTTCCAAGTTCAGGATAATTCTCTGCTACATACGCTTAGCCTAGGGTTTATGATTATCTTCCTCTATATTCCCCACATTGTATATTTTTCATTGCAGGCATCTCTAATAACATAGAGACTACTGAGATGCGTGACCCAAGCAACAAGATAGCATGTGCTACAGAGTTCAATTAATTTAGTAAAATTATTGTATGTTAATCTATTCAAATATATCTTCTGTTATATTTTTTTTTCCCTTATCCTTTCCCTTTTACTTTTAAAGTGCCAATTTACAAGTAAGTGACAGTCCTTGATACCAATCCACATCTTTTAGATGCTCTCTTCTGTTTTCTTACTCTTTTTTTTATTTCTGGGTGTTTTATGTTGAATAATTTCTACTGACTTGTTTTCAGGTTCAGTGGTTGTTTGCTCAGCTAAGCCTAGCCCACTGATAAGCTCATTAAAGGAATTTTTGATCTATAAGTATTATTTTTTAGCACTTTCATTTGAATATTTTTAATAACTTCTTTCTTTTGATAATCCTCATTGATTAATTCATATGTTCAAACACTCAACTGTTTTTACATGTTAGTTGTATCTTATACTTCCTCTCTGAAAGTTTCAACCTCTGTTTCATTTTTTATCTCATTCCATTGATAATTTGTGGGTTATTTTTATTTTTTTGCTTTTCTTGATGTTCTCATAATTTCTATGAGTTTCTCATATTTTTTTAAACTTATTTACTTTTAAACCATAAAACTGCATGTTTTCCTAGATGATTCCTAAAAGAATGGCATTTGCTGGACTGCCTAACTGGAAACATTTTATGATAGTTGATCCATTTTTTTTAATTTAAATATTGTTGATAATAAAATATCTTGTTATAAAATTCTCATTTTGGTCTGAAAAATGAAATGAAATGAAAAATTATTCCATTATTGTACTTTGTAATTCAAAATGGTTAGAAGTGTGCATCTGAATTTTCAAAGTCATTGATTCCTAAGTCCATTATTTATGTGATTATTGTGTGCCTGCATTAATTTATTAGGTCATTCATATGTATCATCTTATATAGTAAGTTGTAATCATTTTCAAAATGTCATAATTTGGATGTTTTCGACATTAGATAAGCCGACTGTTTGATCTTTGACAACCTGAGAAATTTTGTATTTGGCATTTTGTATGAAGTGAAAATAAATATGATCTCTGTCCTCAATCATCAAGTATGGAAGATATAACAGTAATTCAAATAAATATACTTTAAGGATAATCTGATAAAAGTTATTAGCTAATTTTTATTTGGAAATATTAAAGGGAATTTTAAAAAATGAGTTAGAATTTTAGTAGGACCTGGGTAAAATCAGACTTCAAATAAGCAAAGGTAGGGAAATAACCTTCCAGATAGAACTATCAGGAGTAAACATAGATATAGGAAAATATAATATTAATTCTAATCTAATTTGATGAAAGCAGTGATTCTCACATTTACCTGTGCTTTGGAAACATCTGGAGAGATGTTTTTAAAAATATAGCTTGGGCACCTGGGTGGCTCAGTTGGTTAAGCGACTGCCTTCGGCTCAGGTCATGATCCTGGAGTCCCGGGATCGAGTCCCACATCAGGCTCCCTGCTCAGCAGGGAGTCTGCTTCTCCCTCTGACTCTCCTCCCTCTCATGCTCTCTGTCTCTCATTCTCTCTCTCGCAAATAAATAAAAAATCTTAAAAAAAAAAAATTTAAAAATATAGCTTGTCAGGCATACTCCCCAGAGATTCAAATTTGGGAATTTATATATATATTTTAAACCCCACAGGTAACTCTATTAGTCAGGTTTCTAAACTTGGGGACTAGAGTAGTTGATAAAATCAGAGGAATGGTAAGAAAGGCAAGATTGACCTAGAGGATTTAGTTTAAGGCTAAGAAGACTACATTTATTTTAGGAGACAGTAAAGTGACCATAAAATATTTTGTTAGGATAACAGATATGAAATTAAGAGGATTAGGAATCAGAAAAGTCATTTTGGAAAACTTGTCCAACATGTAAGCCTGACCAGGGGGAGAAAATTGGGTGAAGAGGTCTTGGAGAGAAAGTAAGAGAAGGAACATAGGCTAGAGAAAAGTTTGTTAGATAGATGATAGATAGATGATGATAGATGGAATAGATAGATAGATGGATAGATAGATAGATGATAGATGATTGATAGATGATAGATGATAGAGCTATGTTTATTTGCACATATTATTTCTGTTATAACATTGTTGATGCATGTAAATATTTTACGGATCACACTTCTCAGTTCATATAATTTAGTGGCTTATTTTTAAAAAGAATTCATTAATTTCTACTGTGAAAATGTTCGACACAGAGACACATGTTGAAGCAGTCTGGTAAAGAAGGTTTTGACATGGCAGAGGCCTGAAAAGTGCCCCAAATTCCACAAGTAATCATTTACTCTGCTTAGAAAAGGAGTTGCCTATGCTATTAATGAAATCAAGGACTCTTAATGTTAGAATTACAAACTGAAGACATTCCAAATGTAAACTTGTATGTTGTGGATATGTTTGCCAAAAAAAAAAAAAAAACAACATTTCTTTCCGAAGAAACTATATATATATATATATAATGTGAGTTGTATGTTAAAAGCACTTAAACTTCACTAGGCAGATTTGTGGCATGAGTTTTTATAAATGATTTTAAATAAGATCTAGTGTGTTCACAAATAAGCAAATCTTTAGCTAGAACTATATGGGAACCTATTACATCTGAAAGTTTATTCCTTTTAAAAATATTTTTCAGGAAACAAAATTACTTTAAAGCTGAAGTCTCTGGCACAGAGGACAGATTTTTTTTTGCTTACCTGACTGAGACACCCAGGTGCCCCTATTTATAACTTTTTATAACCACTAAATCAGTTCTGTGCTTTCCAGCTTTTAAAAAGAGATAAAATAGTCTAAATATTAAGTCTGGAAACATTTTTAACTGAAAAGAACAGATTAAGAATCAACCTGTGATCCCAAAAAAAAGAAAGAAAATCCTATAAAATTCTTATTTTTTATTAATATAAAAACAGTGTAATCTTTTGGTCCCTTTAGTGATTGATATGTTGATATTTAGTAACTATGGAATTATTATTCCAAGAGATTTTGTGGTTTTGTAAGCCCCAAAGCAAGCAGCAAGATAGCAGAAAAGAAAATAGGTTAGAGAGGCGCCTGTGTGGCTCAGTCGTTAAGCGTCTGCCTTCGGCTCAGGTCATGATCCCAGGGTCCTGGGATCGAGCCCCACATCGGGCTCCCTGCTCAGTGGGGAGACTGCTTCTCCCTCTCCCACCCCCTCTGCTTGTGTTCCCTCTCTCGCTGTCTCTCTCTGTCAAATAAATAAATAAAATTAAAAAAAAAAAGAAAATAGGTTAGATATAGCAAAAAGTAAAAATAAATAAATAAAAATAGTCATGTTTCTTTTCTTGTCAATGAAACCCACAATGTTCATCATTAAATTATTTGGAAAATATTTGTTACACTATGATGGAGGTATGCTGTGTAGGTATGTACCAGGCCAATGAGAACTAACTATGGAAGGAGTCCAGAACTATGACTAACACAAATAGATGCTCAATGAATGTGTGTTGGATACATTGATGAGTAGTAAGAAGTATCTGGTGTATAAGGCAAGGTAGGCAAAGAACTAAGACTGAAATCTGAATAAGCCTTGGTAATGTCTAACAAATACTAAATGTTATTCCTTTTTGATTTCCTTGGATTCATGGAGACAATGTCAAAGGATTCATATTTGAATCCTATAAAGAAGATAAATGAACATGTTGTAATAATAATAAATTATTATAAATATCACTTTTCATCTTCTCCATGCCACTAGAAATGCATATATACTCTCTGTAAGTCTCTCAACTATGCTACAATGTAGATATCTTGATCCATATTGTACAGATGAGTAATTTAAAGTTTGGATGGGTTGGTAATTATGGTTTTGTTGCATTTTTTTGTTGTTGTTGTTATTTTTCATTTCTGGAACATAATAATGGTTTTCTATTTATGGCGGAATATACAATTTCTATTTTTCAGATTTATTATGGTATAATTGACAAAATTGTAAGATATTTAAAGTGCACAACATGATGATTTGTTGCATGTATACATTACAAAAGGATTCTTCCCATCTAGTTAATTAACACCTCAGAATTTTTATCTTTTTAAGAGAATATTTAAGTTCTATTTCTTAACATATTTCAAATTGTACAATACAATGTTATCAACCATTCACCATGTTATTATACATTAGGTCCTGAGAACTTATTCATCTTATAGATGAAAGTTTGTGCGATTTCACCAACCTCTCTTTATTTCCTCCACTTCCAGCCCCTGGCAACAACTTTTCTTCTGTTTGTATGGGCTTGACTTTTTTTTTTTTTTTAGGTTCCACATAGAAGTGATACCATGCAGTGTTTGTCTTTCTCTGTTTGACTTATCTCAGCTTAATGCCCTCAAAGTTCATGTTGTCACAAACAACTGTATTTCCTTCTTTCTCAGGGCTGGTAATTATGTATGGGAGATCATTTTGAACCAAAGTCTAACACTCTCCACACCTTTATTACTTTTTCACTTGTCATGAGAAAGTTTCTCTGTTTGGAGGTGGGGGAAAAATAGAGATTCCATTAAATAATTCCCCTTGACTGTACAGATTAGATATGGTTTTCAGACACACACCTCAGAGGGATCACTTCATTCCAGATCTGATTCTCACCATTGCAAGGACAGACAGTTTCCCCAGGTTCTCAAGAACTGTTTTGTTCTTGCTTGGGAAGAGGCAGAGACTTCTGAGGAAAACCAAAAACAAAAATGATGTGTAAAGCAAAATACAAACACACATACACACACCACAGTGATCTAAAGGAATGAAGCATTGAACTAGACCAACAAAATTCATGTCCAAAGAAAAAAAAAAGATAAATGAGGAAATTTTTACTTGCTATAGGAGAAAAACATTAAAATCAGGATAAGGGTGATTGCGATTGAGGAAGAGGATGCAGTTTTAACTAGTGTAGTCAAATGGGCCTCATTGAAAAAATGGCATTTGAATAAACGCCTGAAGAAAGTGAAGGGATGAATTGTGTGAGGTCTAGGAAAAGAGAGTGCTAGGAAGAGAAACAAAGTTTTTGAGGAAGCACAAGGTCAATGTAACTACAGCAGAGTAGTCAAGGGTAAGGATAGAATAAGATGAAGTTAAAAAGGTAAAAAGAGGACATGGCTCATATGGTGCTGAAGGATTATGGTGTTAAAAATGAAAGAAAAAAATGGTTTACAAGGACCAGAATATCCAATTCAGTTGATCATTACATTCTTAGTCTCTCTAGAGGTTACTTAGGAAGTCAAATTATGACTACAGTTTACTTAATGGATACAACAGTAGGGGATTAAAAGCTCCTAAGGTAGTGTTGATGATGTTGACGAAGATTTTTATTTATTTCAGGCGCCTGGGTGGCTCAGTTGGTTAAGCGACTGCCTTCGGCTCAGGTCATGATCCTGGAGTCCCGGGATCGAGTCCCGCATCGGGCTCCCTGCTCAGCAGGGAGTCTGCTTCTCCCTCTCCCGCTCCCCCCTCTTGTGCTCTTTCTCTCTCTCACTCTCTCTCTCAAATAAATAAATAAAATCTTTAAAAAAAAAAGATTTTTATTTATTTTGACAGAGAGAGAAATAGCGAGAGAGGGGACACAAGCAGGGGGAGTGGGAGAGGGAGAAGCAGGCTCTCCGCTGAGCAGGGAGCCCAATGCGGGGCTCGATCCCAGGACACTGGGATCATGACCCAAGCCGAAGGCAGACTCTAAATGAATGAGCCACCCAGTCGCCCTGGACTAGTCATTTTAAATATATAGTTTTACTTTATCATCTCAGTAAACCTGTGATGTCCTAATAATAACACTCATTTACAAATGAGAGTAGATGATGAATGTGTCTTTACTAAATATTATTATTGTCACAAATATCTGCTCTTTCCTGGTGGAAGATCACTCATCCCCATCCCATTTATGATAGGCTTGGTCATGTGACTTGGATCAGCAAATGAAATGTAGGTTAGAGATTTAAGAACCAGTATATGTTTGCCAAGCACCCTTTCCCCTGTCCCACGATGATGACAGTGTCTCAGGTAGAGGATGTCCCAATTACCTGGGCCCCAGAGTGAGGAGAGTAAAAAGTGGATCTATAGTTCACCTTGGTCATGGAGTATGAGTGAGAAATATACCTGTGTGACATGAGCCACTGAGATTAGGAAAGGGACTGCTTTTTTGTTTTTATTATTAATAGTCTAATGTGCACTATTATGATTGTTCAATCCATATTCTAAACGTAAATTTTGATGGCCCTTTTAAATACAGTGTGGATTTGACCAATTTACACGCATTATTTTTATAGCATCATTAATATCTAAAGTTCTATTTAGATAATAACATTTATGGTAAAAAAAAAAAGTAACCATTACATAATAGAATTTTGACTTGAAAACTGACAGTCTACAAAGAGAATTTCCAAAAATACTTTTTGCATTTGAAGCCTCATTTGCAATAAATCACAGACTCCCAGTGTGCCTGCTCTAAATAACATTCACTTGAATAGATAGTTCTACAAATGATATGAAAATTAGTTATGATATCACTTTGTAAAAGGGCTTCCTATCTGCTAGTAGCCTTGTCCTCCCCTGCTTTTTGGCTGGTATGCAAACAAATGCTGCAATAGGACCTAACCCACACAGAAGGTGCTCTTTCAAACTGTTTATCTGAATTTTCACCATGACCATTGAAGCTTTCTTGATCCTCTTTCTCAGATATAGACTCACTGACTTCCATTTCTTAAATGCCCAAAGCACTCAGTTTGCTCTCTCATTAGGACAGACACCATACAGACACTACATTAAGATGTAGTATGGGGCGCCTGGGTGGCTCAGTCGGTTAAGCATCTGCCTTCGGCTCAGGTCATGATCCCAGGGTCCTGGGATCGAGCCCCGCATCGGGCTCCCTGCTCAGTGGGAAGCCTGCTTCTCCCTCTCCCGCTCCCCCTGCTTGTGTTCCCTCTCTCGCTGTGTCTCTCTCTGTCAAATAAATAAATAAAATCTTAAAAAAAAAAAAAAAGATGTAGTATGATGGTATCACAGTGACTTAATAGCATGCCCTCTGCCATTTACTAGTCGTGGATCTTGTGCTTTATTTTCTTATTCTATAAAATGGGGAGAGCAATTTCCATGTCAGAAAACTATTGTAAAGTTTAAATGAATTGATCTATATAAGTTCTCAACAGTACCTGGCACATAGTAAGGTCTCCAAGTATCAGTTATTATTAGTATCATTATTATTATTTTCTTGATCATAATAAACTTGTTTATAAGCTTCTCTTTATTTCCAACTAGCTTATTTATAACTATCTGTTTTAAGCATTATAATAGCTTCGTGTTTAGTAAGCTTATCCTTATTCTCAACTAAACATTATCTTCTTAGCTATAAGAGACATATTTTTAATTGGAACTGTTAAAAGATAAACTGAGGCATATTAAAAATTTAAAGAGTTTACTTGCACAAAAATTGACTCAAATGGGGCAGCATCCAATCTAATACATAGAATGGAGCTCTGAGGAACTGTGCAAAATGACTTTTATAGCCTGAAGGGAGCAGGAACAAGGAAGTTATATTAGACAAAAAAGCGGGTTGGTTATTGCAATCATTAGGGGCTGGCGGGGGTCTGTCAGGCCCACTACCTAACTAGTGCTGATCAGGTGATTCCTGACTGACTGGTTGAAGATTCCATTTCTGGAATCTACTTAAGTCTTGGCTTGGTGATGTGGGGCTTGCATAAGAGACTGTTTTGGGTCTGTTGTCTTGTTTTTAACAGTATCTATTGTATTACTCAGCATAGCAATTTATGCACATATCATAGCAGCTGCAGAATAGTCCACATGATTTGAATCCCAATCTGCTGTTATGGCCTGTGTGATTTGAAAACATTATTTAAACTCTCCAAACCTTTGTTTATTCACCAGTGAGTTAGAGTTAATGATATCTACCTCCAGGTTAGATGACCATTAGCTAAGGCAATATATGTAAAGGCTTCAACACAAGGCCTGGCACACCAGTAAATGCTCAGCTGATGGTAGCTAGATGTTCAGTACAGATGGGCACAATGACAGAGGGATTATTCTAACTACTTTTACCATGTCTCTCTACTTTTTCCTAATATCTCTCGCATGTAAAACCTGAAATACAATCTAGCATTCCGCTCAGCTTTGTTTAGGTTGTTCTCCAGATGTTTTCTATCTATAAATACTGCCTCTGACATCATGTTTCTGGATTAACAGGGTCACTCTCTTTTCTCGTTTTGTTTTGTTTTTCCTTGTTCTGTTTGGTTCCCCTAGTTCAGCACAGAGGTACTACATGGTAGGTGCTTAATAAATATTTAAAACTTGGCCTTTGAAAATACTAGGTATTTTGCCAAAATTAGGTTGCATTTAGAGATCTCAGTCAGCCCATTAATAGACTCACCAAGGCCAAAGTTAGAAAAATTCAAACTCTTTCTTATCTCCTATAAGTGAGAAATATTTGACTGTCAAGAATCACTACTAAAAAAAAAAAAACTATGAAAAAAAACTATGAATTAGTATTTACAGTGACAACTTGATATAATTCATTACTTAACTAACATTCTCAATTAGCAATTCCTCACAATAAAAACAAATTTCTTAGGCGCCTGGGTGGCTCAGTTGGATAAGCGACTGCCTTCGGCTCGGGTCATGATCCTGGAGTCCCGGGATCGAGTCCCGCATCGGGCTCCCTGCTCAGTGGGGAGTCCGCTTCTCCCTCTGACCCTCCCCCCTCTCATGTGCTCTCTGTCTCTCTCATTCTCTCTGTCTCAAATAAATGAATAAAATCTTTAAAAAAAAAAATTTCTTAAGTAGATTAAACTTGTACTTTGTTTTTCTCATTTACATTAAATTAGTAATAATTAGTAAATAACTATGAGAGTTCATAGACCTCTAAACATGTTTAACCTTGAAAAATGTTTTCTTTTGCTACAATGTGTCAAATCACCTTTATGGGAAGGGAGTCTTGATTTCTTGGTGACGTTTACCATAATGAACAAACTTTGGAGTTTTACATTTAAATGGTCTCATGTTTTGTCTTGTCTCTTCTATTGTAGGCACTGACTGCGAAGTAAATGTAGATGAATGTCTATCAGAGCCCTGTCTCCATGATGGAACTTGTATCGACGGCATCAATCATTACGCCGGTGACTGCAAGAGTGGATTTTTCGGAACACACTGTGAAATAAATGCAAATGATTGCCTCTCAAATCCTTGTCTACATGGAAGGTAACTATTTTTATTTTTCTATTATTAAATCAGAAAGTAAATTTAACTCACAATATTTAAGACTTAATGTCAAGGGAAAGTTGATAAAGATAATTTTAATTATGCTCTTTCATAAAACGAGAGCTAAGTACAGTTAAGATGACAGATGCTGCCTGTTGTACTTAATGCAATGTACTGATACATTATCTCTGCCCTTCTTTTATTTCTGCTCATTAGCATAAAGTAATTTTCAATAAATGTGGATTAATTGGACTTTAATATACTTAAAGGTAACTGCTCAAAGTAACAGAAGTAGCAGGTAGGATGATGAGACATTCTATTATTTGCTCTGTGAAGGGATAAGACCACATACTTAGTATTTAAAATGTCCCTAAGTAGACTGGCTCTCTCATCCCCATGTGCATGTAAGGTATTTTTTGACTCTCTTTATGGAATTGTGTAATAGCTCTTCTGCTTGTGGATAGAATATTAGTTCATGCAAATTTAGACCCTGGGTATTTCTAGGAGATGCAGGTGGCAAAGAAGAATGGTTCATAGATGCGCCAGCCTTCCTCTGCAGCATTATTTTTCTTTTCTAGTCCTGCCACTGACTTTGTAAGCAGGGGAGGAAGGATGAGTATGGGTAGCTCATTGCAGTGCAATTTGGCCATAGCTGACTTCAGTTCCCTACATAAACTCTAGACATACTTTTTATCTTTAGAACTGTTCTTTCTTTACATTGCCATGGGGAAGATGGCAAAAATTAAAATTGATCTGTTCTTTCAATCCAGTCACCTTGATGGATAAGAAGCCAGGAACAGACTCTGTCTTCTTTTTTTTTTTTTTAAGATTTTATTTATTTGAGAGAGAGAATGAGAGAGAGCACATGCGAGGGGGGAGGGTCAGAGGGAGAAGCAGACTCCCTGCCGAGCAGGGAGCCCGATGCGGGACTCGATCCAGGGACTCCAGGATCATGACCTGAGCTGAAGGCAGTCGCTTAACCAACTGAGCCACCCAGGCGCCCCAGACTCTGTCTTCTAGTGCTCGTGGGAATGCAGGTTTTTTTTACCTTAACTGGAAAAGAAAAACTTAAAAATAGTGAAGCTTCTTTGAAATTATGCTTTACTGTCTTACTTATTTAAAAATGTAATTCTATGTTTCAGATGTATAGATCTCGTTAGTGAGTATCAATGTTCATGTGTTGCAGAATGGACCAGCTCAAGATGTGAGATCAAGATTAATGTAAGTTTCATAATTTTTATTAAATTTAAACTAATTTAAAAGAAAAGCCAAACTACTTGTTATAGGTTTCAGAGTCATTTCTTCAGTAATTATTGATGATTTAACTGCTCTCTTACCTTTCTTCTTTGGAATTTCTCAATTACTCTAAACAGAACTAAAAATCATAGCTTCTTTTCATTTTTCCTCTTCTATGTCTTGTTATCATCAACTTCTACAATCAGGAACCCTCATTAATTAAATCCTGGAAGTGGTTATTGTCAAAAGAAGGCTCAAAAGGCTTATGCTTTGCCATCTGCCTCCCCCTTTCCGGTCTGAAGACATACAGGTGTCTGTGGATGTCTAGGGATGAGAGTACATTAAATTGATCCAGATATCACAAGATCATAAATACTGGCTGTATGTGCTGAGAGGTGGGTACATGTAAAGAACAACAACACCTGTAATACTCTCAGGGTCTGTGTTCAAGTCTTCAGGAGTCTGTAATGTGATTGACTCATGGCATTTTATGTGGGATGCGTGATTAGTTGAGAAATGATAGTTACCTGAAGTTTGAGACCATATTGGGTGGATGAGAATCTTGTGAGCCTTCCTGAATAATGGGACTTTCTTACAATCCTTCCTGTCTCACACGGTAAAGGAAGGAAGTGTTGGGACTAAAAAGAGCCTCTAATATTGTGAGACTATGGATATTTTATTTAAATCCTTTGTCTCTTTCCCTTGTCAGTAAAATAAAGCTACAATAATTCACACATCACACAGTCATTGGTGTGATAAAGCACATATGACATGATAGATATTCAGTAAATGGTCCTTTCATAGGGAGTGATGGGGTGGTTAAATGCATTAAGGAGAAACAGGATTGAGCCACTATCTTGCTACTTACTTGCTATGTGTTCTTGATTAAATTATTTATATTCTGAAATCATATTTTAGCTATTCAATGAGGGTAGTCATAGTAACATCCTCTTGAGTTGGCGTGAGGATTAAATTAGATAATGCACGTAAAACAATTAGCACATTTTCTGACACATTTTTTTAAACTTAATTATTTATTGATATTACATTGATTTGGTTCTAGATAGTGATGCCATAGTTGATGTGGAAAAGGAAGTGTCATAATTAATAAATAAATAAATCCATAAAGAATAGACAAGGCATCTATCTTGTTTGCAGTTATAATATTGCCTATGGCAATCTCTAAAACTCTATCTCTTGATAGTATAAATGTGGTATTCTTCTTCAGAATTAGACATATAAGTAAATAAATATTTTCTTTTATATATAGATTTGTATATATTCATACACACATACATGCAATTTTGTGAGAACAATTATTAAAATTCTACTTATATACTTCTAGATCTTTTCCGTATATTTTTTATTTTATTTTAACATGAAACTGGACTCATTATCCTCCTTATTAAGTGACTTTTTGTTTCACTTAGTGTATCTTAAGAACCACTGCATTTTAAACAAAGAGTCCTGACTCATTCCTTTTATTTTTTTATGTCTGTTGAAGCATTTTATTTGCACTATGTATTACATCCCTAGAAAAAGAATTGGATTTTCCCTCCTGTGTGTTTTCATCTTGCTTCTTCATGGTCTATGATGCCAGCTGATGTTGTCAGTACAATGAAAGCAAAGGGATGGAAGCAGATTATTCTGCTATTTTTCTAGATCTTTGAGTTGTGCATCAAATCTGGGGTTGATCATTCCACACTTGTTTAACCTGTCCATGAGGTTCACAAAAAATTTCCCAGCTCTTTGATTATCAGTAATTTCAGATTCACCAAAGTAACCATGCTTCATCATCACAGTTAGAAACCAGACAATGACTTTGGAGTATGGCCTCCTAAGACCCTAGGGTTTTTCTCTCTTTTCAGGATCATTAAGGCTCTTGAGAATATCTGCCAGGACATTTACGTGCACTACAATCACGAAAAGATTGTAGAAAGAGCTTGACTCATTCCTTTTAATAGCTACATTTTCCAAATGAGTGTTGAAGAATCTCACTTATTTAGGGGTACCTGGGTGGCTCAGTTGGTTAAGCATCTGCCCCTTGATTTTGGCTCAGTTCTTACTTTATAAGACTTGTAAATTGTGAGATCTTTGTATTTTTTGTATTTTTTATTAAGTTCAATTAGCCAAAATATAGTACATCATTAATTTTTGATGTAGTGTTTGGTGATTCATTAGTTGCGTATAACATCCAATGCTCATCAGATCACGTGCCCTCCTTAATACCCATCACCAGGAGAATGTTGAAAAAGAAAACCAGGGCGCCTGGGTGGCTCAGTCAGTTAAGCGTCTGCCTTCGGCTCAGGTCATGATCCCAGGGTCCTGGGATCGAGTCCCGCATCGGGCTCCCTGCTCAGCCAGGAGACTGCTTCTCCCTCTCCCACTCCCCCTGCTTGTGTTCCCTCTCTCGCTGTCTCTCTCTGTCAAATAAATAAATAAAATCTTAAAAAAAAAAAAGAAAACCAAAGCTGGGGGCATCACAATGCCTGACTTCAGGCTATATTATGAAGCTGTGATAATCAAAACAGCATGGTACTGACATCAAAACAGACACACAGATCAATGGAGCAGAATACAGAGCCCAGAAAATGGACCCTCAACTCTATGGTCAACTAATCTTCAACAAAGCAGGAAAGAATATCCAATGGAAAAAAGACAGTCTCTTTAATAAATGGTGCTGGGAAATTTGGACAGCCACATGCAGAAGAATGAAACTGGACCATTCTCTTACACCATATTTTTTTATTTTTTGTATTTTTCTTTACTTTTTACTTTATGACACTGGGCTTTGCATCTCTCCTTAGAAAGTCTTTTCATGCAGCAATATTTAAATTATTTTCTTATATTCTCATCTACAATTTTAGGATTAATAACACTTTTAGTACTTTTAATCCACAGTGAATATATTATTATGATTGATAAAAAGTAGGGAAATGAATTTTCTAAGAATATTTATCAAAGGTTCTGTCATTTCTCTATTAATTCAGGTTGCCTCATTTTTCATGCACTAAGTTCCTATATTTGGGTTAATTTAGGACTATCTGCTCTGTTCTTCTGCTTTTTAAAATTTCATGCTGTCATCTATATTGATTATTACAGTTCAACAGAATTTTTTTGTTAAGTGTTCTTTTCACTAATAAGTACACTCTAAATGTAAATTTGGTCATTCATTTTGCAAATATTGAATATTTTCTATCTATGAGAAACAGAAATAAAATAATTTTCAGAAATACCTCCTGCTCACCAGTTCTAATTAGAGATATCAATATAGATATAAATGTGTATGTTACTTAGCTAACCTATTTATTGTAACTTCCTCTGTTTTGCAATGCCCAAATAATAGTCTTTAAAGGCATTCATAGATCAATGTCTGAGTCTGTCTTTTTTTTTAAGATTTTATTTATTTATTTGAGAGTGAGAGAGCACGAGCCGGGGGTAGGAGGGCAGAGGGAGAAGCAGACTCCCCCCTGAACAGGGAGCCTGACATGGGTCTCCATCCCAGGACCTCAAGATCATGATCTGAACCGAAGGCAGACACTTAACTGATGCTTGAGCCCCTGAGTCTGTCTTTCTAGGTTAGAGACAAGAGCAGTGGAGAGCCATGGGCAGTCCTGATTGAAAAGAACACTCAGGTCAGTATGGGGCAGAGTGATAAATCTGATGTTCCTTGGCAAGTGAGAGAGCAAAGTTTATGTTAGGATTTCAGGGGGAAAACCACAAGCAAACTTGTTTTGTTTCTGTTTTTGTTTTGTTTTGTTTCTTTGTTTTTTAAAGATTTATTTATTTATTTGAGAGAGAGAGAGAGAGCAGGGGTAAGGATCAGGATAGAAGCAGACTCCCTGCTGAGTGTGGAGCCCACATGGGGTTCCATCTCAGGACCCTGAGATCGTGACCTGAACAGAAATCAAGAGTCAGATGCTTAACCAAATGAACCAATCAGTTACCCCTGTTTCTGTTTTTGTTTTTGTCAATCTGAGAATTTGAGGCAAGCTTTAAAAAATTAGAATTAATGCTACAATAAAAACAAATGCATGATTGGGTATGGGACGTTTGTGGTTAGTGACAAATGTAATTAACTCTGGGTTGACACACACACACACACTCTCACTCACAGAAAAGAACAGAGAGTAGGGTGATATAAAAAGCAGATATTTCTCTTTATTTTGTTGGGACTGAGAAAGATAACTGTTATAAGGTAGCAGTGTTCTGTCTTGTTTTTGTTTTGTTTTGTTTTTAATACCAAATTATACATACATAATAAAAGCACTAAAATGGGCAACAAGAAAATATGATTATAAAATAAAAGAAAGAGTCAAGACATTCTCAGATGAAGGAAAGCTAAGCATTTATCATAAGCAGGTCTAATTTAAAAGAAGGACTAAAGGAAGTTATTTAAATAGAAATTATTAAAGAAAATAACTCTGTGTGTGTGTGTGTGTTTGAGTGTGAGCTAAAATTTTTATAAGGGGCTTTTTATATAATAAGATTATTTACCTTTCCCCTACCATATATATTATGTACCTTGACTTTTTGTTGTTAATATTTAATTAATATGTAGTGGATTCTGACATTAAAAGGTTTATTTTTATTTAGTGATATCTTTTCTAAAGGTTCTATGATTTGTGACAAGTTCAAAAGGGACTTACTCAAAAAGTTATTCTAGTATTTTTCTTATTTCCTTTTTATTTGCAGTTAGATGATTGATCCATCACAATTCTTTTCATGGTAAAGTTTGAGTTAGAATTTCCAACCAAATGGTCACCTGTTTCCCACAACTCATTACAGAGAATATCTATGTTCTTCAGTTAAAAGCATTTTTAAAATAAAGTAGATCTTGGGATGTCTGGGTGGGTCAGTCAGTTGGGTGTCTGCCTTGGGCTCGGGTCATGATCTCAGAGTCCTGGGATCAAGTCCCGTGTCGGGCTCCTCCCTTTGTCTGCTCCGCCTGCCGCTCCCCCTGCTTGTGCTCTCTCTCTCTGACAAATATGAATAGAAATCTTTAAAATAAAGTAGATCTCCTAAATGGGAATATTTGTCACACACACACAAGGTACCTTACTTTCTCATTTTATCACTGCAGATCATTCTACATTAACATACATAGTTCTACTTTATTCTCATAACCCATTGTATGGAGGTACCATATTTATTAATCAGTACCCTCTCAATGGAGATTTATTTTAAGGGTATTGCTCTTAAAAATTATTTATATTAGATGAAGAAGTTTGAGTTAATATCACTTAATATCATTGCAGGAAATACTTATTACTACTTTGACCCCCCCCCCCGCCCCGTGTGTGTGTGTGTGTGTGTGTGTGTGTATTTCCTTTTGGTCTCCTTTCCCACCATATTTGTATGTTTATTGGGGATTTTTTCCTACTTACTTTTCCTACATATTTTCTCTATCTATTCCATCATTTTCTGTTTCATGAGTCTTGACTTTCCAAGTTAAAGGCAGATTTCTATTACCACTCATGCAAGAGTGAGCCCAAACCTGAATCAGAACAAACTGGTGCGAGAAAGTAGTGGCATTTCCTTTCCCAGCCTGTCTCGGCCACCAGCACCAACTCCATGTCCCTTAAAATGCTACAGATTCCTTAATAATATTTATTCAGAGTGCTATCAGTCATTTGCATTACTTGCCCATGCTTGATCCCTCGTTTTTCCAAGTTAGAGCACAATATACTACCGAGATTTTGAATATACATGTTAGGTTTCTTCAGCAGTATTCCTTTGTTAACTTGAGGAAATGGTGTGCATTAAGGGTTAGCTTTTTCAATATGTTTAGTATTCTACATTACCTTTAAAGAATTTTGACATTCATTTCATAAATTTGGCATAGTGTCTAATTTCAGCCCTGATGTATTTTTCCTTCCTATATTTGATTCATTTGTGCATTTCAGGCTATTTCTAAGACAGTGGTTTTGCTTTCTTGTATTTCAGTTGCTTTCTTTCCTGGAAGTATTGTCAGACACATTTTCAATAGAGAAAAAATAATATTTACTGCAGAAATCCCAATCTGGGTATTTCGTAATCTTTTTGATTTGTTGAAATAGCAAATTAAACGGTGCATTTTCTTTATATCAAAACACCGCAAGTCAGATTAAATTGGGAATCCAATAAAATCTTCTTCCGATTAACTACTTTAGTCCCACATTCAACCATGTAAGAAAGAAAACAGCAAGTGAAAATTATATTGGAAGTAAATTTTAGAGATATTTAGTCTTTACCATATACATTGTCATATTCCACAGACAAGAGACTCCTTTGAGAGAGAAATCAAGACTTGGTCGTACAATGAGCCCTAGGTTGGCATTCAGGGCATTTTGTGTCTATGTGGTTTTATTCTGGCATCATCTTGCTATAAGATATTGGTTAAGTCAGTAACATCCTTGGGCTTGTTTTCATTTTTGAAAGTAAAATAGCATTGTTGGACTAGATTTTTGCTACTCAATGTTTGGTCCATGGACTATCAGCATCAGGATCACCTGGGGGTTTGTTGGAAATGGCCTCACACTAAACCTTTTGAGTTTAAATCTGCAATTTAACAAGGTGCCCAGAGTATTCATAGGCAATTTAAGTTTTAGAAACAGTAGACCACATTAGTAGTTTTTATTCAGAGCTACACAAAATTTGAGAAATTCTGTGAAGTTTAGTAAGTCTTTGCATTGGGCAAGGTAAGGCTGTATTGGGTACCATGTTCTATTTCCACTCTTCAGATAGAACAGTTTTAATGGTTATCTGTTTAACATAGTCTGTTTCTCCAAGATCTTATTTGAAGAAAGTACCCCACTACTTTAAAAACAGCAGTATAAAAAGAAAACACATGATTCCATGACAGAAATGCTATGATAAAGAGGATCTCAAGTAATAACTTTCTGTTCTTCTGGGAAATTCAGAGATCACAGAACAGCTTCTGGATCTAAACTATGCAACTCAGCTGGAACACAACTATCAGAGAGATGATTGGCACATTGACTAGCCAATCTGGCCATTTGTTCTGGCTAAGCAGTCCACAATGAATATATATCTGCTCTGTTACTCTTACACTTCTGTAGATTCCCTGGCATGACATTTTGAATGCAAGTTGAATGACTGTGGCATGGCATTGGGGTTTAGGTTAATTGTCTAGACTGCCCTGCTCTGCAACATTACTCCTAGCTTCTTTCTCTTTCTCTAAACACCCAGCCTTTTATTTTACTCATTTTCTGAAGTTAAATTAGTAAATTCTTCTTGGAAAGCACTTTATTTAAATAGGGTATAGCAAAGTAATATAAATGATGATGAACGGAAGGAACGGGATCAGCCTTAAGTTTTACACCAGGAAAGATCAAGAATTTTAAATGAATATTTGATTTTTTTCTAAAAAGAAATTGCTTTTGTATTTTCCATTAAGCCTACTAATTAATTTAGTAAAAGATTCTTGTAAACCCTAGAGACAGAACCTTTGGCAGTCTAAAAACGATCCCTTTCTTCCCATGGGAGATATACTTCAATTAGTTTATGTAATGCTTTCTAATAAATCATTCTATATATACCCAGCCATAGGCCTAAGAGGGAAACATGTTGTTTCCATGTCATTCCCTGTGGAATTCTGCATTTACATTCCAGGAAAATAACTGCAGTACCTGCATAAAGTCTACTCAGTGCCTTTGGTTATCCTTAAGGAGTTTACATTTTCAGCAAAGGTAGAACAAATATCCAAATGGCATTAATTTATAAAAACATATATTTAACTGTATCACTCTGGTGAGTGTGAAAGATCACCATCTAGGTTCTAAGCATGACTTGAGTTTTATAATCAAGGGCACAATCCACTTTTTATTGAAAAGGATACTAATTAAATTCTCTGGTGATTTTGACAAATCCTTAATTTTTCATGTAATAAATGATATGAATGCAATGGCTTCACATTAGCCTTTTCAGTGTGAGTTTTTATTGTTATGTTAACATTTCTTAAAAGTCACTAAATGTTTATAAGCATAAATGTCAACCAATGATAGTTCTAAAAAATATCACTTTTTGGAGTAAAATGTAAAAAAAACAAAAAACCTCATGTTTGTATATGTAATTACCTTTGAAGATGTAGTAACTTAGATTCCAGAGTGCAAATGATTCATATTTCTGTATATTCATTAAGGAATTCTGTGTGGACAACATATTAAGAGTATATAAAAATGGTTTACTAATGATGTCATAAAATTTCATAAATTATTTATCAGAATTATAGGTGCAAATCTTTTCGGAGTTAACATTACCTTGAAAAATGATGTCATAACTTTTTTAAAGCACCATGCTTTGTGCTTTCCAGAATATAAGCACATGTGTAATATCTAAAATATAAACTTAAGAAGCATATGGCATGATACAGTAGACCTTGAATATAATAAAAAATTCATTTTCTGTTCTAGCTGAATGACTGAGATATAGGCTGGCAAGGCCCTTGGCCTTCAGAGTATAAAGGGAAAGAAGATAGCATTTACTGAACGCTGTTATGTCCCAGGAACAGGGCTAATTACTTTATATACATTATTTTATTTAATTCTCATGGGAACCTGTGTGAAGTGGGTGAAATTATTGCCATTTTACATAAATGCACCAACAATAAATAAAATACCATTTATTTAATAAGTGGGTAAAGTAGTATAAAAGTATAAAAATATTCAAATGATTTAAAAGTAATACACAGATATTATCTAGGTTCCTTTGACTCCACAAATCCCCTGTATTTATGGGACTATAGGATGCAGAAATACTAGACACAAATTTGGACAAATGCATGGGGAAAAATGACTAATTAAAAGATTCTGATCGGATACACAATAAGACTCTGAGCCAAGATGGTGACATATGAGGCACCTGAATTTCCCTCCTGCCATGGATGCACTGAATGTACAGAACAATGCATGCAGCAATTCCCCTTGAGAGAAATCCAGAAACTACTGAGACAATTACTCACATTGAAATGGGTCAGAGGGGCGCCTGGGTGGTTCAGTCATTAAGCGTCTGCCTTCGGCTCAGGTCATGATCCCAGGGTCCTGGGATCAAGTCCCACATCGGGCTCCCTGCTCAGCGGGAGGCCTGCTTCTCCCTCTCCCACTCCCCCTGATTGTGTTCCTTCTCTCGCTTTGTCTCTCTCTGTCAAATAAATAAATAAATAAAATCTTTAAAAAAAAAAAAAGAAATGGATCAGAAAGGTTGAGACACACTCTCACCTTAAATCCCACTCTTGCACAGTGCCATACAATTAGGAAGAAATCCCTAACTTCCAGCTTCTCCTTGCGAAGTGATGGGTTTGGACCCCACATCTAGCATCCCAAATTTTAAGAGTGTATAAATCTAGAGCTTTTATATGTATTCAGAGTTAAGATGTTAGCAGGGACATGCTATGCTATAAAAGTACAAAAATCAGTTGCATTTCTATACACCAACAATGAACTATTAGAAAGAGAACTTAAGAAAACAATCCCATTTATAATAACACCAAAAAGAATAAAATACTTAGGAATAAATTTAACCAAGGAGGAGGTGAAAGATCTGTACATTTAACACTATAAAATATTGATGCAAGACTATTAAAGAAGATACAAAGAAAATGAAAAGAAAGAAACAAAAGATATTTCCTATTCTTGAATTGGAAGAATTAATATTACTAAAATGTCCATACTTTGCAAAGGGACTTACAGGTTTAATACCACCCTTATCAAAATTCCAAAGGCATTTTTTACAGAAATAGAAAAAAAAATCCTAATATATGGAACCACAAAAGACTCCAAACAGCCAAAGCAATCTTGAGAAAGGAGAATGGAGCTGGAGGCATCACACTCCCTGAATTTAAAGTATATTCAAAGCTATAGTAATCAAAACAGTGTGGTTTGGCATAAAAACAGAAACATAGATCAGTGGAACATAATAAAGAGTCCAGAAATAAATCTATGCAAATAGGGTCAAAGGAGCCAACAATGCACATGAGGAAAGGACAGTCTCTTCAATAAATGGTGTTGGGAAAACTGATAGCCACATGCAAAATAATGACTCTGGGCTCCTTTCATACATCATCACAAAACCAACTCAAAATGGATTAAAGACTTGAATGTAAGACCTGAAACCTTAAAACTCCTAGAAGAAGACATAGCTGGTAAGCTCCTTGATATCTGATCTAAGCGATCATTTTTTGGGTTTGACACCAAAAGCAAATGCGAAGAAAGCAAAAAGGTCTATATAAAAGCAAAGAAAGCAAAAAGGTCTCTATAAAACTTAAAAAGCTTCTGCATAGCAAAGGAAACCATTAACAAAATGAAAAGCTACCTATGGAATGGGAGAAAATACAAACCACATATTTACTAATAAGGGATTAATATCCAAAATATATAAGGAATTCATGCAACTTAATAGCAAAACAAACAAACAAACAAAACCCCCAAATAACCCAATTTAAAAAATGGACAGAAAGCTTGAATAGACATTTCTCCAGTGAAGCTATACAAATGGCCAATAGATATGTGAAAAGGCACTGAACATCACTAATCATCAGGGAAATGTAAATCAAAGCCACAGTGAGATATTGTCCCACACCTGTTAGGATGTCTACTAGCAAAAACACAAGAG
>NC_138376.1:47307988-47385767 GCF_054177405.1 Leptonychotes weddellii | reverse complement strand
CGCCTGGGTGGCTCAGTTGGTTAAGCGACTGCCTTCGGCTCAGGTCATGATCCTGGAGTCCTGGGATCGAGTCCCGCATCGGGCTCCCTGCTCGGCAGGGAGTCTGCTTCTCCCTCTGACCCTCCTCCCTCTCATGCTCTCTGTCTCTCATTCTCTCTGTCTCAAATAAATAAATAAAATCTTTAAAAAAAAAAAAAACCACACAAGAGATAACAGATGTTGGCAAGGATGTGGGAAAATGGTAACCCAAATGTACAGTGATGATGGCAATGTAAACTGGTAGTCACTATGGAAAACACTATGGAGATTTCTCAAGAAATTAAAAATGTAACTACCAAACAATCTAGTAATCACACTTCTGATTAAATAGTCAAAGAAAATTATCTTGAAGAGATATCTGTAGTTCCATGTTTACTGCAGCATTATTCACAATAGCCAAGGTATGTAAACAACCTGTGTTCATCAACTGACAGTTGGATACAGAAAATGTGGCATCCATATATACAATGGAATATTATTCAGCCTTAAAAAGGCAGGAAATCCTGCCATTTGTGACAACATTGATAAACTTGGAGGGCACTATACTAAGGCAAATAAGCCAGGCTAAAAACAAATACTGTATTGCATGGTATCACTTTTATGTGGAATCTTAAAAAAAAATATTGTTGAACTCATAGAGACAGAGTAGAAAGGTTGATTGCCAGGGGTCAGGGGATGGGAGAAATAGGGAAAGGCTGGGAAATCATACAAACTTTTAGTTATAAGATGTAGAAATTCTGGGAATCTAATACATATCATGGTGACTATATTAATAACACTGTATTCAATAATTAAAATTTGCTAAGAGAGTAGAACTGAACTGGTCTCACTCCCTCCACTCGAATAAGAAAAAGGGTAAATATGTGAGGTGATAGGTGTATGAGTTAACTCAGTGGTGGGGATCTTTTCACAATGTATATGTATATCAAATCATCATGCTGTTTAGTTTAAATATAGTGCAGGGTTTTTTTGTCAGTTATACCTCAATAAATCTGAAAAAGGAATATATGTATTAAAATAATTTTGGTGAAAAAAGATTATGAAGGGAATAAAAAGGGATATTAAGATGTCTTGTTTTTAAGAGAGATATTAGTCAATTATGAATTGTCTGTTCTAAGTATGTGTTCAAACCCAGGATTCCTTTGAGAGTTAGTAAAGGCACTATTAATCATTACCTTAGGACAGCAGAATTAATCTGGGGCTGTTCCAGGCAAACTGGGATGTATACTAAGGGTCAGTGAATTCCTGATATTATATACATAGAATTCGCATTAGCACCATTACTAGGGTGCTTAGGGGAGTAGGTGTTCACTGCCATGATACATGTTTTAGTAAAGTTTAATAAAGATTTTTTTCTGAAAAATTAGCAATGGGACATTTGACAGAGTATTTCTCATGATAAAAAATAAAAATCATTTATTACTAGAAACATATTTCAATTACTAGAGGAAGGGAATATCAGATAAGCTTGCATATTGATTTCTCAAAAACGTTTAAATAAAATATAATTTTAATAAAATTATTAGTCTCATCACTAGTAATCAAATTTGATCCTCTATTTCTTAATTTAGGACTGCACATCAATTCCTTGCATAAATGAAAACTTCTGTCAGAAATCAATCTGTGACTTTACTTGCATTTGCCCAAGTGGATACACTGGTGCATATTGTGAAATAAATATTGACAGTCATGCTGAGCCTGAACTGAATTTGGTCCTCTGTCTTAATGAAGGGATTTGTGTTGATGGACCTGGACACATGTTTTACTGCAGGTTAGTATTTATTTACTCACAATTAACCGATATATATTTAAGAAAGCATATAGACATCCTAGTAGTGATGCACTCTGAAATGCAGATACCAAGTTTTTAAGTAAGTTTTCATCTTAAAAAAAAAATGAAATCACAAATTTTAAGTCAACAATTCTAAGAAAGCATTATTTATATGTTTTTCCAAATACCGTATATTCATATAAATCTCATGTTGGACTTCCAAATCTAATCATCTTTCATTTTATAATTGTTTCATATCACCTATCCTTCCCAAAATTGGATTCTTATTCCTTTTCTTAAGTATTACACCATATGAATGAAGCATAGATAGTTCATATTTATAATATACTTCTTATAGAGATTCATTAGTCTTCCTGCTATACTTATAATTCTCAGATCTTAACAACTGAGAAAATTTTCATTTGCTAAGATTTATAAAAATAAATTAATGTGTCACTGTATTTTTGAACCAACTACTATTTAAGGTATCTTTTAAAAATTCTTAGGAGATGAATTTTCATTACCTTTGTTCTTTATGATTATATAATATGTAATTGGTTGGTCATTTGAGAATGTAGCCATTACCTGTTCAATTTGTAAAATATTAATTGACCCACATATTTAAAAAAATAATGTACCTCTTCTATTTCAGTCTGATTTTTGAGAGCCTGATATTAAGTTAAAATCTGTCAGCAACTGTGTTTCTTCTAAATATCTTAAATTATTGAAAGGTTGAAATATCATGTGTATTTTGATGCATAATTATTTTAGTGGTAAAGTTTCTATTATTTCTATATTTTGTCAAGTATTTCTTTTTAAAATTATTAATATATTCTGCATTACATTTAATATTACCACCACCATGTTTTCTTTGATCAATACCTACAGTGTGTTTTTGTCCTCTTATTTATTTTGATCCCCACAGTATCATTTTATTTGGGGCATATCTCTAGTAAGGCACATGTAGATGATAATTTCACATAAATCCAACATTATTATTGTTTCATTTAACATATGAAGACAGTGTTATTATTATGACACAGTTATTCTTTACTATATATTGCCTAACATGCCTTTTAATTTGTAGAGTGTGTGTATGTGTGTGTATGTGTTGTTTCTGTTGCATTTTCTATTTTTAAGCTTGCATTTTGCTTATTTTACTCTGGTGGTTTGGTAAAGTATAGAAAGTAAATATGTTCCTAATATCAATTTTAATTACATAAAATATCATAAAAATGACCACTTGACCACTGCAAGGACCCTCTGGGTTATAACCTAATCAGTGCCTGGATGAAGTCAGCAACAGTAAGTTGGGCATTTATCTCCAATGAATATGCTGTTATAAATCAAGGTTCCATTCATGGAAACCCATTCTGTTCAATAAAAAAAAATAGAAATAAGTGAACCTAAAACTAAAATATGTATTTTTGCAACCTTGTTAATTCAAGCACTATAAAAGCTACTCTATAAAACTTCCTTTTAGGGGATGTTAATCATGGGCTAGCTAGGCTGACCTTTCTTAAAGCATGAAGTCAAAGGAATTTAGACTCAAGAGGCTTGCTTCTTTTCCTGGCTTATCTCCCAGGGACAAGCATAGGCAACCATTACAGCTACAAGGTTATTCAAACTTCATTTAAATAAGAGTTGTCTGTTTTCAAAATTTTCACTGTTGATTCAGTATGCCTGAAAGCTCCTGAAAGTCTGTGAATGGTAAATTTAAATGCCTTAGGAGTTTCATTTTCTAAGGGACTTGCACAGTGACTGAGTAGCCATCAGCATTGGTGCCAAGTTAGCGCGATCCTCAAAACGTTTATTTACAAAAGAAAACTCATGGGATGAAATGTTTTGCAAGTTAAATCATATATTTGTGTGTGGGCTAAGGATTAACCTGTGGTATATTTATTTAAACCATAATAAAATAATGATTTTTCTTTATTTAAAAAATTGTATGAAACCTGGGGCACCTGGGTGGCGCAGTCAGATAAGCGTCCCGCTCGTGGTTTCTGCTCAGGTCATGATCTCAGGGGCCTGGGAAAGAGCCCTTGTCAGGCTCCAAGCTCAGCAGGGAGCCTGCTTGAGATTCTCTCTCCCTCTCCTCTGCCCCTCCGGCTCGTGCTGTCTCTCTCTCTCTCTGTCACTAAAATAAATAAATAAAATCTTTAAAAAAATAGTATGAAACCTACTTACTTCTCACCCTTTTTATCTAGTTTTATAAAAATTTTTCTTTGGGAGACTTTTTTTTATTTTCTCTTACTTTTCAATGCATATGGACATTTTAAGTAGCTGGATTTTTTTTTTTCATTGTAAATATAATGCCCACTTAACAAACCATGTTATTTTCTGTTTACAAAGTAATTTATTTGAAGAACTCATTTTTCTTGAAGTGCCAATAACTTGGCTCACTTTTTTTTTTTTTAAAGATTTTATTTATTTATTTGAGAGAGAGAGACTGAGAGAGAGAGAGCATGAGAGGGGGGAGGGTCGGGAGGGTCAGAGGGAGAAGCAGACTCCCCACCGAGCAGGAAGCCTGATGCGGGACTCGATCCTGGGACTCCAGGATCACGACCTGAGCTGAAGGCAGTCGCTTAACCAACTGAGCCACCCAGGCGCCCCTCTTGGCTCACTTTTTGTTGCAGAATTTTTTAAGTTGACTCAGAGTCTCAGTTACTAACATGTTTATGCCTGTTTTATTAATCTTTATTGCTGTTTACCCAGATGTCTCATATGAACACTTTTATATCCCAACTCCATTGGCCAGATTCTTCTTTATTGTATTATTTCTGTGTCTACAAGACTGTTTTAAATAAGCCTGTCCAGGTAAAGCAGTGGAGTAGAAGCATGTATTAATGCAGAGGCATACCTGAGAACCTACTTTAACTACATGTGGTATGGTGGCTTAGATCCAGGGTGAAATTGATGAGCATATATGGACCCATTTAAATATCTCCACTTTACTCTCAAGACATTGAGTATTGGGCTTCTCTAGGTCTGAGGGTGTCAGATTTATACTTTGGTCATTGCCGATTTTTTTCATGAAGACATCTGATTCATTTAGATTACGTTATAACTAGAACAATGATACATTTTAAGAATAGCTAGTTATCGGGGTGCCTGGCTAACTCAGTCAGTAGAGCATGCGACCCTTGATCTTGGGGTTGTAAATTCAAGCCCCATGTTGGGTGTAGAGATTACTTAAAAATAAAATCTTAAAAAAGAAAGAATAGCTAGTATTCATTTTTTTAATCTTCTTGATAGTAGCTAAATTTTGAAAGGAATGGGTAGTCCTTAAATAGAAAAAAAATGAAAGAAAAAAAAGGATGTACTGACGTCTGACCGTTTAGAATATGATCCTTGAAGATGGTAAAATGAATAAGCCAGTAATATGTAGCTAGTTTCCTCATTACTATGGACAAATACATAGGTAATATTGCTTTGAATACTGACATAAATTAAATCAGTTAACCATTTCAAGCAAAATAAGCTAGGGTTAGTTTTAGATAAAAAATAACTTGGCTATTAGGTGCCAAGGAACATAATGTTTAAGTAATTCAATCATACTTTAAAGTCAATTTTATAATCATACCTTAGATCATTTCTGAAGATGAGACAGGACATTTCAAATACCTAAATTTATTTTTAGTAATATATATGTTCAGAAACTCAAACTCTTGAGTGAGTTCATTTATATTGCCCAGTGAAGACATATTAAATTAATAATATGAATGTTGAAAATAAAAAATATGGTCAATAATTGATAAGATTTTTAAAAATCTTTGCCATTTGTTATTTAAAATAAATGAAAATAACCTTTTGCTCAGAAAATATAATAATTTATGATTGTATTTCAAGTCCTAAACTCAAATGGATGTTTCTTACTAACACATTGAATTTTAGGGCTGCAGAAGATTATAGAGATTGCCTCTGGTAATCTAGTTAGTACATAGATGAAGGAGCAAAAGATATGAGTTTTATACTGTCAATTGCCTTCAAAGTCATGATCAGTGGGAAAGTCAATTCTAGAATACAGCGAGGTTTTTTGTTTTTTAATTTTCATTAGAGTACTAATACAAAAAAATATACATATAGTAAAAAAAGAAAAAATGTATATAATCAGGTACCATGACTCTTCTGTAGATACATTTAAACATCTCTTTTGTAGTTTATATCCTGGTACAAAGTTTAAAGACATTAATGACTTTGTTCAGTTTAATAATGGCTGCTTTCAGAAGTCCATATATTATTAACCATGTGTAACAGTTTAATAGCATTTTAATGTGTGCAAGTTTTATTAAACCATAAAAACTATGTTGAAATTACCCTAAAATCCAAATTAGAATCACAAGGCAGAGGGCTATAGTAATAAGTAAAAACATTATACATAACTTTTTTCTCTGGCACCATGTAGATTATAAAGAATATAGCAAATAATTTATAAAACAAAGCACTGAGGGGTGCCTGGGTGGCTCAGTCGTTAAGCATCTGCCTTCCACTCAGGGCATGATCCCTGAGTCCTGGGACTGAGCCTCGCATTGGGCTCGCTGCTCAGCGGGAAGCCTGCTTCTCCCTCTCCCTCCCCCTGCTTGTGTTCCCTCTCTCACTGTGTCTCTCTCTGTCAAATAAATAAATAAAATCTTTAAACAACAACAACAAGCACTGAGACACAAAGATACTTGTTTTTGTTTTAATATGTGAAATCCTGTTCTAGACAATTTTTTTCCTTGGTGTTCTCTGCTTTTGGCTTTGCAGAGTCCCTTCCATCTGCCACAACTCTCCCACCATCCAGTTGGAAATGTCCCCTCACTTTGATATTTCCTCCAAATTCAACTCTTTTTGGTCATTGCCTCCATAGTCTTGAAGTGTTTTATATTCTTGCCCTTTTCATTCACCTAAGCTTCATTACACGTTTTGCCATGAACTGAGTGTAATTAGTTCATACTATTGTATGTATTATGTTAAAAGATAGGTAAAAAATATTTGATTACTCACATTGGTATTTTTCCTTTTAAAAAATGTTCAAGAAAATCAGGAAAAACTAATAAATTTTTAATTATAAGATCTCAGCAACCATGACATATTGTTAAATCAAATATCTAAAATAAGTAAGCCTTCCTGAATCCCTTCATATCATAAGTAAGGAAAGATAGATGCTATTTCTTTCAATGCTTGGATAGAAAAATCAGAGGTGGTAGGTAACTTAGGAGGTATACAGGGTAAGGGTATTGGTCTACAGTAACTTACTTTCAACAATCATCAATCACCTTTGCCGAAGTTAATTCATTTTATAACTTGAAATAAAACATCTGTATTTTAACAACCACACTTAGGTGGCTTTCCATTACATAGAGATTATGTTTTCAGAAATATCAGATGGACTATGTAATCCCCCAACAACTTTTTATTTTGTTTACTCTCTCCAAAAAATAAACCTTTGACTAGGAATCAAAAAATAAATTTATAAATAATGCCACTATGAACACAGGGTTGCATATATCTTCTTGAATTAATGTTTTTGGTTTCCTTGAGTAGATACCCAGTAGTAGAATTACTGGATCATGTGGTAGTTTTGTTTTTAATTTTCTGAGGAATCTCCATATTATCTTCCACGGTGGCTGCACCAATTTGCATTCCCACCAACAGTGCACAAGGGTTCCTTTTTGTCTACATCCTTGCCAACACTTGTTATTTCTTGTCATTTTGATTCTAGTCATTCTGACAGGTATGAGATGATATCTCATTTGTGGTTTTTATTTGCATTTCCCTCATGATTAGTGATGTTGAGCATCTTTTCTTGTATCTGTTGTCCATTTGTATGTCTTCTTTGGAAAAATGTCTATTCATGTCCTCTGCACATTTTTTAATTGGATTACTTGTGGGATTCTTTGGTGTTTTGCTGTATAAATTCTTTATATATTTTGGATATTAGCCCCTTATTGGATATATCATTTGCAAATATCTTCTCCCATTCAATAGGTTGCCTTTTCATTTGTTGATGGTTTCCTTTGCTATGCAAAACCTTTTTATTTTGATGCAGTTTCAATAGTTTAATATGCTTTTGTTTCCCTTGCCTGAGGAGACATGTCTAGAAAACTGTTGCTATGACTAATGTCAAAGAAATTACTGCCTATGTTTTCTTCTGAGAGCTTTATGGTTTCAGGTCTCATATTTAGGTATTGAATCCATTTTGAGTTTATTTGTGTAATATAGTATAAGAAAATGGCCCCATTTCATTATTTTGCATGGTAGCAGTCCACTTTCCCCAGTACCATTTGTTGACGAAACTGTCTTTACCCCATTGTATATTCTTGCCTCCTTTGTTGTAGATTAATTATCCATATAAGTGTTGTTTATTTCTGGCCTCTCTATTCTGTCCCATTATCTATGTGTCTATTTTTTGTGCCAGTACCTCTGTTTTGACTGCTGCAGCTTTGTAATATATCTTAAAATCTGGCATTGTGATTATCTCCACAGCTTTGTTCTTATTTTTCAAGATTGCTTTGGCTATTCAAGGTCTTTTATGGTTCCATACAAATTTTAGTATTATTTGTTCTAGTTCTGTGGAAAATATTATTGGTATTTTCATGTGGATTGCATTAAATTTGTAGATTGACAGAGAATGGATTGACCCTAGTTGGTTGGTGTTGACTTTAGCCTGGAAATTGCTTGCCTTTTACAGGAGCATATAGATTGGAATTATTCCAAAGCACAAAAATATGGATATAAACAAACACAAATGCTTATATAGTTAGTAGACACTCTTGGATAGTCTCTAGAGCTCATCATTTTTCATGCTACCTCTCTTCACTGACCTGTGCTAAGAGTTGACTGCAGAATTGTACAACATAGGCCAGAGCCAACAAATTAAGGATGTGGACACATCTCATTTTTCATTACTAAGGTAAAACTGTTGAATCTTTATTCTGCATTTCCCTCAAGTGACTGTACAATATTTGGTTTTGAGATTTATTTCCATTCCTCTTTCAAGAATTAAATAATTGAAACTGTTTCTTCCAAAAAAATATTAACAATATTTCTTCCAATCCATGAGCAGGGAATGTTTTGCTATTTGCTTTAACCACTGTGTTTTTAAAATGAATTACAAATTTTCAAAACATCAATAAATTAAATCATTCTAAAATATAGTTTTACTAAATCAACATCATAATAAACTAAAGTAGAATTACATTAATATTTGCATATTTTCAACCTTTTTATAACCTTTGAAATTGACTTTGAATATAATGATGTACTTTCTTCTCTGTTTAGTGCTATTGTGATATACATGTTCTTTGTCATGCCATATGTAAATAAGTAAAAATATATGATCAATCGTGAGCATTTATATTGTAGTTTGCCTTTCAAAATATCTGACAATAACTTATGACCAAATCATTATTTTTTAAAAGATAAATTTATATTATTTTAGACACAAAGCAATGTTGAACACACCAAATATGACAGTAAATCCAAAAAAATATGTTTATGTGTTAAAAAGAAAATTTTATTAGTGACAGAGAAACCCTCTTTATTCAATGTGATGAATTTGACTCTATAAAACACACATAGGGATTGCTCTATTTCACCAAATTAAGTTTTATATAGATTTTTATTCCTCCTGGGGACATAGTTAAGGTCATTTTAGTTTATTACCACATGTGGAAAATAAAATAAGAACATTACTGATCTACCCATAAAATTATGTTGAAAGTTGGTGATTGCTATATCTTTCAGGCAAATACTCATTTAATTTCAAAAGATTAGAATTGAGAAAGACATGAATTTCTTGGTAATGCTAATTATTATGCAATTTAATTCAGCAAGTAATTCTTGGAAAACAAAGCAATATCCTTAAGGTTGGAATCTCAAAGTTTAATATGATTTCACTCATATGTGGAACTTAAGAAACAAAACAAACAAACAAAAGAAGATACACACAAAAAGCAGATTCTTAAATATGGAAAACTGGCATTTGCCCAAGGGGAGGTGGGTGGGAGTTGGGTGTAAAGGGGATTAAGAGTACGCTTATCTTGATGATCACTGAAAAATGTATAGAATTGTTGAATAATCACATTGTACACATGGAACTAATATAACACTGTATGTTAATTATACTTCAATAGAAAATAAAACAAAATATCAGGGCGCCTGGGTGGCTCAGTTGGTTAAGCAACTGCCTTCGGCTCAGGTCATGATCCTGGAGTCCCGGGATTGAGTCCTGCATCGGACTCCCTGCTCAGCAGGGAGTCTGCTTTTCCTTCTGATCCTCCCCCCCTCATGCTCTCTCTCTCTGTCTCATTCTCTCTCTCAAATAAATAAAATCTTTAAAAAAAAAAAAAAAACAAAATATAAAAAAGAATACATTTTTTCAGTGTATACATCACTTAGCAATTCCTCTTAGAATGATGTGATTTTGATTTTGATTTTGATTTTTTTATTTATTATTTATTTGAGACAGAGAGAATGAGAGACAGAGAACATGAGAGGGAGGAGGGTCAGAGGGAGAAGCAGACTCCCTGCCAAGCAGGGAGCCCGATGCGGGACTCGGTCTCGGGACTCCGGGATCACGACCTGAGCCGAAGGCAGTTGCTTAACCAACTGAGCCACCCAGGCGCCCTAGAATGATGTGATTTTTAATTTCTGTTTATCAAAAGATAAAATAAGTTTAACATTTTTTTTTCATCAAAAGTATATTTGTTTCTTTTAATGTTTCATGCTGTGCTGTATTGGAAACTAACTGTATGGAAATTTGTCAAATGCAAATTTTAAGCAAATATGTGGTTATTCAAAAAATTACTATTTATTTTTCTGTTGTTAATGCAATAAATTTATAGGATTACCTAATATGTAACAGCGCTTATGCAAAAGGTTGACCAGTAATCTTCAGGATTAGTAAAGTTAAACTTTGAAATAAAAATAAAATGCTCACTCTGAAAAAAAAAAAGAAAAAAAAGGACAAACTTTCGGATTATGTTTTACGTTATAGTTACACAGATATTTTTAACAATGAGGAAAAAAATTAAAGGTGGAAATATTTCCTCTTGGCTATTATAATATGTTTTGGTTTGCTGCAATGGTTTAAGAGAGTTTTCAGAAAGTTCCATCTCTTCCACAATAAAAGCCAGTGTCGGAATTTGATCTCTGCCTACCTGATTGGACAGAATTAAATTTTAATGCCACATTCTGCAGTCTAATTTGACAGTACGTTTTCATCAAAGACATTGGGCAGTAAGGAAAGAAAAAAAAAATTGCTCATACTTCTCATTGTCAGTGGAATTACTGTATCTCTACAGGTCAGGGCATCAGTACCTTTACAACATACTTTAGTTCCTTAGCATTACCTTTTTTAGACCGATTTATATGGCTGAAAAGTCTTCTTGCCTTCCAAATTTAATAGGATGATTTTTCCTTACCCATAAAAGTTTTTCAAGCTTCTCTCAAATATTTTAGGTCTGGGAGAACTATAAACCTAATAATGAGATTTTTGAAGATTTTCTTACAAGTAGTTTAAATTGAATTATCAGTGCAACTGTGTAGGAGAGAGAGACAGACAGAAACAGGGAGTGTGTGTATATATGTGTGTGTGAGTGTGTGAGAGAGTACAGAATGAGAGAGAATTATTAATATCTCCCAGTACTTTAGACACAGAAAGGCATTCACTCTGTTTTTATATATACTGATCACATATATTCAGAATAGCATTATACTGTGTCTTATATGACCTACTCACTCTATATAAATATCTTTTTTAAAATTAACTAGCTCATCTGTTTATGCAACAAACATTTATTAAGTGTTTCCGACCTGATATGTACTTAAAGGCTTAGAGATAAATATATATCTTAAATGAATAAGTTTACAGTTTATTAAGGAAATCTGTAAAAATAAATGTAACACAGAGTATAAGGGCAGCACACTACAAATACATAAATCTTCAGTGGAGGAATACAGTAAAAAGTTACCTACTCTATTTTGATGATTCTTTAAGGCTTCAAAAGGAGGTATCTTCTGACTTCCATCTTAAAGGAGGAGCTCATCACACTGATATATTTCATAACAAAAACAGAAGAAAAAAATGTGAAGCAAGGAAAGATGAAATAGCATGAAGACTTCACTGGATTACAAGGATTTCATTGTCATTTGAATAAAAAACATACTAAAGGAGTGACAAAAGTAGATGTGCTAAAATACTAAGGAGCCAGACCCTCCAGAGATTTGCAAAAGATGATTGTAGGACTTTGGACTTAATCCATAAACAACAAAAGAAGGTTCTTTAAAGGCTTGTAAGGCAGGGAGTTCAATGGTCAAATTTTGGAGAAATAACTTTTGGGAACAATTTATCTGGCTAAGGAGATAAGTACCAAGTACTTAGATAAGGGTGACCTAGATAAGGGTGATGTGAGTCCAGAAAAAGACCATGAAAAGAGAGAAAATGGGTAAGGTTGAAATAGATTTGGGAGGTAAAAATCAAAGATTTTAATATTGGTCGAATGTGGGAGTAGAAGGAAGAGTCAAGATGGCTGTATGTTTTTTAGGCATTGTTGTTTATATGGATTGAAGTGTAAAAATATCTTGAGCATTTATGTGATAATCATTGTCTCTAGTCTAAGTGGGAGCAGATCCTAGGTCTCCTGCCTTTCTGTAGTTCTATGGCTTTGTCAGAATGAATTGTTAGCCCAAAGCCTTTTAACTTAAATGATGTATTTTATTATGTTATGTTAGTCACCATACAGTACATCTTTATTTTTTGATGTAGTGATCCATGATTTATTGTTTGCATAAGTACTTTATTTATTTTTTTTTAAGATTTTATTTATTTATTTGACAGAGAGAGACACAGCAAGAGAGGGAACATAAGCAGGGGGAGTGGGAGAAGGAGAAGCAGGCTTCCTGCGGAGCAGGGAGCCCGTTGCGGGGCTCAATCCCAGGACCCTGGGATCATGACCTGAGCCGCAGGCAGCCACTTAATGACTGAGCCACCCAGGCACCCCAGTACTTTATTTTTAAACATATTCTTAATATCCCAAAACCACATATCCCCATGAATTAAAACTAATTATCATGCTATTAACTATGTTTCAATATATCTATACATAAAAAATGAAGACCCTTAAAAATCCATAGGGATGTATGAGTTCATGACTTCAGAATTCACAAAATTAATGGAGGAAAAAATAAAATTAATGAGTTAAAGGCTTTTGCAATAGTCCAAATTAAATACTCACTGTATATCACAATGCAGGCATATGTAAGTGTGGCAAGATTTCTCTTTGATTCCTTTAAGGAAATTTACCTAAAAGAAGTGATCTGCTTTTTAGTTTGGGGATCTCTAATATTTATTATATATTATTTAATATCACTAAAACTATAAAGAATATAATGAATGAAAAAATAATTTTAATAATATGCATATATATCATTTTTGTAACAGTTATATAATGTACAAGATATTAAATTCCATCCTTAGTATCTCTTTTGAGTATCTAATAATTGGAGTGGGCAGGTGTTATATGGGTATTGGGAAATCTCGTTTTTTTTAAGTTTGAATGCCATCTGTCTTCTTGGCAACATGAATAGACAGTTTGCATTTATGGGTTTAGAGATCTCATGTCTATCGCTTATTTAAGATTTATATGGAAAATTAGAAAATGCAAGCACTTATATGCAGGTACTGAACTTTAAGTCCATTTAAAATGTCTTCAAAATTGTGTATAGAAAATAAAAACATATAATTTGTATTTTATGATTTATAAGATTTATGCTAATTCTATAAATACAAGCTTATGTTCAGAGAAAAAAATGTAGATAAGCTTTATCTCCTACAGTTGGTCAACCATGTGAGATGTTACTATATGAAATGTTAAATATACCATTTTTATCGCTCTTTAGAAGCACAATATTAGCATACCTTGGAGAACAGCAACGCCCATAGATGTCTCTGATCATCATATTTTTCTGTTCCTTTACCAGACAGTATTTCTTGAAAAAATCATCCATTTAATTCCAAACTTAAAAGTTCATGAAAATGTATTTAGATAAATTTGGGGGCTGCAATGTGGCTTTGAATATAAATTTAAGATCTTTAAACTGGGAATCATTTATAAAGATTAATAACTTGTTTTGGCCAATTCTAGCTATAACTTCAATGTCCCATCCCTTAATAGAATTAATCCCACTAATCTGTACTCTTGAAGAGTAAGGCTATTATTTCTAAGTTCACTTTGCCTTCTTTTCTTCCATCTGATCCTAGTACTTCTTTCTTTTGGCCAATTGTTTGCTTCCTGATCCCGCACAGCATATATCACAACATTTGGTATTTGGAAGATAGAACTGGCTGATATTGACTGACCTAATTAGGATTTGCTAGGCACTAGGAACTGAACTCCCATCAGATTTTTCTCCTTGTTTGAAATCCTACAGTGCTTTGGAGAAGCAGTTACATTTGTGACTAACATGGAGAGTATTGACAATGAAAGTATAAGTGGCATGAATCACCCCTCACCATACACCCGGTGTAAGAAATACTAATTACTTGGAGCACCTGACTGGCTCAGTCAGAAGAGCATGCAGCTCTTGATCTTGAGATTGTGAGTTCAATCCCCATGTTGGGTGTAGAGATTACTTAAATAAATAAAACTTAAAAAAAAAGAAATACTAATTACTTGATTTCTCTAAATTAAAATACAAGTGCACGCCAAGCCCCAAATCATAGGATGGTATAACACAGAATTTCATTAATGTGTCTTGGCATTTCTCACATAACCTGGAGTCACATGAAAATATCTTGGGCTTAAAGGGTATGTAGGATAGGCAGGTAAAAAAGACTCTTCTTTTTAGTACAAACATTCAAAGTCAAGTCTAGATCATTAATTTGAAAAGAAACAATTCCGCCCTTTGCGAATCAACTTGGTTTTGCAACAATTGGCCAGAATTGGCAGCTTAGACACCTCAGAAGTTTCCATCTGTGTGTATCAGGCTGCTATTTGCTTCCATAGTTTTGCCATTTCTCTATGGAACTTGGGGGGTAGTAGGGGTGGGTCCATAGTATTTTCGGAACCTGAAATTCAATTTTGTATCAGATAACTTGGGGGTCACATTAAATCTCTTTTTTTAAGTGGTTGATTGCCCTACCAAATCTCTAACTTCTAACTCCTACCCTTGCTGGCATGTCTCACATTATCTTTCTTTAATGGGCTTTTAAAAACACACTGCTAGTCTCTCCTTCCTGGGAGTAATGGGAAAACAACTCACTGGGAAAACAATCAGTCAGATATTTCACTCCTCACTATTTATTCTATGATTCCTTTCATTGGAAGCCTGTGTCTCTTAATGAATGTCCCATGCCAGTAGCCCTACATAAATTTGAGTCATTGAATGGATTCCTAGGATAATTGCTTCCACTTAAAAAGCACCGTCTTCCATTATGGGACAAAATATCAATAACTTATTATGTGACTTGGATACAGAATGAATTTTCAGAAGCATTTCATAGTCTCCTTCATTTCACTCAGTACCATCCAGATGTATGCTTGTTTTCTCTTTGTTCTATTTTCTTTATCACATAAGCATTTTTAAATCAGCCTTAGTTTCAGTATAGACTAGTGGTATAGTCTAAATCAGTAGTTACTTCTAAGAGTCCAGACTCATCCCTGTATGCCATACTGCAACTGGGTCAACACTCTTGTCTGAAAACCATCTTCCGTCATTTCTGTAGATTGCTACCATTACACTATGCCTATGCGCTGACTGCAGTTTCTTAGCAATCCTGGATGAGGTACTTATATATAGCAGATCTAAGTGTGCATACGTTTGTAAGAAGTGCGGCATTCTTTATTTTTTTCTGAATCAAATTCACTCTACTCTAAAACCTCAGCACAGTAGGACAACATACCCTACTAAAGAATACTATAGATATACCACCCCTCACCAAGAAATGTGTTTCTTCTCTTATACTTGGGATATTTACTTCTCCATCTTCAACCCTCTCCTTCATCTTGGCTCTTCCTCAAAGTTCTTCGCCTGGTTTCCCTTTCTCCAGGAAACCCAAATATCATACTCTGTATTCTTTAAAAATAAAAGCCAACTTCTACTTCTGTCCCTGTACTATAAAAGTTCAAAGTGCAGAAGAGAATAAATGTTTAGTGTGTGTGTGTGTGTGTGTGTTTGTGTGTGTGTGTAGGACAAAATAATGCAAGTCTATATCTCAATTATTTATCCTATAATATACTTTCAAAATATCATAGTTATGGGGATTGATTATTTGAGTTGCCTTATGGCAAAAAATAAAAAGATTGGAACTTATATAATAAAACAGGTGAGGAAGGGGAAATTTATTCTAGGGATTGGACACCAACTATGAGTAAAAATATTCACTGGAATATTTACTTGTGAAATTGAAGCCATTGAACTTGAGACCATAAATAAAATGGAAAGTAGCTATCAAAGTTAATGTATTTTTTATCAGGTCTAGGAGGATCTAGTTACATTTGCAACAGCTAATTTATAACCCTCTATTAAAACCACATTTAGATAAAATTGTTAAATATACATTTGAGCATTTTTTTCAGACCCAGTGCTTGCATATTATCCACTGACCACTTGTGATCCTCTACATCAGGGCATCCCTCAAACTGTACAGTATCAATCAACTTTTTGTGGTTTTAATTTGCAAATATTTTATATACTTTACCCCCAAAGTTGTAAAATATAGCTAAAAAATAGAATTAACTGCTTTACGCTGGTAAACACAAGGCCTGAGATATTTACATAGTTATTGTCCAGTAAAGAACCATTTCTTTCATGGACTCTCCATATACCATTTATTCTTATAACTAGTCCTAGGAAGTGGCATTCTTTTTAAGGTCATACAATGATAAGCAGCAAGGCAAATGTAGAAAGATCAGTCAGACACATTTATTATCTAAGTGACTTCCATACATCAGTTTTGAGTTGTACATGGATAAGTTTTTGCTTCAGGATAATTACAGATTTACATGTCTCTGCATATCCTGGATATTTAGATAATTACTGAAGGTCTTCCATATATATACAGAAAAACCCTTTGGGAACCTCTTCTTGTTCTAACATTCTAAATTTAATAGCGCGCTATGTGAAATAAATTTTTGGTCCAAAGGTACACACCAATTTTGCTGAACTGAAAACATTAACTCCTTAAGATATTTAAAATTCCCCGTGCTTTAGCACTTCAGGTATAATTCTATATCTGTTATCTTTTGTTAATTTTTCAAAGGCAAGTAATCTCACTCTAATCATAGAAATTAGTATGAGGCATAAAAATTAACTCCCTTATCACATTTTGATACTGCCTAACTTTAGGTAGGATCTAACCCTTATGGTGTCTCTTTGGTAGTGTTTTCTGGACTACGGACCATAGACATATACTTCATGTCTAAAAACTCTCCATAGTAATGATCTTAATTTTATATTTTAATATTTATTAATATCTCAAAAACAGAAATTATTTCCTAATTATTTGAATTGTGAATGTGTAATTAGGTACTGACACAAAATTTATGGCTTACATACAAATTTCTGTTTCTCTTTACATTGTAGTCTAGTAGTATTACTTTCATCATCAGAGATTAATAGAAAATAATTTCGACAGGGTTAATTTGTATATTTGGAATTGGAGCCAGGTGATAGCCACCTGACATCATATTATAGCAGGATGAGTGAAGATTTTACAGTAATTTGAATGCACAAAAGTGTGAAAGAACTGAATCATTATAGGGCAAAGAGGAGTATAGGTGGACTGAGCAACACAGAATATGCATGATGATGGTGAATATCATAGTCATGTTACAACCAGTGGGAACAATTCAGCAAACAATGTTGTCAATCATATAAAATTACTGTTAACTTAAACTTTATTAGCTTTGTAATTTTGTGAGTCCTATTTCAAAATTTTTCTCTGGTCATATTGTTCTATGAAAACTATAAATATATAGAGTTTTTGACATGTTTTATATTTAGTTATTTAAATGATATATTAAAAATAATTCAGTACAACATGGTGGAATATGAGACTAGCATTTCCTTTAAATAGGTCTAAGCTTGGAACACATTGAATTTAGTATTTGAAGCAATTAACTATAGTTATTAGGTTTGCATTTTTATGCAGGTTTAAGACAATTTTAAGCACAAAATAAGACAAAAAATGCTTGTAGTTACTGCTAACAATTAAATCATCACTAATTCAAAGTTATAGATTGTCTAAGTTTTCTCTTTGGTTATACATTCCTATCCAGCTAACTGCTTAAGATGTAGGTATAATTTTAAATAATCTTGAAAATATTGCATTGTGTAATCTATCCCTATGCTGTCATGAAGTTTCCTCCTAAAAATTTTAAATTTACTTTTCTCAATTACCAAGAAGTGGAAAATCTTTATGGTACATAGTGCTTGATGTCCTTTCTGTAGGACTGATGTTGTGCATAAACAGTAAATTTTAGGTCCTAAGGAATGAACACTTAATGTGTTTTTTTTTAATTATTATTTCAATGACATTTACATACCAACTTAAAACTCAACTTAGTCATTTTATTAATATTTCAATAACATTTATTTACCAACTTAAAAAGCAACATAAAAAACTATTTTTTTTCTTGCAGGGTTACCTTTGAAGGGTTTTACAACCCTTCTCCTGGTCTTAGGCTAAAATGGACTGGGTATGTTATATATCTTTTTTGTACATTATGCAAAACAGTGAACTATGATGAAAGGAGAATGGGAAAAACTGTAATCCATGAAAATTCTCTTAGGTTTTTATTTACAAGAAAAAGAAAGTATAAAGAGAGTAAATTGAATCTGATGTTTCTAGCATGTGAAAAAATGCATATAAAACCTTGGTCATAAATTTGCAAATAAAATCTAAAAATATAACACAGGATGTTTTTAAACTATGTAGACAAATCATTGTTGTCCTTCCATTTTCATTCTTCTTTTATTAAGAAAAAGGCAGAAATAAATGAATAAAAAGGGAAAATAATAAAGAATGCTTCTTGATAATGTGTCATTTTGCTCTTGCTTTGCCTTTCAAAAAGATATCAGCAATTGTATCTTTAAAATGATAAGCCTTTTACAAGGTAATCCTTATATAGCTGTAAGAAACATTGAAAATAAAATGTGATCATGTTCACAGTTCCCTTCCCTACATTTGCCTTAGTGATACTGAAGTAGGATGATTTTACTCTATTATTTCAAGTCTTCAGTGATGGGTCCATTACAATTTGTCTTGGTTTCAGTGCCACAAATTTATTGGAAAATCCCTCTAACTGTATTCCTTTCCAGTACACTTGTTTGACAAGTAGAATAGTCATAAGAACATTTATTATCTTCTTTCTCGCAGCTTATCAGGAGGTTGCCAATTGATAATTAGGTGCACCCATATTTTCCTTCTTCATCTCTTATTTTTTTAAGATTTTATTTATTTATTTGACACAGAGAGAGAGAGCACAAGTAGAGCAGTAGACAGAGGGAGGAGAAACAGGCTCTCTGCTGAGCAGAGAGCCCAATGTGGGGCTTGATCCCAGGACCTCGGGATCATGACTGAGCTGAAGGCAGCCACTTAACCAACTGAGCCACCCAGGTGCCCCAATCTTCTTCATCTCTTATGATCAAACTAACTTTGAATTTGTAATTCTCATTTCATTTAGATCACCATTTAAATGTTATAATTATACTTTCATATTCTTGAAGTAAAAAATCTATTTAAAGGCCTTATTCTACTGTTTCTGCCATAGTTTTGCAGTTGTTTTGGTGATTAAACACAAACTCTGTTCTTTTCCTTTTACTTGTTTTTACATATAAAACCTATAAAGCAATGTGAAGAGATCCCCTTTCGTAGCGAGTATCTCATGAGAAAATCAATGTGATAATAGATGACTCATTGTCTGTTTTGTGTCAGGATTTTTTAATTATACCTTCTTCATATAAAACAAAGAATGAATCAAATGACATATTGTTTCTCCCGACAAACTAATCATAACAAAGATTATTCACATTACCCTAGTTTTGGCACTTATGGTAGTCTTTGGATTTTTTTTTTCAAGCATTTATTGAGCATTGGCTATGTGCTAGGTAGTGTGGCAGGAATTAAAATTGAATATAGGAAATACATAAGCAGCCTTAAAGAGCTTACAGTCTTGGAAGTAAAGCACAGTAAGCAGTGTAGAGAAGGGAGAAAAAAAGAATGCAATGTAGTAAATGACACTTTGGACTAAAAAGAGAGTACCATGAAGGTATATCCTGTAATACAAAGTCAGGAAAAATGTCTTGGTATGAGTTACCACTAAACTACAATATGAAGAACATGAAGAAAGACATGATTTTGATAGTGGAATTAGGGTAGGTAGTCCCAGTGTAATAAAAGAAAACAATGAATATTTATAGAACTGAAAATAGCTTAATATTCATGGAGCACGTGAGCATATGTGCTGTGTGTGTGTATGTGTGTGTGTTCATGGCGCCATGTTCATATTCATCTGCTTGGGAAAGGCAAAGGGATGGTTTCTGAGTGGAATCCAAGTGCAGGGGTGGCTGAGAGATTATTAAGTACTTTGTGTGTACCACTAAGAACTTTAGACATTATTCTTAGGAATTAGAGGAATTGTTGAAAATTTTTAAGAAAGAGGATGTCATGGTCATATTTGTATTTTAGAAAGATAAATATATTTGTTGCAATTGAAGAATGGAGTTTGTTAGGACAAGATTGGAAATGGAACTCAGGTCAAGTGTTATTGTGTCTTGAAATTATATAATGGTATAGTAGCACAGGGAATGGAGATGAGCAAGCTGACTGGAGATACATTTCTGTGTTTGAATTAAAGTAGAATAACTAGGGGCACCTGGGTGGCTCAGTCGGTTAAGCGTCTGCCTTCGGCTCAGGTCATGATCTCAGGGTCCTGGGACCAAGCCCTGCGTCAGGTTTCTTGCTCAGCAGTGAGTCTGCTTCTCCCTCTGCCCCTCCCCTCACTTGTACACACTCTCCCTCTCTCTCTCAAATAAATAAAATCTTTGAAAAAATAAAAAAATAAAGTAGAATAACTGGATATGAGTGCTGAATGAGAGACTCACCAATGTAGTCATTTTTCAAGGTGACTTACAGACTTTAGGTTATACGTAGCAGATTGAGCACACATGTCTTCATCACTGCAAATTCCACAAACACTCCTAAAATAGCTGTATAAAGGATTTTTTGAAAGACATAATTCCATAGAGCAAAGACACAAAGACAGGACATCACAAGAGAAAAGATGTTAATTGGATGATGGAAGCTGCTAATTTGTTTGCTGACTTTGCACACAAAAGAAAGTGACTATAGGGGAAGAAATTAAGAAACAAACTTCCACTGAAGTACACTTAAAAGGATGAAGATTTGGAGGCACTTGCTACCTGTGAAGGCTAGGTTAAAGATGAAATTGAAAAAAGAAGGCTCTTGAATGTCACTATTAGAAGCATTTATTTATTTTTTTATTTTTTTAAGATTTATTTACTTGTTTGAGAGAGAAAGAGAGTGCTTATGACTGGTGGGAGGGGCAGCAGGAGAGAATCCTCAAGCAGGCTCCCTGCTGAGTGCATGACCATTGAGATTAGGACCCATGAGATCACAACCTGAGCCAAAATCAAGAGTCACCCAAGCACCCCAACTATTAGAAGCATTTAAACACCTGTATATACTCCCCTTTCCAAGTACTTGGTTATTCCCTGTAACCTTGTTTCACACAACATATGCACAACTAGGCAGAATATTGAAAATCTACTCTCAAAAAAGTTTAAAGCAGAAGGAATTTGGAATTGTGTGCAGTAAGCACTACTAAAGTGGGAAGTATCATGCTGAAATCAGGGAATAATGAATATCTACACATGCTGAAAGCAGGTAATAATGAATATCTACACATTGCGAGGATACAAACACCTATTTCTACTCAGCTGCTAGATCACAGGCACTCAGACTCACAATTTCCAGGCTACAGATAGCACCAATCCCCCTTCCCTGGGGAAGGACATATTAACTGTTAGAGATACCAGTGAAATAGTCATATCCTCCTTAATCACCTTCATTTATACCTGACCCTTCAAATTTGCAAATGCACAACAAACTTCCAATCTGATATTTAGTGCCTCACTCTTAAATAGGATCAGACAGACAAGGATCACTAGACATCTGGAGAAATCTAACATAAAAGGGATCAAACAAAGAAACATTAAAGAGGAACTCAGAGGAACTGAAGGCAGTGCAGAGCAGAAAAAAAAAAGCTTCAAAAGTATAACTGATAACCTCAGAGAAGCAAGCAACATATACATCCACTTAAAAGAACAACCACAAAACAACATATTATGAAAACTAAATTCAAAGAACATAAAAAGAGCTTTGGGAAACTTAAAAAAAAATCATAGAAGAAATTAAAAATTAAAGGGAAAGCTTGAATGATAAAATTAAGAAAGTTTCCCAGAAAGCAGACACCCTCCCCTCCCAGAAAAACATAGGATGTGAAATGAAAGGATCAGATGAGAAAATTAGTAAAAGTTTCAGATGATCCAACATTTGATTTTCAGTACTCTCAGAAATAAGAGAGGAGAAAATAATGGAACATTTCAATACCATTTCTGAAAAATGAAGTTCATGCATCCATTTGTAGTTTGGAAAGGGCTCAACAAGGGCCTGGAAAATTAATTAAAACATAAGACCATTTTAAATTTTCAGAAAATTAGAGATAAAAAGAAGATTGAAAAGATGGTCCTATTTTAAGATAGAAAAAAATACCTCCCAAAACTTTTAAAAATAACATACAAAACAATCAGTAAAAATTCTAATGCATAATATTGAAAATCATAAGTCAGGGGAAAAAATGACTACCAAATCTTAGGAAAAATGGTTTTCAAATTTTAGATCACCCAAGCTATCAATTATGTGTGATAATGAAATAAATGACCTAAATAGCTTGTGTCAGGAATTTTCTGAGAAAGCAAGTGATAAAATGTTTGTTGAACTATAGCACCCACTGCCTAGCTGACAGTGAGGACCCCACCACTGGGAAGATGGACCACAGATAGCCTGGCACAAGGTAGTGGTTAAATTATTTAAATTTCACTGGTAATAAATTGGGATGGTATACCAGTGAAAGAGGAATCCAATAATTGGTTCAATTTTGGAAAGCATGAGGGAAATAATACTGTGAAGGGCAACTGGATTGTATGCTATTGCCAAACTCTATTGACATCTAGAAAAAGGATGAAAAAGAAAAGGCTGAGTGTGATTAACAAGCAGTTGAAAGCCAAGAGTGAAATCAGCAAGCCTTCTTGGCAGCAAATAAAGAGTCTCATCTCCTCAGAGGGAGTGTAGAGAAACTTGAGAACCAGTTCCAGGATTTATCCTTAGAGGAGCTGAGTTCCAAAGAAGGTTGAACTTCCAACCAAGGGCCCTTGAGGAAATAAAAAAATAAAAAAATAAAAATATATAAAAATAAAAACAAACAAATAAAAGCAAACAAACAAAAACATGTTGAGAAAAACATGCATTTTGAGGGAGGATACTAGATTTATAGGTAAGACATGGGCCAGATTTTTCTTAAGCCTAGAATGTCTGAGGATCAATATCAGTAAATGGAGGTCAGTTAAGATGATTTGGCTTGGGCACCAGTATTGGAGACTAATGGGGGTAGAGTGAATGCATGCTCAAACGTTGAACCAATAAAAAATATCCAACTCTCAAGGTAAAAACTCCATCTAGCCAGGCTAGAACATCTAAAATAGTAAGATGTGCTCATTGTAAAATCCCAATCATATTCTGCTAAAATTTCTAAAATAATATTTTTCTCAGCCTGTGCTTCCCACACCTGTAGTTGTTTACTTAGTGGTGTGCTGGTGGGTCTCAGTGCCTTTCGTCCCTGCTAGACTATAAAAGCTATGCAGAACTCTTATTTTCTTGGTCACTGCAGCACTGGAATATAGAAAGAACTCTTGAAATATTTATTGACATCTTGAAGGATTGAGTTGTGTCTGAGTTAACCAGGCTTTGCCTTTTTTGATTGTCCCCTTTTGAAAATAAGATCCACGATGGTAAGGACTTTGTCTACCTTATTTAGCTCTATACCTTCCACAACTAGCACAGTACATAATAACAAATAATGTTTGACAAATAGTAAAAGTACAACAAATATTTATGGAAAAAAAATATGCTGTGTGGCTTTGGCCATACTGGCAGTTATCAGGCTATGATGCAATGTTAGTTGTCAAGACTAACAAAAGGTGAAACATGTTCAGTTTTGGACTCTAAGAACAATCTTAGATTAGAATAAATATAGTTTTTTCATGATAAGAAGGAAGAATGTGTTTGAGAGGAGAAATTGTTACCTAGTGGTGTTCAATCTATGGGGCTAACAGTAAGTGCTGTAGGAATTCTGAAATAAGAGAGTTATGGTAGCTTTTAGAGATAACCCTTTAATTTGTATACATTTTCCTTAAGGAAACAGAACAGTTCTTAGGTCAGCAATTTGGGTACATTCAATTTAAATCAAGACTTATCTAAAGAAAGTTTGCGAGCTTTCAACAAGAAAGATTAGCACAACTACATAAAAATGCTAGATAAAACATAATAAAGGAAATTTTAATATGCAACCAAACTCAAAAGAAAGAAATAGAAACTGCCAGGGGCTAGAAATGGAAAAGGCAATTAAAGATAGACTGTGAAGTCCAGCTAAAATATTGACAGCTCAAGTATTTGTATGTATGCAAATATGGATTTGTATCGTCTCTAGAAATCGCAGTCTAAGATTTTACTAAATCTACAGGCAGAGAAGACAATTTGGGTCTTCCCAAGTCAGAAAGACCGGAAAAGACCCTGATGTAAATGATTCCCTAGGCGCTGCACCATCTGTGAAAATGGAAACCTAGAACTACTTTACACTCACAAAACTGAGTAATATTAATAATAAAAGAACTTCTTATCCCACGCAAGGAATATAGATAAGGGAAAAAACTGATAAATTGAAAACTCCATCCTGTGCAAAAAGTATATGATGGCTCAGTTTACACCATTATAGAATCCATGTGAAGAAATTAATAATATAAAATAATATGAAAACTAGTTCAAGACAGCTGAAACCTCTAGAACCAAATAAGTAATTACCAAGGTTTATGTCCCAGGTTCTCTTCTGATTGAGAGGATAAAACAATGAACAAAGCAGACAAAAAGTCCTGCTATCAAGGAGCTTATGTTTTAGTAAAAGAAAGATAATAAGCAATACAAGTAGTCACAGTGCAATAATGTTAGTCTATGACAAAAAAAAGGAAGTTAAAAAACCCTTCTTACAGTTTGACAAAATAAAAATAAAAATGAATAGTATAACATATTTAGATATTTGGATACAGGTAAAACAGTATTATAGAAAATGGAATGTATATTATTTAAAGCACATATTAGAAAATATGAAGTATATATAAACAGCAAACCAAGTATTTAACTCAATAACTAGAAGAAAATAGTAACTTTAAGGAGTTAGTTATATAGAAAGAACAGAAAGATAATGCAATAAAATATAGGCAAAACTCAGAAATTTGATTAAGAAGATACCACAAGTAGTATCAAAAATGTTAAAAGCAGTTTTAATATTTAGATAATCAATATTAAATACAAATATAAAAGTGACCCAAAAAACCATAAAGTTTATGGTAAATATCAAAATATTTTTGATATTGAACTGAACTTTGTAAGATAAGATACATATAATCTTTTCATCATGCAGAGAACATTTTCAAATGATATTTTGTTTGAATTTGTTTCTTCAAAGCATCTGCCTTTCAAACGGTTGTCGGTCTGGGAAATATTGGCTGAACATGGCTTCCAAAAGCAGAGTGGAGGTGCAGAAAGTTCAAACCTACCTTTGGGATATTTAAGAGTTTGGATGTTAAACACTGGATTATTAAAGATTTTTAAATTTTCTGACAGTTTTTGATGACTCTAATGAAGGACAAAAGTCTTGGCTAGCTAGAAATTATAGTAATTGTTTTTTCTGCTGTAGACATTCATTGCCCAGACATGTATGTTTTTAATTGGCATAGTCATTGAAAGGATGCTGAATTCTGATTTTCATCTACATAAGACAAACTTTGCAATTTGTGTCTATGTATCAGCATAATGTGTATAAGAATTTTAGATATGCAACAGGCACATCAGAAGACATGACTATAGTTTTACCTGACTTTTTTTCAAGTTGATTTTCCTTTAAGGCTTCATGAAGAGATAAACTAACTAATGTACTTGAATCATAAATACTAAAACTACTAGTGGGTGACAATGAACCTACTAGTTTCTTGCATTACTTAAGGGTGAACAAAATAACATGTAATTGAGAACTGGCTAATTCTCATCCCTTCACAACTATTATTTTATATATAGTACTTAATGACACATTTATTTCATCTACAGAGTTAAAATAGATGTATTTGATAAAACATATCTGCAAACTGTGAGGCAGATACCAAAATTTTTAAATTAAGGAAAATAATCATCCATCACTATCTTTTATGGTAAAGTTAAAAAACAAGAAAAAATTAAAATGTGAAATGTACTTATCCCAGGGCAGAGATTAGAAGAAAAAAAAGTAGAATCTAATAGCCTATTAACTATTATTAAAAAGAAAAGCCTCATTTGGTCGCTTATAGAAATAGTGTCAGGGGCGCCTGGGTGGCTCAGTTGGTTGAGCGACTGCCTTCGGCTCGGGTCGTGATCCTGGAGTCCCGGGATGGAGTCCCGCATCGGGCTCCCTGCTCGGCGGGGAGTCTGCTTCTCCCTCTGACCCTCCTCCCTCTCATGCTCTCTGTATCTCATTCTCTCTGTCTCAAATAGATAAATAAAATCTTTAAAAAAAAAAAAAAAAAAGAAATAGTGTCAGTCACTAGCAGTTAGGTAGTATTTGAGACATGTCTCTGTGTCCATTGGGCAAGCTAAATCTTAATTAAAATTCGTGAAAATTTGTTGTTCCTACTTCATGACCCTGAATAGGTCATTGATTATTCCTGCAAGTGAGCTAAAAGCAAGACATATTTACTTTCTCCAAAACTGAGTTTCAGTATTTTGAAAGGTTCACAGTGTTGCTATAAATTGTAGACTTCAAAGTTGTAGTCTACATTTAATTGTATGTGAGAATTCTCCCTAATGACAAGTGTGGAGCATAAATACCTATAATAATCTATTTTATTTCCACAATGTTCTTATTAAAATGTATGTCTCTAATAACAATAGTCAGAAGACAATGATCATCTAATAACTTATGTGTGCCAATCTTCATTTTTCCAAGAGACATTTTAAACACTAGATTATAGATATTTTAAACTAGAGATTCACCAAATCAAACAATCAGTTTTACCAGTGAGGAAATGGTGGCCCAAAAAAGCGCATTGGCATACCGAGAAAATAGATGACTAAGTTTTCTGATACAATCAATTTCTGAAGCACTCTACCATATTTAGCATCCTCAACTATCTTGTATGTTTTTGAGATGAAACATAATACCTATTATATAGGAAATTAAAATTTTCACACATTAAACAGTTTTATAATAGGCATTGTTTCTATTTTTGCATACATTTTCTGATAACCTTGAACACGAGGAAATGAAATGGGTAGTGGCACCTATAGCTTACTCTCCATTGTAGGAAAAAGGAAGCCAGAGTGGAGATGAGGATAAGGTTGAGAACTTGATAGTGATCCTCAACCAAAGAAGATTACTGTGGCTAACAGAATGCACAGGGCTCTTTATCTATCTCTGGATTTGTTGTGTGGCATGGTGGTGTAATTGTCATTGTATATACCACATAGGTGGTTTGATTAATAAATAATCATTATGCACAGGGATTCTCAACCTCAGCTGCCCATTAGAATCACTAATGAACTTTTTAACAAAACAGATCCATAGTCCCTATCCCCAGACATTCTGATTTAATAGGTCTGCAGTGGGGCCAGGATATCAATAAGAAAAACACATACAAATTTAGAAAATACCTATACTAAAACTATTCATCACTTACTTGAATATCTAATTTAACTGGGAGTCATGTATTTTTATTTGCTATAAATCTGGCAACTCTACCTTGGAGTCACTTTTATCCCCTGCTTGTGAGAACATTTTAAAAAAAAATTTTTTTGCAAGACCATACATTTTTTATTTTTTTTTATTTATTTTTTTTTTAAAGATTTTATTTATTTATTTGAGACAGAGAGAATGAGAGAGACAGAGAGCACATGAGAGGGGGGAGGGTCAGAGGGAGAAGCAGGCTCCCCGCCGAGCAGGGAGCCGGATGCGGGACTCGATCCCGGGACTCCAGGATCATGACCTGAGCCGAAGGCAGTCGCTTAACCAACTGAGCCACCCAGGCGCCCGACCATACATTTTTAAAAAATTTTATAGTTGTCACGTGGATGACAGAATTCCAGATATATCTTGATTTATCTTTTACTGTGAAAACAAGAGTACACATCAAATTTAGCTTCAGTTTCATGCCAGTTTTACAAAATGAATTTAAGAGCTTTATATATCATGTACTAGGCCTGTTAAAATTTAACTTCATTAATTTCTTTCTCCTAACTTCATGAATGTTTGAGATTTACCAAATTTTAATGAGGAGTATATTTTATTCTTGTGTGTGTGTGTGTGTGTTTCTCTTTTTTTTTTCTGGTCTTTTAAAAAATTTTAATTCTGGCATAGTTAGCATGCAGTGATATATTAGTTTCAAGTGTACAAAATGGTGATTCAACAGTTCCATATATTATTCTGTGCTCATCAAGGTAAGTGTACTCTTAATCCCCTTCTATTTCACACCTCCCCCACCCAACTCTCCTCTGGTAACCATCAGTTTGTTCTCTGTAGTTAGAGTCTCTTTTTTGGTTGATCTTTTTTCTTTGTTTTGTTTCTTAAATTCCACATATGAGTGAAATCATATGGTGTTTATCTTCTCTGACTGACTTATTTTGCTTAACATTATACTCTTCAGCTCCATCCATGTTGTGCAAATGGCAAGATTTCATTCATTTTATGGCTGAATAATATTCCATTGTATATATATACCACGTCTTTATCCATTCATCTATTGATGGACAACTTGGCTATGTCCATAATTTGGCTATTGTAAATAATGCTGCAATAAATATAGGGGTGCATATATGTTTTCAAATTAGTGGTTTGTATTATTTGAGTCAATACCCAGTAGTGGAATTACTGGATCATATGGTAATTCTATTTTTAGTTTTTTGAGGAACTTCCATACTGTTTTTCACAGTGACTACTCCAGTTTGCATTCTTACCAACAGTGCACAAACTTGCTTTTTCTCCACACCCTTGCCAACAATTGTTGTTTCTTGTGTTTTTGATTCTAGCCATTCTGACAGGTATGAGGTGATATCTCATTGTAGTTTTTATTTGCATTTCCCTCATGATTAATGATTTTGAGCATCTTTTCATGTGTCTGCTGGCCATCTGTATGTCTTCTTTGGAGAAATTTCTGTTCATGTCTTCTGCCCGTTTTTAATTGGATTACTTGTTTTTTTGGTGTTGAGTTGTAGAAGTTCTTTATATATTTTGGATATATAACTCTTCATCGAATATGCTATTTGCAAATATTTTCTCCTATTCAGTAGGCTGTCTTTTAGTTTTGTTGATTGTTTCCTATGCTGTGAAAAAGCTTTTAATTTTGATGTAGTCCCAATAGTTTATTTTTGCTTTTATTTCTCTTGCCTGAGGAGCCATATCTAAAAAAAAAAAAAATGTGTCTATGACTAATATCAAAGAAATTACTGCCTATGTTTTCTTCTAGAATTTTATGATTTCAGGTCTCACATTTAGGTATTTAATCCATTTTAAGTTTATTTGTATATATAGTGTAAGAAAATTGTTCCATTACATTATTTTGCATGTAGCTGTCCAGTTTTCCCAGTGCCATTTGTTAAAGAGACTGTCTTGTCCCCATTGTATATTCTTGCCTCACTTGTTGTAGGTTAATCATATAAGCATATGGCATATTCTGGCTCTCTATTCTGTTCTATTATCGATGTGTCTGTTTTTGTGCCAGTACATACTGTTTTCATTGCTACAGCTTTGTAATATAACCTGAAATCTGGGATTGTGGTACCTACGTTTTATTCTTGTTTTTCAAGATTGCTTTAGCTATTTGAGGTCTTTTGTGGTTCCATACAAATTTTACTATTATTTGTTCTAGTTTTATGGAAAATGTTATTGATACTTTCATATGAATTGCATTAAATCTGTAGATTGCTTTGGGTGGTATGGACATTTTAACAATATTTCTTCTTTCAACCCATGAGCACAGAATACCTTTCCATTTATTTGTATTGTCTTCAATATCTTTCATCAGTGTTTTATGGTTTTCAGAGTACCAGTCCTTCAGCTCCATGGTTAACTTTATTTCTAGGTATGTTAATATTTTTGGTGCAATTTTAAATGGGATTGTTTTCTTAATTTCTCTTTCTGCTGCTTCATTAGTAGTGTATAGAAATGCAGAGTATTTCAGTATATTGATTTTGTATCCTATGACCTTATTGAATTCATTTATCAGTTCTAGTAATTTTTTGGTGGAGTCTTTCAGGTTTTCTATAAATAGTATCATATGATCTACAAGTAGTGAAAGTTTTACTTCCTTACCAATCTGGATGCATTTTCTTTCTTTTTCTTGTCTGATTGCTATGGCTAGGACTTCCAGTACTGTCCTGAATAAAAGTGGTGACAGTGGACATCCTTGTCTTGTTCCTGATTTTAGGGGGAAAGCTGTCAGGTTTTCACCACTGAGTATGGTGTTAGCTGTGGGTTTTTCATATATGGCCTTTATTATAAGTATGTCCCTTCTAAACCTATTTGTTGAGGGCTTTTATCATGAATAGATATTTTACTTTGTCAAATGCTTTCCCCACATCAAAATAAATAATTATATGGTTTTTTATCCTTTATATGTGATGTAACATGTTGATTGATTTGCAAATATTGAACCATACTTGCATCCCTAGGATAAATCCTACTTGATGGTGGTGAATGACTATTTTAATATATTGTTGGATTCAGTTTGCTAATATTTTGTTGGGAATTTTTGCATCTGTGTTCATCAGAGATATTGGGCTGTAGTTCTCTTTTTGTAGTGTCTTTATCTGATTTTGGTATCACGGTAATGCTGGCTTCCTAGAATAAATTGGGAAACTTTCCTTTCTCTTCTATTTTTTTTTGGATAGTTTGAGAAGAATAGGTGTTAACTCTTCTTTAAATGTTTGGTAGAAATCACCTGTGAAGCCATCTGGTCCTGAACTTTTGTTTGTTGTGAGTTTTTGGATTACTGATTCAAATTCATTGCTGGTATTCAGTCTATTCAAATTTTCTATTTCTTCCTGCTTCAGTTTTCGTAGGTTATGTTTCTGGGAATTTATCCATTTCTTCTAGGTTGCCAGTTTGCTGCATATAATTTTTCATAATATTCTTTTATAATCCTTTGTATTTCTATGGTGTTTGTTGTTATTGCTCCTCTGTCATTTCTGATTTTGTATATTTGAGTATTTGAGTCCTCTGTCTTTTTATTTATTTATTTTTTTACAAGTCTGGCTGAAAATCAACTTTATTGATCTTTTCAAAGAACCAGAGCTCTGTTTTCATTGATCAGTTCTATTGTTTTCTAGTTTCTATTTCATATATTTCAACTTTAATCTTTATTTCTTCTCTTCTACTAGTTTTGAGTTTTGTTTGTTCTTCTTTTTCTAGCTCCTTTAGGTGTAAGGTTAGGTCACTTATATGAGATTTTTCTTGTTTCTTGCCTGATTGCTATAAACTTCAGTCTTAGAACAGCTTTTGCTGCATCCCAAAGATTTGGACCATTGTGTTTTATTTTCATTTGTCTCTGTGTATTTATTTTATTTTCTCTTTGATTTACGGTTGACCCATTCATTGTTTAGTAGCATATTATTTAACCCCCAGATATTTGTGTTCTTCCACATTTTGTCTTGTGGCTGATTTCTAGTTTCATAGTATTGTGGTTGGAAGAGATGCATGAGATGACTTTGATCTTTTTGAATTTGTTGAGACTCATTTTGTGGCCTAATATGTGATCTCGTCTGGAAAATGTTCTATGTGCACTTGAAAAGAATGTGTATTCTGCTGTTTTAGGATAGAATATTCTGAATATATCTGTTAGATACATCTGGTCCAATGTGTCATTCAATGCCTCTCTTTCCTTGCTGGTTTTCTGTTTGGATGATCTATCCATTGATGTAAGTGAGCTGTTGAAGTCCCCTACCATTATGGTATTACTTATCAATTACTTCATTTATGTTTATTATTAGCTCTTTTATATATTTGGATGCTCCCATATTGGGTGAATAAATATTTATAATTGTTATAATCTTCTTGTTGGATTGTTCCCTTTATGATTATATAGTGTCCTTCTTTGTCTCTTGTTACAGTCTGTTTTAAAGTCTATTTTGTCTGACATAAGTATTGCTACCCCAGCTTTCTTTTCACAACCATTTTCATGATAAATGTTTCTCCATAACTCCACTTTCAATCTGCATGTGTATTTAGGTCTGAATTGAGTCTTTAAAGACAGCATATAGATGGGTCTTACTTTTTTATCCATTCTATCACCATTGTCTTTAATTGGAATGTTTAGTCCATTTACATTTGCAGTAATGATTAATAGGTATGTACTTATTGACGTTTTGTTACTTGTTTTATGGTTGTTTTTATAGTTCTTCTCTGTTCCTTTCTTCTCTTAAACTCTTCTCTTACAGTATGCTGGTTTTCTTTAGTGATATACTTGTATTCCTTTCTTTTTATTTTTTGCATATCTGTACTGGTTTTTAATTTGTGGTTATCGTTAGGTTTGTATATAACATTATAACATCTTATGCAAATAGCAATCTATAATAAGTTGATGGTCACTTAAGTTTGAACCCATTCTTTAACTCCTCTCCCCCTGTTTTAGGACTATGGTGTCATACTTTACTTCCTTTTATTTTGTGAATCCCTTGACTTATTAATATAAATATACTTAATTTTACTGCTGTTGTGCTTCCTACTTTTCTTACTCTTACCTATGGTCTTTCCTTTCCACTCAAAAAGTCTCCTTTAATGTTTCTTGTATGGCTGGTTTAGTGTTGATGAATTCCTTTAACTTTTGCTTCTCTAGGAAACTCTTTATCTCACCTTCTATTCTGAATGATAGCCTTGCTAGGTAGAGTATTCTTGGCTACATGGGTTTTTGTTTTGTTGTGTTTTTTTGTTTTGTTTTTGTTTTGTTTTGTTTTGTCTTTTTCCCCTTTCAGGACTTTGAATATATACCACTCTCTTCTGGCCTGCAACATTTCTACTGAAAAATCAACTGATAGCTTTATTGGCTTTCCCTTGAATGTAATTGTTTTCTTTTGCTGCTTTTGAAATTCTCTCTTTATCACTATTTTTGGCCACTTGAATTTACTATGTGTGTTGGTGTGGACCTCCTTGGGTTGATTTTGTTGGGAACTCTCTGCCTTCTGGATCTGGACTTCTGTTTCCTTCCCCAGATTCAGGAAGTTTTAGCTATTATTTCTTCAAATAAATTTTCTGCCCACTTTTCTCTCTCTTCTTCTGTGATCCCTATAATGTAAATGTTATTACACTTAGCAGTGTTACTGAGTTCCCTAAGTCTATTCTCATTTTGCATAATTATTTTTCTCTTACCTGCTCAGCTTGATTACTTTCCATTACTCTGTTCTCCAAGTTGCTGATTTGTTCTTCTGCTTCCTCATTTATTATGTTCCTTATCTCTGATTGGTTCTTTTTTATCTCTTTGTTAAGGGTCTCACTGATGTCCTCCACTCCTTTCTCAAGTCCAGTGAGTATCTTTATTATCATTACTTTAAATTCTCAATCAGGCATATTACTTATCTCTGTTTTGCCTAGGTCTTTTGCTGTGATTTTGTGCTGTTCTTTCATTTGGGACACATTTCTCTATCTTCTCATTTGGTCTACCTCTCTGTGTTTGTTTCTGTGTTTTAGAAAAGTCAACTATGTCTCCTGCTCTTGAAAGTATTGACCTTATGAAAAAGATGTCCCTCAGTGCCCTGCAGTGCAATGTTCCATGTTCCCCAGACCCTGGTGCTTCAAAGGTGTTTCCTGTTGTGGCTGAGCCACTTTTGCCTTCAATCCAGTCATCTTCAATGGCTCTTTTTGCCCATTGTGGGCAGAGTTTGGACCCTATGTTGTTAGTGGGCTGGTCTGGGGTCACGCTCAGCTTGAGTTGGGTCATACCAAGTGTATTTCTGAGCTGCTGCCTCACTAAACTACAGGGCACCTTTCCTGTATTGTCCCCTGAGGAGCTTCATTGGTGGGCAGGGCCTGCATTCAAACCAGATGTCTGTCCCCAGCCCACTGCTGGGGATGCAGTGGGATAGTATGTGTGTGGTTATCTTTCCATCTTCCCAGGTTAAGAGTCACTTCAGAGTAGTGCTGGTCCCTGTGAGGGCTGCTTGCACACTGCCAGGTTTGTGCACCATTTTAGATGGGCTCCTGCCAAGGGCATATTGGAGGGGCAGTTCCCCAGATTCAGGAAGAGGGCAGGGCACATGATGTTAGCAAGGTTTGCATGGGTCTGCTGTGAGAGGTGACATGGAGTGGAAGCTTGGCTTGAGGGGGCTTTTCTGTAGGAGAGCTTGGGGGCAAAGCATGCTATTAGCAAGTAAAGTAGTGAGTATTGGCACTGAGCTCGTTCCCACGGGTGTCCATGTGTCCAGGCTGGAGGGGAGAAATGGAGCCAGACAGTTCTTCTGTTATGGAAAATCTCTCAATGATCCCTGCCTCTCCAGCATGCACTCTGAGATTAGTAAACAAATCTCCGTCCTGTATACTCCAAGCATTTTTCCAAACTGCTTCTTCTATGCTATATTTCCATGAGTCTGTTTATTTTGTTGGCTCATTAAGGGTGGGGACTCAGCTTCCTATCACTCTGTTGGCTCTTCAAGAGCAGAATCTGCTGATTTTTAAAGTTCCAGATTTTAAGCCTCACTGATTGCAGAACTCACAAAATTATGACCCTCTGGTTTTCAAAGTCAAATGTGTTGGGGATTTGTCTTCCCCATGAAGGTTCCCTGTGCTTGGGGTGACTGATGTGAAGGTCTATTTCTTTCTTCTCTCCAAATCCATGTCATCCGACCCTCCTGTGGACAGTCCCATGGGTCTTTTGAACTCCAGACTGCATCTCTGCCCTTCCTACCCTCTTTGATGTGGCCTCTTCTCTACATTAACTGTGGAGAGTCTGTTTTGCCAGTCTTCAAATTGTTTTCTGTTTTATTTACACTGATGTGGGTGTTATCTAGTTGTATTCATAGGACAAGGTTAGCTTAGGGTCCTGCTACTCTGCCATCTTCCCCAGGAGTACTTATTCTTCTTTGTTTTGACTTAAAAATGTACCAGAGACTGTGAGTTGTTTTTTCAGCATTAGTTCAATATAATATTAATTTTAACCAAAAAAGTAATTTAATCATTATAATTACTTAATCATGTATGTAATAAAGTCTTCCATAATCTTATTCTCTAGAGATAACCATTTGGAATAGTTTGGTAAATATATTTCCAATTCTTTTAAGGATAGAACAACACATACAATTTAAAAAAAAAAAAACACTGAATATTATGTATAATGTCTTGCAGTTTTAAATCCATCCATTAAGTGATTTTATTCGATGTTTTTATTTCTAGTTCTATGTTTATAACTTCATGTCCTATATACTTCCTTTTACATAGTTCTTACATTAAATCAAGCCTGATATTATAGCCTTGTTGATTTTCCCCTTCTGATCCTGCTTTCTCCATTTCCTTAACAGTCTCCCTGAAGAGCATTTTCTCAATGGACTTAGAGACTATTCTTTGCTTAATAGTCTGCTCCTGGGTATTCCAATGAAAGATCTATACATACCTCCTACCTCATTATCTTTCATACATATCCTCTCTGCAGATTCCTTTCTTTATCTTTTCTTCTTAAAACTATTCAATAACCTTGTAAGTCATCTTTTATCTCCAAACTCTTGTCCATTCATTTCATTATAGTAGAGTTTCTTACAGACTTATATAAAAAAAAAAAAATTAGGGTTGTTAACTAAATGACCATTTTTAAAACTTTAGTGCTAGTTTTCTATAGAACAAGTCCCACATTTCCTCTGGGTGTATTTTCATTGTTTCCATTTTCACCTTGAATTTTTCACTATTTAATGTACTGGGTGTTTTGTCAGATCACAACAATTACATTTATCTGGAAATATGAAGAACTTCCAAACTTCTCCATAGCTTAGCTGCTTATGTTCTTTGGGTGTACATGTGTTTTTCTTCTTCAGATAGACATGACCAAGATCATCCTGCTGTTAAGAGGCAGAGAACTATTTAACTGAAGGCTTTTCACACCAACTATGTTGTCTTTTATATCATCAACCTTGACCTCAGATTCTTTCCCATCAAATTAGTTCAAATCTACAAACATGCAAGTGTATAGGTTTACTCTTACAAATTCAAATGTTTGTGAAAATCTGAAACTATCTTGGTACTAATACCATCTCTTTATAATGGTTAGATAATAAGATACACTAAAAAATTAAATTCTATGGATAATAAATAATGTATATTTGTCTTCTCTAAATTCCCATAGCACATTTTTATTTCTCCTATGATATAACCATTATTTACTTGCTAATTTATATATTTTAAATCTATTAAGAAATATATTTTTGAAGATAGAGAACATTTTTTATTGATTTTTGTAGTCCAACAATGTTTTACGTAAAGGAGATTGTCAATAAAAATTTTATAAGTGATCACATATGAATTAAAAAAGCATATGTGGCTATCTGTAAAATTTCCTTGGTATAATTTAACTTTCTATGATTCAAAAGTCATTTGAGGATACTATAATGCCTCAGACTCATTACTGGGGACCTTAATAACTGTTATATTGATAAAGTACAACTATGAAATTATGGATATTTTTCAGAGATAGGTTTTATAATGATTATAAAAATCAGCATATTTTGTTTCTTTCTTTCCTCTTCCTTCGTTCTCTAAAAAATCTTAAGCATCTATCGCATCTGTAATATACTTCTTAATTAATTTCAGGGGGTTACAAGATTCTTCTCATCAAGTTTAACATTTTTTTAAGATTTTATTTATTTATTTGAGAGAGAGAGAGCATGAGCAGGGAGAGGGGCAGAGGGAGAAGCAGACCCCTGCTGAGCAGGGAGCCTGACATGGGGCTCCATCCCAGGACCCTGGGATTGTGACTTGAGCTGAAGGCAAATGCTTAACTAACTCAGCCACCTAGGCGCCTCTAACAGTTTGTTTTACCCATGTTTAGAATTGCATTGATTAATCAAATCTCAATTTCATTTATTAGAATTGCATAATTCTCAATTTACCCTCTAATCTCCAAGATTTTTCTAAAATAATATAATAAAATTGATAATCCACATTAATATTAATATATGTTTATAATACAATATTTTTGCCATTAGATGACTCTGTAATTGGTACATAAGTGAAGTGATGAGAAAAAATAATCTAAAGGTATGCATTTCTGTACTGGTCCAGAAGTTCATGTATGTGCCCTTGAAAACATTCCATTCATTTCTCATTCTGTAACTATTATGTATGACTTATACTTTGATAACTTAAAATGTCATTGTATGTTAAAATAATCTCTGAGATATTTGCTGGAAGGGAAATATTTGTTCATTGAAAATTGGCTTCTAGCCTAAGTAATATAGAAGAGAGTTGGAACCTATGCAAGAGAAGGGACATTGTGTGACAGTCAGGAGACAGGACAAAATTTTTGGGCGTTTGCACAAATGACATAATTTGGTAAACCATGATTTTATTGTTGGTTTGAGCAGGTAGAGACTAGAGATTGCACTGTGTGTTGTTTTTATCTTGATAAGAATACAGTTTATATTAAAATTGCAATGTAAATTGTGTGAATAGTAAGCTACAGATTTATCCTGTGTTTATGGCCCTAAACTAGACTACTGAGAATCAGTTAGAATGAGCCTGAGCCATAAAATTAACTGTACCTTAAATTGAACCAAATTAATTTTTGCAAGGATACTTGATTAATTAGTACCACTTCCCCATTGCTATCTTCCAGTAATTCCCTTTATGTTGGGATGCAAGTTGATTGATATATATATAGATAAGATTAAAATCAGATTTACCTTTCATTTTGGGGAATAAACTGAAAATTATCTGGCATTCAGATCATGACACCCTTTCTGCAAAATTTCTGAAAAATGTGACTCTGTAAAGATATTATCTCTAGCCTGTATCATTTAGTTGGCATGAATGCTGGATATTCTCACTAGGGCTACTGACTAAGAAACTCTTAAATTAGCATAGATCCCCTACCAGGCATTATATTGCATTGAAGGTACAATTTAATGTAACCAGCTGTGTAAAATAGGAGCTAGTAGGGCAGAGCAATGGGAAAGCAGAGGAAAATAATAAAATTCACTGGAAAGGTCAAACATGTAATCCATTTTAATTTGTTGATATTTTATAATTTAGAATACTAGTTGAGAATAATTATAAAATATTCAGGGCTACAGGGTACTATGTTGTTGTGATTTTGTTTAAAAATAAAAAGATGAGGAAATTAATTAAATGTTAAAGGAATCTCTTTTATTTTTGATAATAGAATCTGTCGACTAAACAGTGTGAGAGAGTAAAAAGGTCTTTAGGAAGATCTAAAAGTTCTCCCCGTGTCATATTATTATTGTGCCCATACAATTATTTAATGTTAAGGAGAAAGTTCCTCATGGTTTTTTTTTTTTTTTTTTTGGTTTTCTTTTGTTTTCTGTTTTTGGTTTTTTTTGTTTTTTTTTCCTGGAAAGCACAGCTTACTAAATTAATCCAGGGGCACGTGGGTGGCTCAGTCCGTTAAGCATCTGCTTTTGGCTCAGATCATGATCCCAGAGTCCTGGGATCGAGCCCCGCATCGGGCTCCCTGCTCAGCGGGAAGCCTGCTTCTCCCTCTCCCTCTGCTGCTCCCCCTTCTTGTACTCTCTCTCTCTGTCAAATAAATAAATAAAATCTTTTAAAAAATCAATATCTAAGGCTGTGAATCTAAGAAACTACTCTTTATTTTAAAAAATAGATTTTGAATGTACAAGGTACTATACAAACCATTTAATTATTGTATGAACCATAAACAAGACTTATTATTCATTATCTTTGTAAGGAGCATGTTTGAACCATAAGAAAGGTAGGCAAAATTTACTTTCTAATGAATTCTGTAAGTTAAGGCTTTTTTCTACTCGTCTATTTCTAATTTATTTAGTCATAGTTGCTTATTTCATTATTATTTATATAGTGCTATATACTAATATAGTGTTTTACTATAGCATTATGTAATAGTACTATATATACTGAAAAATGCAGTACTATTGTAGCATTAAAAATGGGGTCTTATAATGTAATGCAATATTAAATAATCTTGATATTTAAAAGATCTTCAAAGCAATGCAGTCATATATTTTTTAGATGAAGACCACCAAACCTATAGCATTTAAATAACTTATACAAGTTCACAAAAATAGCAACAGAACATGAAAAATATACAAAATTCTTTATTCATATTTCACGATGGCAGCCATGTTGAATGATTGTGTGTCTATATTCATCATGGGAATAGAGAACAATGTAGACAGAACCAGTACATTCAACAGATCAAACTTCCAAATCATTCATTTTTTCTTCAGTTAAAATAATCATATTTTAAAATCCCATCTACCATGTTCTTTTCTTCAACTATTGCATTTTTCATATATGAAAAATATATATAATACCTCTTATTACTTATATCCTTCCTTATATATTTAAGGCTGTATAACATGCTTATTTTTAATCCTTCTGATTTAAAATCTGCTTCACTTGGCATATGTCATTATTCTTTTATAGTGGTTATCTCTCAAGTGTTTACTTATTTGACCCATGTTGATGTAGGGATATCAGACCCTGGTATTTAACTGAAGGCTTTTCACACCTGCCTCTTAACAGCAGGATGATCTTGGTCATGTCTATCTGAAGAAGAAAAACACATGTAACACCCAGCTCCAAATACCAAGACCCGGATTGTGTTTGCTCTTAAATTTAAGGAGATGAGGGTGTAGCTGCTGAATACCTTTGTGCGAGTTAAGCACTGTGTAAGTCTACAGTGTTATTCACATAAACAGTGTTACATGGTGGGCCTTGGAGACATGTGATTCCCAGGGGAGGGATCACATAATTACTGAACTGGTTATGGTCACTCCCTTCTGTAGTTAATCCATCAAGAAACGTTTTTTAAGTTATTATGTTTTTTTTTTTTAATTAATAGACTTTTTAAAGCAGTTTAAAGTTTACAAAACTATTGAATGGAAGGTCCAAAAAGTTCCCATATACCCCACTAACCCCACCCCAATTTCCTTTTTTTTTTTTATTAACATCTTGCATGAGTGTGGTAACATCTTGCATTTGTTACAGTTAATGAACCAACATTGACACATTATTGTTAACTAAATTCCATAGTTTACTTGGATTACTATTCTATGGGTTTGAGAAATGTATAATGGCATTAGTTTACCATTAAATCACCATACAGAATAGTTTAACTGCCCTAAAAATATTGTCACTCTACCTATTCTTCCATCCTCCCACCCTCAGCCCCTGGCAACTACTGATCATTTTACTGTCTCCATAGTTTCAGCTTTCCAGAATGTCATATAGTTGGAATCATATAGTATATAGGCTTTTCTAAATTTAATTTAGGTTTTTAAAGATTTTATTTATTTTATTTAAGAGAGAGAGAACAGGGGGAGGAGCAGAAGGGAAGATAAAGAGAGGGGGGAAAACAGACTGTCCAAACATGTAGCCTGACACGGGGCTTGATCTTAGGACACAGGATCATGACCTGAGCTGAAACCAAGAATCAGATGCTTAACTGACTGAGCCACCAAGGCATCCCAGTATATAGCCTTTTAGAATCAGCTTCTTTCACTTAACAATATACATTTAAGATTATTCTTTTAGTGGCTTGACTGCTCATTTCTTTTTTCACTGAAAAATATTGCATTGTTTGGATGTACCACAATTTGTTTATTCATTCACCTATTGAAGTACATCTTGGTTGCTTCCAAAGTTTGACAATTTTGAATAGATTTGCTATAAATATTTGTCTCCAGGTTTGTTTGTTTGTTTTGTGGGCATATGTTTTCAAATCACTGAGGTAAATTTCAAAGAATGTGATTATTTGATTGTATGGAAAGATTATGCTTACTTTGGTAAAAAAAAAAAAAAAACCTGCCAAAATGTCTTCTAATATGGCTATAACATTTTGCCTTTCCACCAGCAATGAATCAAAGTTCCTATTGCTCCACATCCTTGTCACCATTTAGTTTTGTCAGTGTTTGTCAATTTTACCATTCTAATAGGTGTGTAGTGATATCTTGTTTTAATTTGCATTTCCTAATGACGGATAATGTTGAGTATCTTTTGGTATGTTTATTTGCCATCCATATATCTTCTTTGGTAAGGTGTCTGTTGAAATATTTTGCCCATCTTTTAATTCTGTTGTTTTCTTGTTGTTGAATTTTATGAGTCCTTTTTGTATTTTAGATACCAGCTCTTTTTTCATATGTGTTTTGGAAATACTCTCAGTCAGTGGCTTGTCTTATTCTTGGAACATCCCAAGCCCAAGTGACTTGTGTGTGTGTGTGTGTGAAGGCTTCATGCTTATATTCTTAGAGAGAAGCAGCAATGGAGCAGGAAGTTCTCTTGATTGTAATCCATCAGGGCTGGTGGATCTGACTGGCAAAGGAAGAGAGGAGAATGCCTAAGGATAAATGGCCTTCTCTTTTTATATGTATAACCTTTGCACATATTTGAACTTTTTTTTATTTTATTCTGCCAACACTTGGAGCCCAAGTTCTGCAGATTTTTTGAACATGGAACAAGCAATATCTTACCTTATATAAGGCTCATGTCAAACGTGGTTCCTTTCCTCTTCATGATCATTAGCACTCTCAGCTTCAAGGCAAGATAAATTCTTCCCAAGCCATAATGGCATCAGCTCCCATCCAATTTCTTCTGGTATCTGATACATGTGTGTGAACATATACCGTATTCTCGTAACAGCCAGACTTTGGGTCATTCATTATTACGATACTACACCTACCAGCACCTTTCCAAAAGGAACAAACTAAGTCAACTAGTTAATTTAGAAGGAAAACATATCATCAGCTATTTAATTGGGTTGTAATCTGATAAAAATTCATAGGATCTTATCCTTAAACATTCATATTTATAATTCTCTATACTTTAATATTGTCTACTGGCATTGGATAAATGTAGGTTCATTTTTAAATTAATTCTCCCATGGCCTTGAGATTATGTTCAAATTCATGGCAATTTCTTCAGATTAAGATAGTTTTTGTTGTTGTTAGAATTTAAGGTTTATAGAAAGAGGATGAAGTAAGTTAGAGCATGAAGGTTGTTAATTTCCCCAAGAATAACTTACATATACCTTATATATTCCAAAAGAAGAATATTCTCAATTTAAAACAAAGAAGAAATTGCAAGCATTTTATTACTTAGAGTTTATAGTGTTCACTACTTGCAACGTATGGCCAAGCTTTTATTTAGAGGTAACAACTTTGCTGTGATCTCGTTAGGAAAACTAATCAATATTTTAAAAACAAAGCAAGAATAAAACACATTTAAGGAAAGCCCAAGACCTGTTTATTACTTCACAGTCAGTGTGATATTTAAAGAACCATAAACAAATCAAAAGAAGTGCATTGCCTTACATACCTTCTGTTTCTTCATCCTTTTAGCTGCCATTTATTTCTTTACGGGACTCAACATTCCAATAGCATGTTCACTACCAAATTAAGGCCGTTGGTTGTCAAGTGCTTTGAGACTCTAAAGTATAAAGAATAATAACTAAAATCATGTTATTATCTGGAAGTCAGAGTTCCACTTAATATAGCAGTCTGCCTTGCCTATTTTATATCACAATCTGCTATACAATTAGATAACATCTGAAATCTAGTAGGCATCCTAATGACAGGAATGTTCCTGTCTGACTTAGTCTAGCTAATGAAGCATGGGAAGAAATTTTCAGCAAGGGTCAACTATTTTAGCTTGTGATACCAATTTGACAGCGTGGCAAGTGGTATTCCTTTGCTAAGCACCAAATGAAAATATTATTGCATATATTTATGTTTTTATTTGGGAATAAAGTAAAGGCTAATTAAGATATATATGGTAATAACTTAGAACAGTTCCACTTTCAATATAGACAGATAATTTTATATAATTACACAGAAACAGCAGTAGTCAGCAAAGAACTGAATAGAATTTCTCCTTTAAAGAATGGACGGCCTACCAGAGATCCAAAAATGTATATTTAAATAAAAATATAAAGGGTTATTTTTTTCCTATATATGTTCAAGAAATGGCTCCTTATACATCCTGCAACACAATGAAAAATCTTTGTGTAGTCTTACAGATTGTCATAAGCCCTCTGGTTCAGTTGGTATATCTTTTATGATGTAAATAGGATCCCCTATAGCTATTTCTAGAGTAATTTAAAACTCATGCTATGAACCTTCATAAGCTAGTGAAATAGGAAAAGCATATCTGGCCAGAAAAACAGGTTTGCTGTAGATCTGCTCAGACAACGAATTTTTAAAGGGTTTGCTTAAAACAACAGAGTATGTCAATTGGCAATATCAGTCCACATATGAGCTTTCAAATGCTCTCTTTCTAAGCCCAGGCAGCTGGGTGGTTTGTATGATATTTGATTTTTGTTTTTTCAGCAGCTCATTTTGATTTAGTGCCATTTGCATTTTTATAGACAACAGCAATCCTGCAGCAGGCTGTTTTGTTGATAAATTTTGTAAGTTGATAAAGGTCAAGGGTATGTAGAACTTGAACCCAATAGAGATGTGTTGTTTTAAAACATCAGCACTACTGAGAGATGAGTCTCAGAGGAAACAAAACACAAATACCTAGCAATTATATTTTATAATTTTCTCTTTTTCTTCAAATTTAAATACACTGCCTTTCTGCTTACCTCTTTTCCTATATACTTATAATGTTTTAGACTTTTAATAAGAATTCATGAAGAAGTTTCCATATAAAAACACTAATACAGTTAGTTATTGGGAATTTTTACTGTAGATAATAATATTTCCCTACAACAGATGCTATGGTCCTGAAGTTCAACTGCTAAAAGCAGAATTGTTCTTAGGTTTTTTGGCCTAAATAAAAAATATACAATATGTGGAATGTATGAGGATGAGGAGAGGATTAACATGAAAAATTTTATTTTTTTGTTCTAGAATTTCTTTCTTAGTTTATCTTTAATTTCCCCACAACCATTTGATATGTAAATAATTATGCCCATTTTATAAAAGAGAGAAGCTCAGAGGAGTTAATCGTTTGCTTCAGGTGATTTGGCTCCTAAATGGGGGAGTTGGGATTTGAGCTAAAGTCTATCTTAGATCCTATTGCCTCAAGGTAATTTTTTAAAATTCATTTATTTATGAGAGAGAGAGTGTGGAGGGAAGGGGGAGAGGGAGAGAGAATCTCAAACAGACTCCCCGCTGAGTGCAGAAACCTGATGTGGGCTCCACTCGGGGCTTGATCCCACGACCCTGAGATCATGACCTGAAATCAAGAGTCTGACTGAGCCACCCAGGCACCCCTGCTTCAAGGTAATTTTATTGAAAGAAAAGCATATTAAAAGTGGACCATGTGAACAATTTGATGTAAGGAAAATAAGAAGCCACAGAATGACGGGATGCAGCCTTGAGGGTAGAGAAGTAAGTAAATTTGGACTGGAGGTGAATGTCTTAGTACAAATTTTGCTGCCTGCTCAAGGTTATAGTGCAGATCATACCTGTTTTATTTGTTTGTGTGTTGACTTGGACTTTGTAGAGTCCAAGTAGATTTGTAGATTTGATTTTGAATGACTTAAGCAGTTGTGAGGTTTTCATCCTTACCACTCTCTGCTGCCTTAACCCAGGAGAGTTTCACTCATTTACATTATCTGTCCCAAACATCTCTAGGCATTTGAGTTTGCACTACCAGTTTATAGTATAAGTAAATATACCTATCTAATGGGTATTAGAATTACCTTTCCCCAGGGACAAAACACTAGTCTGTGAGACAAATACAAATATTATTTACAATATTCTAATGTACCATCACGTGAAGGAATTATAGGTCAGAGGACAGGGTGTCATGTTCAATCAAGGAATCAGAAAAAATGTAATAAGCTTAACAAAGGAAGTAGTTAGAAGGATAAATGAGACAAAAATCTAGTCTGAGAAGAGTAGATTTTATAATGGGAATTTTCAAACGAAGGTGAGAAATTTGGAGACCATCTAATTTTGGATAGGCCAGATTAGGATTAACTGAGAATTAAGAAACAAGTACATGTTGGAGCACCTGGGTGGCTCAGTTGGTTAAGCATCTGACTCTTGTTTTGGCCCAGGTCATGATCTCAGAGTCGTGAGATCAAGCCTCACATGGTGCTCTGTGCTGAGCATGGAGCCTGCTTGAGATTCTCTCTTTCCCTCTCCCTTTGCCCCTCCCCCTTTCTGCTCCAGCTCTGTTCTCTCTTAAAAAAACAAACAAAAGAAACAGGTACATGTTATTAAGACATTCAGTTTTGGGAACTGTATTTTGACATTACAGACAGGTTAAAGCACAGAAAATGGAGCCCTGGTAGTTGCATAAGTCAAGGATCCGGAGGGACCTTAGTTTCTAGGAAAGTGGTGTACAGAGGTAAATGGAAAATTAATGCTAAAATTAAGATGATAAATTTAATTAAAATGCTAAAATTAACTCCGTGCTAAGCAGATGCATAAGTGAATTGAGGTGCTTTTATGCTTTTTTCTACATGGGTCTAGGAGTGATCTGAGATTGAGTGAAGATAAATATGCAAATTAACATTAAATAACCCCAATTACAAGTTATAACCATGGGTTTATGTTAACCATTTTCTGTTGTCTTCCCCTCCCTTTTAACATAAAAGAAAGAGAAATTATAAGGAAAGATTAGAGACAGCTTGGCAAATGATCTTGTTTCCTGAATCTCTCTCCCACAATCAACCCTGGACAAACTGTGGAAGTACAAGTAGGATTCTGAGAGATTAACATGAAATTTGTGGGATTCTCCTAAAAAGACCCAGGTACCATTTAACAACTGGTTTGGGGGCTGATGAAGTGGGGGCCACATGGAGATCTATAGCTGGGCTGTAACTGAACTTACATGACTTCCTTCCTTGCTGAGTTACGGGTAGAGACTACACCAGCTGGAGTTGTCACAGGAAGGACACTTTATTTTTTTTATTATGTTATGTTAATCATCATACATTACATCATTAGTTTTTGATGTAGTGTTCCATGATTCATTGTTTGTGTATAACACCCAGCACTCCATTCATTATGTGCCCTTTTTAATACCCATCACCAGTCTAACCCATCCCCCCCCACCCCCCTCCCCTCTAGAACCCTCAGTTTGTTTCTCAGAGTCCGTAGTCTCTCATGGTTCGGGAAGGACACTTTATTTATGGCAATTAAGGAAATAACAAGTAGGAACTTCCAAAGCTATGATTCCCCAGGCAAGGGTGAATAGGTTCCTTTTATTTAGGGTTAGGATGAATACTCAGAAAGGGGAGTTTTGTCATCATATATAGAGGTAGACATAAGGTCGTGAATGCATTCATTGTATGTTATGTTAATGAGGTTTGTGCTTTTCCTTGGGCGGAGATTTTAGCATTATAATTATGTCGAGGTAACTGTCAGCCACTCCATGGTCCACCCATACAGCTGTGAGTCAGTGGTTGAACTCAAACTGGTCTGAGTGGTCTCGGCTAGCTAGAGCTCTACGTCAAGGCCATCATTATTACCTACAGGGATAGTTTGGGTTTCCAACACAGGATGCTTTGCACATCAGATCTTTTGCTGAGTTAAAAGATAAGCTGGAAACGGGCGCCTGGGTGGCTCAGTTGGTTGGGCGACTGCCTTCAGCTCAGGTCATGATCCTGGAGTCCCAGGATCGAGTCCCGCATCGGGCTCCCTGCTCAGCGGGGAGTCTGCTTCTCCCTCTCCCGCTCCCCCTTCTCATGCTCACTCTCTCTCTCAAATAAATAAATAAAATCTTAAAAAATAAAAGATAAGCTGGAAAGAAAAACTTAAGGAAAATATAGGACAATGGTCAATGGGTACAGGCAGGTGGCCAGTAAAGATCATGTCTTGGAGTTAATCACATGGGGTCTTGCTGGTGACAGGGGTGAGCAAAGGCTGGTACAGACAGGGTTTTGTGTTCTGCTTCTCTAAGTTCTCAACTTTTCTTGGAACTTTTGTTACTACTTAGTGTAAAATTCTAAAAGAAGGCCAGCTATAGTTGCATAGGTTGCCCCCACATAATATAGTCATTGCCCTTGGCAGTGCTCATGTGACAATGCTCATATCATACAGAAAACACTGCTTTTGCCTTGAGCAATATTATCCATATACTTATCTAAGAGCTACATTACTACAATCATAAAAAGTTATTCCAGTTTTTTATTACTCACGAAGATCCAGTTTCATGATCAAGGATTAATCACTTGCTATAACGAAAATTTAAGGACAAGTTCTTTTTGTTTATGTGTTTCCTCACATTATTGTAAATATAAATCCACTAGTGGTTAAAATTCTTTAATCATAGAATGCTGTGAGGATAGCCCCTTTAATGTCTTCTATAATGTAAATATTTAAATATACACAATTCGGTGTGTATGTATATATTTGACTTTATGCTGCATTTATATACTATAAATGGATCATTTTTTTTCTTAAGCGTTTATTACTTTAGAAGTTTTAGGTTCACAGCAAAATGGGGAAGATTTAGAGATTTCTTATAGACCTCTGCCACACATGCATAGCCTCCCCCATTATCAACATGTCCCACCAGAACAGTATGTTATAATTAATGAACCTACATTGACTCATTGTAGTTACCCGAAGTCCACAGTTTAGTTTATGGTTCACTCTTAATGTCGATGGGTTTGGGCAAATGTGTATTGACATGTATCTATCATTTTGGTATCATGCAGGGTATTTTCACTGCCCTAAAAATCCTTGGTGCTCCACCTATTCATTCCTCCCTGCCCCTCTCCCCAATACCTGGAAAGCACTGATCTTTTTACTTCCTCAATAGTTTTGGCTTTTCCAGAACATCACATAACTGAGATCACATACAGTGTAACTTTTTCAGACTGGCATTTTTCACTTTGGTCTTCCAAAGTGGCTGCAGCATTTTGTACTCCCACTAGCAACGAATGAAAATTACTATTTCTCCACGTTCATCCCAGGATTTGGTGCTGTAGGTGTTTTGGATTTTAGTCCTTATAATAGGTAAATAGGGTATCTCATTGACATTTTAATTTGCATTTCCCTGATGACTATGTTGTGGAGCATCATTTCACCTGCTTAGTTGCCATCTGTATATCTTCTTTGGTTAGGTGTCTGTTAGTCTTTGGCCCATTTTAAAATGCAGTTGTTTATTTTCTTGTTGTTGAGTTTTAAGAGGTTTTTCTCTGTATTTTATGTAACAGTTCTTTATCAAACATGTCTTTTGCAAATATTTTTCTCCCAGTCTGTGTCTAGTCTTCTCATTCTCCTGTCAGTATCTTTTGCAAAGCCTAAATTTTTAATTTTAAAATTACAGTATCAAAAAAATAAGATTACAGTACAACTCATCAGTTCTTTCTTTCATGAATGAATTTAAAAATTCATTGACAAGCCCAAAATCATATAGATTTTCCCTTATGTTATCTTACAGTTTTATAGGTTTGTGATTTACATTTAGGTCTGTGATCAATTCTGAGTTAATTTTTAAAAAGGGTATAAGGTCTGTGTCAAGAATCATTTTTTTAAAAATATTTGGATGTTCAGTATTTCCAACATCATCTGTAAAAAGACCATCCTTTCTCCACTGACTTATCTTTGCTCTTTTGTCAAGATCAATAGATTATATTTGTGTGGATCTATTTTTGGGATCTCTAGTTGTGTCATTGATCTATTGTCTATTCTTTCACCAAAATCACACTCTGAATTACAGTAGCTCAATAGTAACTCTTGAGGTTGGCTAGTGTCAGTCTCTAACTTTGTTCTTCTTCAATATTATGTTGCTATTCCAGGTCTTTTGCCTCTACACATAAATTTTAGAATCAGTTTGTCAATGCCCATACAATAACTTTCTGGTATTTTCATTGGCATTTTATTGAATCTACAGATCAAGTTGGGAAGAACTGACATTTTCACAATATTGTATCTTCCTATCTATGAACATGGAGTATTCTCTCCAATTATTTAATTCTCCCTTGATTTATTTAACCAGAGTTGTAGAGTTTACCTCATGTAAATCTTGTCCATGTTGTGTTAGATTTATACTTGTGTATTTCATTTTTTTGTTGCTGATGTAAATGGCATTATATTTTATTGTCAGTTCTTTGTCATTTTCTACACAGAAAATCATATCTGGGGGCGCCTGGGTGGCTCAGTCGTTAAGCGTCTGCCTTCGGCTCAGGTCATGATCCCAGGGTCCTGGGATCGAGCCCCGCATCGGGCTCCCTGCTCCGCGGGAAGCCTGCTTCTCCCTCTCCCACTCCCTCTGCTTGTGTTCCCTCTCTCGCTGTGTCTCTCTGTCAAATAAATAAAATCTTTAAAAAAAAAAAAAGAAAAAATCATATCTGTAAACAAAGTTTTATTTCCTTTTCTTGTTTTATTGCTTTTGTCAAGACTTCCACATGATGTTCAAAAGGAGCAGGAAGAGGAGACCATATTGCTGAATGTACCTATGTATATGTGTGTGTTTATATATATTTAGGACTGAATACATATACAAAAGTCACCTCATTTTGTTAAACTTCATAAATATTAGCTGACTTAATCAGCTATATAGATTATCAGTATTTTTCTATTACTATTTCTATTTTAATACTTATTAGGCTTGAAAATAGTTTGGCATCTAACATGAAATAGAAATCTAACTTTTTTCCCTATCTTTGCTTTCCCAGATTTGACACAGATGTTCTAACACAATTTATTAAGTAATCCACTAATTTCCATTGATTAAATATTCTACTTCAGCGAAAGAATCTGTTTCTGAACTTTCTATCCTATTCCAGTAATAATCTTCTGTTTAAGAAATTTTTATTAAAACAGGAATTTAAGTGTCTTTATTAGGGGCTATTGGCTAGGTGATATTTTAACTATGAATGTGTAGTTTTCAATTTCTAATAACTTTATACATATTTACAATGATAAGGGTAGTAAGTAGATCCCAAAAAGAGAGAGATGATGCAAACACATAAACAAAGATATAGAACATTTATTATATATTAAAGGTGGTATAATAAGTGTAGAAAATGTACAGCACTTAGTAAAATAGGTCAGGATGAAAGTCTATACATTTGGGGAATATGATTAGTTCTGTACCACATGCTTGCAATAAAATTAATTCCTAATGGATTAAAAGATTGTTAGGTGAAAATTAAAGCCATAAGAATATTAGAAGAAAATATAGGTGAAAATGAGAATGTCCTTAGCAATATGACCTAAGGAGAAATAGAAAATATTGATGAATTTGATTACATAAAATGTTAAATATTCTGTACATCAAGAAACAATAAAAACTAACTTTAATAACAAAAGAAAAATTTTTAAAAATGTGACAAATGTTGCACATTATACATTTGTCAAGAATTTTTTTTTTTTTTTAAGATTTTATTTATTTGCGAGAGAGAGAATGAGAGACAGAGAGCATGAGAGGGAGGAGGGTCAGAGAGAGAAGCAGGCTCCCTGCCAAGCAGGGAGCCCGATGCGGGACTCGATCCCGGGACTCCAGGATCATGACCTGAGCCGAAAGCAGTCGCTTAACCAACTGAGCCAACCAGGCGCCCCATTTGTCAAGAAATTTTAAAGATTTATTTATTTACTTATTTTAGAGAGAGAGAGCACAGGGTGAGGGGATAAGGGAGAGGGAGAGAGAAACTCAAGCAGACTCCACACTCGGCACTGAACATGACAGGAAGCTCAATCTCACAACCCTGAAATCATGACCTGAATCAAAACCAAGAGTCGGTCACTCAACCGACTGCACCACCCAAGCACCCCTAAGGAATTTTAAAAATCAATAAGAAAACAATTACAAAACATGAATAACAAAATGATCAAAAATATGAATATTTAAATGCTGGAAAAAATAAGGAATACTAACAAGTATAATAAAATTTTCAATGCAAATTTTAATGAAAAGAACAGTTCTCTGAAAAAACTAAAGTGTCATTTAATCTTCTCAAATTAGCCAAAATATAAAAAATACTATAATAAATACTTCTGGTAATTGTATAAAAATATGGTGAAGTACAATTGTTTGAGGGGGTCCATTAGACAATGTCTATCAAAAGACTTAGATCCAACAACACTACTTCTTATAATCCAATAAATAAATTAGAATGTGGGGGAAGATTCATGTGTTTATATGTGTGTTTGTTTCAGTGTACGACAGAGATTTATTTCATAATAGAATCATTGAAAATATACCCAACAATAAGTGATTGGATACATATATGTATAAATGTGTATATGATTATACATATGTTTCTATGTGTTATACATTTAAGTGTATAGTCAGGTAATATAGAATTATTAATTATTATTTTCTTCTTTACTAATTTTCCTCTCTGGGAGTATCTATTTCTGGAGTATTTCGTTTGTATTTTCATACAAATAATTCTGAAATAATTTTATTTCAGAAATAAATATGATGTTGTAGATGACTATCATTACATCATAACCTAAGAGATCATATATTTCATATGAGTTCATATAGGTCTACAAAGAAACACACACTCACACAAACACACAAGCAAAATTTTAAATGTACTTATCTCTTATGGATAAAATTCTTGAGTTTTGCTTAATTTTATTTATTGATGCTCTGTATTTTTATAAAACAGATTGTAAAAGTATTTATAATAAAAGGTTATTTTAGAAAATGTTTGATTGGAAGATGGATTGAGATGATAAAGTGTGCATATGCATTTACATCCCCTTCCAACTAAATTCTTTGAAAAAGCAAAAACCTGTTGGTTTTTGTTGTTGTTGTTGTTGTTAGAGTAAAGTTTAACAGTGCCAGCAATTAAGAAAGAATAGTTTTGGTGGCTAAGGCATTTTGACAAATTCCTGGAAAACAAACTCATGATTGTCAAAGAAGCAAGAGTGAAATAAACCATAGCAGAAAATAACACACACAGGTGAAAAAAACTGGTGCAAAGGCAATTGCAATTTCAGTAATAATCAAAGCCTGGAGCCCACATAAAGAGTGCAGGAGGAAGGCCCAAGCCCAGGGGAATCCAGGCAATTAAGAGATAACACTGTGAACTTCAGGCCATTCCAGCTCACCTTGTTCTTTTTCTGAGTCAAGCAGGAGCAGTTCTGGTCCAGGCAAAACCCCGGGACTGCTTCGAAGAAATGGAATGATCAGCATAGAAAGCCTATTAACATGGGTGATGGGGCCTGAGATTAAATCACAGGTTAGGAAAACTCTGGGTCTCTGAAGTAGAGGCAGGGAAAATGAAAGAAAAGGCAAGAAGAGAAATAAATAAAAGTGTTCCAGTCTTATAATAGAAACCTCATAATTTAAAAAATTGTGAAAGGGTATGCCACCCTGCCTCCTCTTTCTGTATCCACAAAACCTAAAGGAACTGTGCCACATTCACTTAGAAGGAGTTTGAGGGAGCCTTCCTAACCAGGGCACAGGACCCCTGGAAGATCTACACACCCGCTGAGCAACCCATTACAGCTGCCTACGCTAATCAACAGGTCTTTATACTCAAAACTAAATGACAACCATATTCACAGAACATTGAAAAATCACCAGCATGGAAAAGAAGACCATGATAAACAGAAGAGCAGATATAGGAGAGAGTATGTGAAAGCTTAAACCAAAATTAATTTTGTGAAGTAAAATATATATTTTAATTATAAAGGCAAATGTTAGACTGCTATGTAAAACAAAATTTGATCATATTATTCTCAGTAAATATAACAAACAAAAGCATTGGTATAAAATTCATTGTAGTCCAAAGGAAAATGCTAAGAAAAAACAATTCCAAAACTATTGAATGAAACAGGATTTTTCTTATTATATTAAAGGAAAAATAAAACAGTGTGTGTATGTGTATAAATATATTATATATATGAGAAATAAGATTTATATATATGAGAAATAAGATTTTTTTAAAAATGCATAGTCCAGTAGGAACCTCTTTTAACAATATAAAAGATGAATTAGATTAAAAGAAGGAATAATGCAATGAGATAACACATTACTACATTTAGAACATTGCATACAACAGAAAGAAAATGAGACTTCTTTCAAGACATTCATGAAATAGAGAAAAATGACAGTGTACAAAAACATAAGTCAATCTTAAAGTCTGAGGCAAATTTTCTTTGAACCTTATTTACTAGCCAAAATAAAATAAAAAATGAAATTAACAATAAAATGGAGTTAACAAATTCCTAGAATAAAAATGAAATCAAAACTGAAATTATAAGCTATTTAGGAATGAATAGCAAAAAAGCACTACATACTAAACTGTGACGTAGGCAGAGGTACAAAGGAAAATGTGTATCCTTAAATACATGGAGTAGAATTTAATAATAATTTAAAATTAATGAGTTAAAGTAAGTAAACTAAAGTAAAAAAAAAAAAAAGGAACAACAAAATATTCCAGAAATAAGTAAGGGAGGCCTTAATTAGAATAGAAATCAAAATCAGTATTCTAGAATACAGCAGCAGCAACAAATAAAGTAACAACAAAAGTATAAATTTGCTTAACAAAAACACAGTATGGTTTTTTGAAGTCTCATAAAACAGGCAAATAATTGGCAATGCAGAGAGAGGAGAATCACAAATAAATATTAGGAAAAAGAAAGTAAACCTAACTATAGATATGGTAGAAACTTTAAATAAAAATATATACAATATGCAATTATATATCAAAAACTTGAAAAATCTAGATTAAAAGATGGTTTTCATATAGGTATGTAAGACATATGAGGAAAAAATAAATGGAGAAGTTGGGAATGCTGTCAGAGAAAATGAGAATATGGAATTAGAGATGTCCTGGAGTCAAAGGTGTAGAACCTTACAGGAGGAAGTGCTCACCGGCATTAAATATCAGGGACAATTCAAATAAGTGAGGGTTCAATGAAACAATTGGATTTGGCTATTTGGAGTTATTTGAATCGTAATATATTACACTCCTCTGTGCAGTGAAGTGTTTAGTGTTGTCAGTAATTATGGGTTTCTGGGGATGTAAGTAAACATTTGCTGTGTTTTAGAAGAAATTACCCTACAAAGAGTGTGGGCCTAGTGCTACTGGTGGTATTGTTGAACTGACTTCGATTTTTTTAAATATTTTATGCAAGCGAAAAAGTTCTATGTATAAGAGCAAAAACTCATTTGAGGGTTCCTTTATGAATACTATAACTACTACTAATAATTCATTTGGAGATACGTGCTTTACATAGCATTTGATTCATCATGGTACTGCATACCTTCAAAGTCTCCCAAAGTCACCTATTACAAGCAAAATCTAGTTTTGAAGATCAAGTTTAAAGAAATTTACTGAAACAGTGTACTTTAGAATCACTGGACGTTGTTATGGGTCAATACACTTACAATTTCCACTCAACTGCAATGGTAAAGTAATCTGTTTTTCTATGGGATGGATCCTTCTGGGATTTTTTTTTTTTTCCTTTGCAGAAACTAAAATTTTATAAAAACACGTAATGATAAGCAACTACTCTCAGAATAGATTGTCTGACTTTTCTGACTGCAACTGTTTGAAAAGAATAAATGTACCTATATAGCTTTCAATGTACGTTCTTTTTATCAGTAGACAAAATGTAGTGTTTAACATGATATTTTTAAAAATATGTTTTAATTTCTTTATAGACTGTTTCTATGGCTGTTTATATTTGTGTCTCCTTTACATGTGAAATATGTCTGTATACTTATTTTAAGAGGTATTCAAAAGGAAATTTCCATAGGACCAGATCCCAAACAATATCTCAAACTCCCATGGTATGTTTCCCTAATCCTAGCTGCTGAGTACTTATCTATAGACTCTCCTAGGTAGTACCACAAAGATTAAGTTACAAGCATTCTCTCTTGTCACTGAAGTTATTATCAAACTTCATGTGAAGGAATCTAGGGACAAAAGTAAAGAAAATTATTTTCTCAATGAGAATAAACAAGCATGTTTATCAACATACATGAAAAAAATATATATATACAAACATGGCAAAATTTGTCCAACTTTACTTTTTTTTTTTTAAAGATTTTATTTATTTATTTGAGACAGAGAGAATGAAAGAGAGAGAGCACATGAGAGGGGGGAGGGTCAGAGGGAGAAGCAGGCTCCCTGCCGAGCAGGGAGCCCGATGCGGGACTTGATCCAGGGACTCCGGGATCATGACCTGAGCCGAAAGCAGTCGCTTAACCAACTGAGCCACCCAGGCGCCCTCAACTTTACTTTAATATTAGTTCCTTACACTTGGTTTACTCTCTTCAGTCTCTACCTATGCTGTCTCCTTGGCTTTTACACACTTTACTCCCATCTTCAGCTGGATACCTTCTATCCTTGTTTTCTGCCTCAGCTTCCTATCTCCAACAGGAAATTTTCCTGAATATTTAAAAGCAGGCTGAATGTGTTTTCTAAGTGATCCAATCATATTCTGTCCTTTTCCTTCTTAGCACTTATCAACTATATTTAAATCACGTGGTCAGGGGCACCTGGGTGGCTCAGTCGTTAAGCGTCTGCCTTCGGTTCAGGTCATGGTCCCAGGGTCCTGGGATCGAGCCCCACATCGGGTTCCCTGCTCAGTGGGAAGCCTGCTTCTCCCTCTCCCACTCCCCCTGCTTGTGTTCCCTCTCTTGCTGTCTCCTTCTCTGTCAAATAAATAAATAAAATCTTTAAAAAAAAAAAATCATGTGGTCAGTCATGTGATAGCTATCTATCTTCAACAGATTGGCTACAACATAGGTGGGCAAACTCTGAAGGCCAAATCCAGCCAGGCATCTGTTCTTGTACCGCCCATGAGCTAAGAATAGTTGTTACATAATGTAAAGCTTAAAAACAAATCAGTAAGAATCATATTTCATGGCATGTGAAAATTATATGAAATTAAAATTTCAGTGTTTTTTTTTTTAAATTTTATTTATTTACTTAGAGAGAGAGACAGCATGAGAGGGGAGAGGGTCAGAGGGAGAAGCAGCCTCCCCAGTGAGCCAGGAGCCCGACGTGGGACTCGATCCCAGGACTCCGGGATCATGACCTGAGCTGAAGGCAGTTGCTTAACCAACTGAGCCACCCAAGCGCCCTAAAATTTCAGTGTTTATAAATAAATTTTTATTGGAATGTCACTATGCCCATTCATTTACATATTGTCACTGGCTACTCCTGAGCAAGAATGGCAGAGTTATGAAACCATAAACTGTACCAAGCCAAAAATATTTACTATCTGGCCCTTTGCAGAAAATGTTTGCCTACACCTGTCTACAATATCAACCTACAATGATGTCAAAAAATATAATAGCTTCGAGCTCTCAACTACCTTTTCATTGAATAACCCCAGGATATTGAATAATGTCTTTCTTCTCCTGCTTACTATTGTGGGAGCTCAGACCTCGTTACCACTGCCTCTGATACTGAATGATCCAGAACTGGCCATCTTCTAAATGACCACTGTTGTGGCCAGTACCATTGACACCTGCTGATAATGGAGCAGGGCAACACCATAAGTGTGCTGAACACTTGGCTATTCCTCAGAAAAAGCTTGAAGAGCATTTAAAAAAGTATTCAGCCCTGCAGTAATACATTGGATCACACCTTGTTAAACCACTATCCCATTTACGGATGTAGCTTTCATCTGGAGTATAAAGGAAATATAAGCTCTTATTTTCCTCTTCAAGAATGAGGTCTATTTTGCTATAACATCAAAGTGACTCCCTGTCATTGACTTGAGGTGCAATAAACAAGCCACTGGATGACTCAAGGAGGCAACTAGATAAACCTCGTTTAGTACATAGGCAACTGGCAACACTCTTTTCCTGAAGTCATCATCAATGTAAAATGTATAGGCTCTCCCTTAACATTGTGCCTACAGAAGTCTCTCATGATCTCCTTCTGTATTACCCAAACTCATAGAAACAGAAAATAGAATGGTGGTTGCCAGGGGCTGGGGAGAGGGGGGAAAAGTGGAGTTACTGGGGAAAATGTATAATGTTTCAGTCACCTAGTGATATAAAATAAGTAAGTTCTAAAGAGCTACAGTATAACATTGCACCTATAGTTAACAGTACTGTATTGTGCACTTAAATTTTTGTTAAAAGGATAGAACTCAAGTTAGGTGTTTTTCCTATTAAAAAAATAAAAAATAAATAAATGTTATTTTAATCATATTTTACAGACATGAATAATGGCAAGGGAGAAGATAAGATCATAAACAGTATTTTCTTTGTTGTTAAGGGATGGTCCAGCACTCAAAATTTCACTCATTGAGGTGGTTCATGGCAATTTGATTTTCCTCAAACTTCAAACCATCTCAGAGAGAAAGTTTTATTCATGAACTTTATCACTAAAGGGTATATTTTATGGTTGCATACTCATTTAAAGACATTCTACCTGAGGTTATAATAAAACTTTCTGATATGACCAAGGACACACTTAAGGGAAATGGTTCACACTTGTGACCCCTGTGGAAAGAATTCCTTGCCAACAATTTTCTAACAAAGACCAAACAGGTAACTGACCTTTCAAAAGGACCAAAGCATACCATAAGGCTCCATTTCAACCATTCTAAATTCCTCATAAAATATAAGTTGATTTTCTCGCCCCTGCCCACTTCATGTGGGTATCCCTTTTGCTAAATATATGCATGAAGGCATTATTAAAAATCATTATCACCATCATCATCTTTTTTATATATTCTGTTTTTAAAAATATGAAATTTCTGAAATTGCCTTTATTTTTAAAAAAGTTTTTAGAATTTTAGACGAGATCGGGCGCGTTCAGGGTGGTATGGCTGTAGGAAAGTTTTTAGAATTTTAATGTAAACTGATAGCAAAATATTTTAAAATAATATACTACTCTATGACTGTTCTGAGGTATTCATATTGAAAAAATATATTTTTGAGATCATATTGAAAATATAGTAATCAAACATAATAGGTTAGTACATTGCTATTCTGCTATTTCTTCTTTCTTCCATGTTATTAGTTTAAACTTTATTTCATCTTAATAATGGTGATATTTGCAATATTCAATTGATGCTTTATCCATAAAATAATACATTTTTGCCTTTACCTGATTTAAGAGTAAGAATTATTTGCAGCTAGATATGAACATATAGTGTAACTCTGATATATGCACATATATATATATAATTTTAAACTTCCATTTCTATTCATACCTTTGAGTGATCTGCAGATTTAAAATAAATATTTGACTTATTTTTAGCTTCATTTACCTAACTGAACACATCATCTCTTTTCCCTGGGAATCAATTCTTCCTTTGCCTGACTCAGCCATTTTCTTAAAGTGAGAAATAATCTAAATTACTTACTATTTCAAAATAAAAAAAATACTCAAATTCTGTTCAAAGGATTATGTAGTAAGAACTTATTAGATCAGAAAATAATAAATATATTTGATTTTGTTTATCTGTGAAATGTTCTCAAAAGAGTTTTTCAGTAGAAGGGCAAGTATGAAAGTACTGATACAATAAGCCCAATGAATATTTTTGGGATATTTTTTCATGGAAAAAAATAAGAAACGAACGAACGAACAAACGAATATACGGAGGGAGGGAAAAAGAGAGGGAAGAAAATATAAGCAAAAAAAACTCGTGATACCTTAAGTTCCCAAGATTGAGGAGCTGGTGATAGAGGCTTTTACCTCTTACCTTCTACTCTTACAGAATGTTTGATTTGGTGCTAAACTATATTTGTATTACTTAAAAGGTAAAATAGACTCATAGATCAATGGAACAGAATAGAAAACCCAGAAATGAACCCACAACTATATGGTCAATTAATCTTTAGCAAAGCAGGAAAGAATATCCAATGAGAAAAAGACAATCTCTTCAACAAATACTGTTGGGAAAACAGGACAGCCACATGCAAAAGAATGAAACTGGACCAATTTGATACACCATACACAAAAATACAAAATGGATCAAAGACCTAAATTTGAGACCTGAAACCACAAAAATCCTACAGGAGAACACAGGGACAGTAACCTTTTTGACACTGGTCGTAGCAACTTCTTTCTAGATACACCTCCTGAGGCAAGGGAAACAAAAGCAAAAAATAAACTATTGGGACTTGATCAACATAAAAAGTTTCTGTACAGCAAAGAAAACAATCAAAACTAAAATGCAACCTAAAGAATGGGAGAAGATATTTGCAAATGACATATTGGATAAAGGCTTAGTATCCAAAATCTGTAAAGAGCTTATCAAACTCCACACACAAAAAAACAAATAATCCAGTCAAGAAGACCTGAATGAACATTTTTCCAAAGAAGACATACAGGTGGCTAACAGACACATGAAAAGATGCTCAACATTACTTATCACCAGAGAGATACAAATCAAAACTACAATGATATACCACCTCACACCTGTCAGAATGGATAAAATCAATGACACAAGAAACAACAGGTGTTGGTGAGGATGTGGAGAAAGGGGAACCCTCTTGCCCTGTTGGTGGGAATGCAAACTGCTGCAGTCACTCTGGAAAGCAGTATGGAGGTTCCTCAAAAAGTTGAAAACAGATCTACCCTAGACCCAGAAATTGCAATACTAGGTATTTACCCAAAGAATACAAAAATACTGATTTGAAGGGATACATGCACCTCGAAGTTTATAGCAGCATTATCTACAATAGCCCAATTATGGAAACAGGCCAAGTGCCCATTGAATGATAAATGATAAATACCATATATATACACACAGTGGAATATTATTCATAAAAAAGAATGAAATCTTGCCATTTACAATGACATGGATGGAGCTAGAGACTATTATGCTAAGTAAAATAAGTCAGTCAGAGAAAGACAAATAACCATATGATTTCACTCATATGTGGAACTTAAGAAACAAAACAAAGGAGCAAAGGGTAAAAAGAGAGAGAGAGAGGCAAACCAAGAAACAGACTCTTAACTATAGAGAACAAACTCTATAGTTATGATGGTTCCCAGAGGGGAGGTGGGTGGGGGGATGGGTAAATAGATGGGGATTAAGAAGTGCATTTGTTGGGATGAGCACTGGGTGATTATGGAAGTGTTGAATTACTATATTTTACACCTGAAACTAATATTACACTGTATGTTAACTAACTGGAATTTGAATGGAAACTTTAAAAAGAAGGTGATACAAATATTTTTTTACAAGAAATTAAGATTTCAAAACTTTTTCCTTAGCCTAGCTAATTTTTTCTGGGCCCTAATTATTTGAAAATAGAGCCAACAGCTCAATAAAGTACAACTGAAGTTTTGGTGCTAAATAGTCTCAGAATTTATTAAATGTGACTGTATTTACAAAGATATTTTCTTAAGGTCCAGCTTCATTTCTTTAAAATGTTTATCTGTGCTAATTTGCAACATTAGATCAAATATATGTTTTTCAATATAAAAGAAACACTGATGATTTGTTTTAAGAATAACTGTGATGAGCAATCTCTTGTCTGTTTCATACTGTGTTTGTAATCCCCTCTTAGAGTTGGGTTTTATATTAAGTTATTTTTAATAATATTATTAATATTATTCTATGGGAATTTGTTTTTACTGTGATGCTCTACAGATAATTTTATGAAATAAATTCATTTAAAAACTAGAACAATCAAATCTAAAGTAGACAACAGATGTACTTACTGAAATCAATACACTATAAATGCATGTTTTCTTTCAAGATAGTAAAGCAGTGGTGTATAAAAAGGTGCAGTCACTCTTTCAAAGGAGAGGACTCAAGCTACCAAATAAATTTTAAGCAATTTTATATCTAAGGAAAGTGGTGTGTATGTATATATGTGTATGTATATACACATTCTCAAATATGTGAAAATACATGCATATTTACCATAGAAGCCACACGCATACATATATCTGCTTCTCTCTGTATGGAGAAACAGAAAGAAAAATAATGAAAAGAGAGTCTTTTGGAGAAATTAATCATGTCTTAGTCTCAACAGAGGCAGCAGAGAAAGCCCCAATTCCTTATCATATCACTCTCATGTTCCCCTTTAGAGAAACTTTACAAGCAGCTGATGTCAGCTCCAACTAATGGGTTTTCAGGGGCCCAATGATTTCAGCTCAGACTGGCAGATGAACGCGTAGGTAATCAGTGAACAGGATCCCTAATGTGTGTATGTTGGTCAAAGTTAGTCTTTGCCTTCTGAAACTTGCTGAATGAGGGAATTCATTAATTTCTTTAAAAAATTTTTTTCAGCAATCACCATAACAGTTAGAAAATAATTTTTTTACATTTTCATATTAATGTTATTTGACAAATTATATCATAAATAGGAGAAATTGAAATATCAGATATATACAGAATGCTTTATCTGTGCTTTTTCTGTTGCTTTTAAGCTCTTAAAGAAATTAAAGTAATACTAATAATAACATCAATACCTATTTTTTGTTGTTTGAGCACTTAATATATATCACAAACATAATCCTCAAAAAATACCTGTGAGGATGTAGGTATTGTTATTATTGTTATTATTATTATTATTATTCCTGTTTAAATATGGAGAAACAAATGTGCAGAAACTAAGTCTGTTTCCCAGGACAAGCAGAGTTATAAATAAGTTCTTAGTGATAATCAGTATTTGTGGTTGACCTTCAAACAGGTTGATTCTCTTTTTTTTTTTTTTTAAAGATTTTTTTTATTTATTTATTTGAGAGAGAGAGCACAAGAGGGGGGAGCGGGAGCGGGAGAAGCAGACTCCCTGCCAAGCAGGGAGCCCGATGCGGGACTCGATCCAGGGACTCCAGGATCATGACCTGAGCCGAAGGCAGTCGCTTAACCAACTGAGCCACCCAGGCGCCCCAAACAGGTTGATTCTCTACATTTTATTGAGAAAGTAAGCATCTCTATCCCTCACTGCTCCATATGAATGAATCTCTTCTGAGCCTTGAGCTTCCACCTTCCTAGACAAGATTGTAATAACTTTATATTTGATAGTCTCAACTCACTTATGCTAAAACTCTAACTGAATTCAAGTAGAGGGGCGCCTGGATGGCTCAGTCGTTAAGCATCTGCCTTTGGCTCAGGTCATGATCCCGGGGTCCTGGGATCCAGCCCTGCATCTGGCTCCCTGCTCCGCAGGAAGCCTGCTTCTCCCTCTCCCACTCCCCCGCTTGTGTTCCCTCTCTCACTGTGTCTCTCTCTGTCAAATAAATAAAATCTTAAATAAATAAATAGATAGATAGATAAATAAATAAATTCAAGTAGAGTCAAGAAATCTCCAAATCCACTGACAGCAGGAAAATGTGACATGAAAATGTTTAATCCTTTATTTCTAACTTAAAACAGTCTCTTAGCAAAATATTTTCAAAAAGCATGTTTATTTTCCTCCCTCCCTGCTCCTTCTCGCAGCAAGCTACATCCAAGAGTTGGAGAGGATGGCTCGTTCTGAGGTGCCCACTATTCCTCATTGGTACCACTGGCCCCTTTTTACATGTCTCATCTCATCAGTTATCTTGAGTGTCAGCCTCTGACTTCACAGGGTTCCTTACTGAACCATCCATGGTTGGGGTCACATATAGGCATTCCTCTTGGCCCTGTGAATGCACTGTGCCCTTGACCTGCTCATCACCTCCAACTGACAAGCCCCAGTTAAAGGCAAGGTTGATCCCTTGAGATTCAAGACTGTTCCACACAATAACTTCTCTCATCTTTGTGCCTTTAATGAGTCCACAGCCTGTAGCAGGAGACACCAGCACAAAGTTGTAAGCTTCCTTTGCTGTAGCCATAGGAAAGATTTTTTGGTTCATTTCATACCCCACAACCACCTGAAGATAATGTAAACTGCTTCTGTTTAGCTCTCTCTCCCTTCCTGCTTCCCTCTGCCCTGAGGCCATTCCTGCTTTCAGATAACCTTAAGCTGGAAGCTATGTTGTAGAGAGCATGCAAGTACGGTGACCAACCATCCTGGTTTGCTCAGGATGAGGGAGTTGTGGGATAGGATTTTCAGTGCTAAAGCTGGGAACATCTAGGCAAACCTGGATGGTTGGCCACCCTACATACAAGAGAATGTCTCAAAATCTTCACCAGCCTGCAATGTCAAGGAGAGGCCAGTGGCATGTGGAGGTTGAAGAGAAAAGCGGAAGAGTACAGATGCTAGTGTGGAAAGATAGAAAGCATATAACCATTTGGGATGAGAGCACAGGAGGAATTGTGGCCAGTGCCAAATCATCCTTGCACAGAGAGTCTGAACTCAGTATTCTGACAAATGTAGGATATTTTTACACATCATCTCCTTGGTACTTTTCAATGAGGACACGCAAATGCAGCATTCGTATAGCAAAATGCAATGTACATTTTTATGCTGAAGGTATTTTGGGCTTCAATATTATACAAAAAGTTTAAATGTTATAGGAAAGTGTTTTCATTTGCCTTATCTTAGCACTATTAAATATGGACGTAATCCGTGGTAGTAACATGCAGTACTTTATAGAGGCTCTCCTACTCATTTTATGAAGTGTTCTGTTAGCTTATTTTCAAAAATTTTACTCTTTTCTAATTGTCAATATTTCATCCTTATTGCCATTATTAAAAATAACTCAGAAGAAGTGAGTTCTCCATCTCAGTCATTTGTAGACTATTAGATAATCACAGCCTCCTTTATTTTGATTTTAAATATAGTTCTCTCTTTACCTGTAAAATATATTTAGAAGCTCTAGTTCCTTTTTAACCTCTCAATTACTAATTTATTCTGCCTTTGCAGTGCAACTGATTATATTTTGAAATGATATAGTAGAAATGGAATTAAATCATCAGTGTTATATTATTTCTTTCCAAAAATAGGATGACTCCTCTTATACATTTCAATTCATTTAATACGTGCACACTATTTTCACCTTAACAGTAGGTGAAATGACAAGAGAATTGCCTTCAGGTAAAATTATATAGATAAAACTAGATTTATAAATGCATAAAAATAACTTATTAGTTGGGCTACATGAAAGCAGACTAAGAGAAGTGGTGATAAGTAGTTCATCATGGCACTGAATCTGTGAGATGATCTCTGTACAATGATCAGTGATGGGTCATAAAAAATTTCTTATTTGGAACAAAGATTATCTAGCCAAATATCCTCTACCTCTTAATACCTACCTGTCTCATTACGAATAAAAACTAATTTTCTACTATGGTAAGTAGATGTGAGAGTATTTTCTTTTTTTCCCTTCAAATTGATTACCTTTGCCCCAAAAGCAGACTATTTACTAAAACAAAAGTAGACCTAGCTCCCTCTCCTATTTTTCTCCTAGTGCAATGTAGTAGAAGGAAAAGGAATCTGTGCCAAGAAAGGTGTAGTGTGTCACAGCTTTAGTCCATTCCAGTCAGAGTATTGTGCACCTTGCATTGCAAGGAACAAAGAAACTGGGTCTGTGTCCTCGAGTCAGAGAAAAATAAAACTCCCTCAGAGGTTTATTATAAGCACAATAATAATAGTATGAACTGGGCGCAAATTCTCTTTCTTCAGGTTGCCACTCAAGGAAGAGGGTCATAGATTCTTTCCTTTGTCATTGTTCTAATCAAAAGACACCAAACACTCGGGGGCCAAGCTGCCCAATCACTGGTAACCCAACAATATTTTTTTTTAAGTTTACTGATAAAAATACAACTATACTCATATTTTGATGCTAGCATTTGCCCTGCATTATAATCAAGTTGTGTTAGGCTGCTTTTAATCTAAGACACAAAGGTTTCAACTTATTTAGGGGAAAGCATAGTGGCCAACAAGGCAAATACGGATGTCCAGGCTTCCCAAAGAGGGTTTTCTCCAGGTGCCCTATCAATGGACCCCTGGGACAAAGAACAAAACACAGGATTGACACCCACTAAAGAACTGTGTGTATGATAATGACATATATCTATAATTAACCTTTTAAGAAATTACTCTTTTGTAGAGGTAGTTTGCAAAATAGGAAAAAGAACAATACAGTTGGGAGTCCAAAGACATGAAACCCACATTTAGTTACTGATTCTATAAGGCATCATAATGTTCTCTCTCTCTCTCATTTAGAGGATTGGGATAAAATTGTGAAAGGGCTGTATACATTCTAAAATAGACAAGATGTTATAGTATAGCTATGACACCAAAATGACTAATATTCCAAAATTCCAATATTCAGTCTCTTGGGAAAGAAAGATGAAATAAAAGATAATTCCAAGGCAGTGCAGTGAGTGTTACAATAGAAGTCTGAACAAGATGTCAGGGAGCAGAGGAAAGAATTATTAGCTCATTGTCCTAAGAGAAGCAGTCAACAGGGGTGGTTTTTCAAGACACAGTAGGACTTCTCTACAGAGAGATCGTGCAGGAGCACTTACCTAGGAAACAGAGAGCATCAGGCTTATAGGACATGTCATCTTGGAAAAGAGAATTTTTGTCCTGAGTTAAAAATGTGACTAGTAAGAGAAGGATGGAGAGTAGGTTGAAAACAGGTTATATAGGCATTTCCATGTTATTGTAAGAATTTTGTATTTTGGGGCGCCTGGATGGCTCAGTTGTTAAGCATCTGCCTTCGGCTCAGGTCATGATCCTGGGGTCCTGGGATCAAGCCCCGCATCGGGCTCCCTGCTCCACGGGAAGCCTGCTTCTCCCTCTCCCACTCCCCCTGCTTGTGTTCCCTCTCTCGCTGTCTCTCTCTCTGTCAAATAAATAAATAAAATCTTTTTTAAAAAAAGAATTTTGTATTTTATAAATCAGATAATAACCTAATGTGTCTATATTTGTTGGTGAGTATCCATCTACCAAGTCTTAAAGAAAGGGTATAAATGAGCCTAATGTCAAAGTGACTGTATTAAAATTTCTCTTCTTCCTGAACAACTTCATCAAGAAATGCCACATCTGTAGAAAAAAACACTAGATTTGTAATTTTTAAATTCAGAAAATATACTAATTTTGATCTTATAGTTATTTTCAATTATCTGTTTCTCGAGTGGTTTTTTAGGATGCTTTTTTTTTTCTACAACTAGCTATGATACATGATAAGATAAAATTTCATATCTGTTATTGTGAACTCTATCTAGGAAAATTTGTTCTGCTCTATCCAGGAAAATTTGTTCTTATTTGTTTCACAAGTAAGACATGAACCACACAGCACTACAATAATGCTCCAATTTTAATACGGCTCTGTTTTCAACTTAAAGACAAGTTCGAGCAGTATAATTGTCCTTGTCCCTACAAGCATGAATGGTTTTTAAAACCTTACATGTATTATTTTAACAATTTTGTAAGTGTTTTTGCTAAATTAACACATCTTAAATTTGTGCAAATAATCTTAGATCTAAGGTATTTGGAAATAGGCTATGAAACATGACAGCTTGAATTCTGCTGTGGTCCTCTTCCCCATTCATATTTTATACACATCTGATGACTAAAACACAAAGTCCTTGTTCAAATTAGTGTCTCGTATTGAAAAACAGTAGCTATCATTAAATGGAAAGGAATGTTTTGGTGCTGCTGAGGACTTTAAATGCTGTCATAAATCTAAAAGTCAAATGAATTTGGAACAACTAGATAGAATTTAATTCTGAAACAAACTTTGGAACCAAATTTTCAACTAGAATGACAAATATTAAATGTTTAATACCTAAAGAATGTGGGGGTCAGTTTATGACTCTATTATGGTACACTAAATTCTGTACCATATATTTGTGTTGGGTGGAAAATAATTTTTGCTTAATAATTTGCTAGAGAAGAATTTCAAATAGAACAAGTCTCAGGGCAAATATTATCTTGATATGTTTGAATGTACTATTGTAACATTTGCAAATGTTATAAATATAAAATGCAATCCTATATAAATGTGTATTTATGTAGACATGTGAAATAACCTTTAAATTCTTTTTATGACACGCTTTATTCTAAATTGCCATTTATAAGTGAAGATATCCATTTATAAGTGAATGCAGACGACTTTCAAGTGAATAACCCTGGCTCCTATCTTTTATTCTCTGTCTAATGTAGCTTTCTTTGGATGACACACATTATGGTGAAAAAATATTATTTGCCATTTAGCTGTTTTCACTACTACTACTACCACTACTATTTAGCTGTTAGCTACTACTTCCATTAGTGCTCTAAACTAAAAGTCATGGTTTTATCTTTATTTATGCCTTCTTTACTCTTGGACTCAGTATTTGTATTACTTCTTGGATCTAGAGCCACTAGATGAATCTCAAAATTTACCATATGAAACCTGAGAAACAAGCTGACATAACAGTTTTAGTACCTCTTTTGCTGCCTGTTTAATTATATATTTAGCTTTCAGCAAAATCTTTGTAAAACATAGCTTTGAAAATGATAGCCAGGTAAGAAGATGTTAAGTCACTTTGATGCCCTTTTGGAATAAATATCATGTTCATACAGAGAGTGGAGTTTTCCAAAGTAAACCAAAAACTAACTTTTTCCATAGTCAAATTAATCCCAAATAAATCCCAAATAATATAATGGAATACAATTATATAACATCTTTAGAAAATATAAACGACTCAAATGACTCTAAGGCATTCTATTATTGCAATATTAAAATATTTTCTATGGTGCATTAAGTACTAGACTTTACTCCTCCTAAACTCCATCATTTACTCAAATATCAAAAAGTCAAAATGTCTGTTAAGGAAGGAAAAAAATGTACAAGTCACAATGGCTAGAATTATGGACTCCAAAGCGGACAAACTGGGTTCCCGGCTCTGCCACTGACTGGTCATATGAGCTTGCACAAGTCATTTAATTTCTTCTAGCCTCAATTACCTCATTTATAAACTACATTTATTTTAATATTATCCTTTACAGACAATAAAGTCCAACTTAGTGTAAACAGAAAGGGACTGTGTATAGGGTATGAGGTAGTTTACAGAATTTCCAGGTAGGCTAAAAATCAAGTTTCATGCGACATAAGAAGGAAGGAGACAGCCTGAAGAAGGTTTGACCATAACCTGACTGTCCTCATAGAATCTTCTTGTAACACACTATCTGGGGCACCAAAGACCAGATGGTACTTCAGATCTGCTTTTCAGTTTTTGATGGTATATTGGCTTAACAGAATCTAGGTTTTTGAGTCTGGTTTTGAACTTTTTTATTTATTTATTTTTTATTCAGGGAGACTTGTTGAAATATTTTTAGAATGATCATTGAGATATCCAATCCATAGTGTAGTGAAAATATTTCTTACAGCATTATGAGTACTAAGTGCCCAAGTATGTGACCTACATTATATAGCATTGGCATGTAGTAAGCTTCCAAATGTTAGCAGTAGCCATTTTTCACTTAACTATGACTTGAACATTTGGGTCTTAATCAGACTCTTTATAAAAGAGAATAAAAAAGTAAACTATCTCCAAACTCCATATTCTTTAATCTTAGAAGACAATGAAGCTTCTAATGAATTTTAAATGTGGTTACCCTTTAGAAGTTGGATATTAGAAATATCTTACAGGTAGATGGACAAAAAGTGAGCAAAATGGTCTACATTCATAGTCTGTTACATTTAAAAAATACATTTGTAGTTGTATATCTCATCATTTTGATAAGAAAATTGAAATGATCAGTTAGGGTTAAAGATATGTGCTAATAAAATCTCTGGCATATAGGATTTTTTAAATTATGGAAGTTATAATTTTCTAAATTCTTAACCTGAACCTTTAGAGAATAAAAGATGTTGCATGATACATGCTAGTGTTCCCATACCCACTTGGGTAATTAAAACATCTGGAAGCTTCAGATTCCACTGTGTTTCCTCAACCTCTATCTTCTCTGGCCCCACAGGATTCACATACGCCCTTCTGTTTGTGGAGCACCATGATAAATGAGTTTTTTGGAAAGTTTAGGTATTTGGAGTGTAGGTAATATTTAGCTACAAAGGCCAACTTGTAGATTGTGGAAATTCAGGGAGAGAAATAGGAATTGGTAAGTATTTTTATTAAGGAAGAACTGGCAGAACGATGTGACCCACCAGAAACGGCAGTTCATAGGCAAGGGCTAATCGGCTAGACTCTAAATGATTCAAAAAAGAAGAAAGGAATGTTTAGATATTTAAAACTAGTACAGCAGTGGTAAACAACGAACAGATAGCATCTATTTGCCATAGTTTTCCGTTCCTGTCTTCTCTTCCTCGCAAAATAGACAAAGCACTGTAACCAAGGTAACTGACAGATATCTGACACTATTTCAGTATTTCTGAGTACTCAAATTTTCCTACTTGAAGTAGCTGGAATGCCAACGTCTCTGAAATGTGTTATGTGTATTTATAATTATGTTTAGTGTATTTCCCTAGTGGATTACATGTCTTTAAATATAATATGTGGCTCAAGAACAAAAGTTACCATGAAAATGTTTCTTTGCTTTGTAAGTATCCCACAATACGATTTAGATGCTCAAAAAAACTAAGCTAAATGTGTGTTACTTTAACTATAGCTTTACATGGAGGATAGTTAAGATTGGTGGCCTGCAGACAGTTGCAGAGAGAGAAAAATTATGCTCCCCAAGCTGTTGCTTTGAGGAAGACAGCTCCAGGCAAGAAAGCTCTTAGCAGCCAGTAATCTGCTGAGTTCTCCTGTTTTCAGGACCAGACATAGACTGTGGCAGAATTAATCAGCCACAGCAAATTGAAATGATCAAATTTTCCAACCTATTACAATTTGCAAAAGTGCAGGTGAATTGTACTACAATGCCAAAGGTCTTCAGACAACCTGCAGGAAGATATAGAGAATTGGGGTGACTGACGAGGGATGAGCTGACAAACTTACTTTATCCATATATGAAGCACATTAGCTTATATACTATCTGGACAGAAGATTGCTAAGAATGGATCTTAGAGTAGAACTGACTCAAAATACTTCAGAAGGATCTATGGAAACACAATGATAGATACTGGAAACCTAACAGCACCAATTTATTTAATCATATTGTCCCAATAGTTGTTTGTTTAAAAACCATATAGATGGGGATGCCTGGGTGGAACAGTCAGTTTAAACCTCTGACTCTTGGTGCTAGATCAGGTCGTGATCTCTGGGTCGTGAGATTGAGTCCCACATGGAGCCCTGCGTCTGCTTAGAGTTTCTCTCTCCTTCTCCTTCTGCCTCTCCCCGCCCCTCTATCTCTCAAATGAATATATAACTTAAAAAAAAACAGATATACTATTGTACTATTTTATCATAAACATTTGAAAACATACTCCAAATAGAAATTTAAAAGTATGAGAATTCTAATGTTTTCTTCTTGCACCCCAGTGACTCCTACTCTATATCCCCTATGGGGTCCACTGCAACCTAGTGAGGCTACCCTTTAAAGGCTCTGTAAGGATGTATGTGACACTTGTAATGAAATGGAATGAAATATCAGATGGATACTCCTCTACTTTGAGTTAAAGAAATTAAATTAGACTCCACCCCACTTAGAGCTGCTTTTAAATTGTATTCCATATAAAGCAAACAAAGTGTTCACAATATGTATTTGCACTGCAATTGAAAGTACTGTGAGTAGAAGAATCTGTCCATGTAGAATCCTCATATTTCAAGAACCATATGAAGTTTTCCCCTCATGATTTTTTTTAAGGTAGTGGTACAAATTTTCTGTATCCCGGGAGCTAACAAGATTTAAAATATTGTTGCTAAAGTGTCTGCCTAATGGATACAGAATATTCTTTGGGGTTGATGAAAATGTTTTGGAACTTGATAGACGTGGCATTTGTACCACATTATGAATGTAGTAAATGTTACTTCAACATACACTTCAAAATGGTTAATTTTATGCTCTATGAATTTTATCTCAACTAAAAAAACATTATTGCTTAACAATGTATTTTTATTTTGCACACTTTAAATCTCTATTCCCCCATTAAGCTTATAAATAGTTGATGTTGTGTATGTTGATATATTTTTACCTACTTTTTAAGTCCCTATTTCCCCATCAGTTTACTAATAGTCTGCATTTTTATTACATGTCTCTCAGAACAGCCATTGTGATGCTTAGAGAATTTTTCCTGAACTTTTTGGAAAACTAAAATTAACTGAGAGATAGTAGATAGCAGGATGGGAAAAATGAAGGGGGGGAAATCGGAGGGGGAGATGGACCATGAGAGACTATGGACTCTGAAAAACAAACTGAGGGTTCTAGAGGGGAGAGGGGTGGGAGGATGGGTTAGCCTGGTGATGGGTATTAAAGAGGGCACGTTCTGCATGGAGCACTGGGTGTTATGCACAAACAATGAATCATGGAACACTACATCTAAAACTAATGATGTAATATATGGTGATTAACATAACAATAAAAAATTTTTTAAAAAATTTAAAAAAATAAAGCAATTTTCCTTTTTAAAAACTATGTGAATCTGTTATCAAATATGAGTATATTTTGGGGTGCCTGGGTGGCTCAGTCGTTAAGCGTCTGCCTTCAGCTCAGGTCATGATACCAGGGTCCTGGGATCGAGCCCCGCATCGGGCTCCCTGCTCTGCGGGGAGTCTGCTTCTCCCTCTCCCACTCCCCCTGCTTGTGTTCCCTCTCTCGTTGTCTCTCTCTCTGTCAAATAAATAAATAAAATCTTTAAAAATATATATATGAGTATATTTTATTTTCCCATAGAGAAAAAAAGGAAGGAGGATGCGTGGCACTCTGTTTTCCCTTATATTGTATATGAGAATTTGATTTTACAAGAATAAGAAAGCACTGATAGAAATTTGCCCATATCTATTCTGAGTTTTAAATAAAAAACATATCTATTTCTAATAATTTGATAGTTCTGTGCAGAAGTCTTTCCACTATACCTGGAAATACTGTTTAAGAGCTTTCTAGTATGCAACTTGCAGTCAAATATGTTTTTTCTAATTCAGATGATTAAAATAATTGCCCATTATTTTTCCCTTAATTTAAAATAAATACTTTGAGATAAAGATATCTCGATCATATTTCATTTCTCCCTCCAACAACACAGAACTATTCTTCTTAACTTATGTGTATTCTAAAACTAGCATTACTTTTAGTCTACATATATTATGTGTGTGGATTTTTATAGACATATTCATTTGACAGTTGCTGCCTTCTTTTTAGCTTAAGCTTCAATAAATTATTTCTTATAATACTTAATTATATTAATGTACATGGAAGATTATTTAACTTTTAATCTACTTCCATATAGGCAATAAAAAATAAAAAATAAAGTAGATGTGATGTCAAATGTTCTTTCTAGACAGATTCCAGATGTGTGACTTTTACCTGAATACCCAGTTACTGTGCAACAACAATCAAAGAGAACCTCTACCCTCCAAACATGCGAGATGTACCAACCAGAGTGGAGCCATTACCCTTCTGTAGCATAAATGCTCTATGGTCTCATTCTGCTTAATTATGCTAGAATGTAGATCCCAAATAAATTAGGTTCCAAAATAAAAAGCATTAAAAGCAACAAATACAAAAAATGTTTTGCTCTGCTTCCATAGATCACCTGTTCTCCAAGGTGAGTGGAATTTTTAAGTTTTTAATGAATGTTAGAAATACAGGCAAGCTAATGATTCTTTTTTGAGAGACAGAGTGAGAGAGCATGAGCAGGAGGAGGTGGAGGGGGAGGTACAGAGGGAGAAGGACAAGCAGACTCTTGCCTAGTGGGGAGCCCAGCAGGGAGCCTGACAATAGCGGGCCAGATCCCAGGACGCTGAGATCATGACCTGAGCCGAAGTCAGACACTTAACCAACTGAGCCACCCAGGCACCCTCAAACTAATAATCCTTTAACTGTTTTACGGATTCCATGACCTTGGACTGAAGTACTAAGTCTAAAAGACTAAGATAAGTCATTCTCATGTATTTTTCAGTTTTTATAAGCTGAAAATACAGTCTAACATTTAACGTAAATTTTGTAGGGGCAATATAGTAATGCATTCCAAGACTTAGAAAATTCATTGGAATTGCTTGTAAATGTATTTTTACATAGATTTATTATAATCTCAGTAGCTTCATGTATTTTATTGTATTTATTTTTTCATGGTTTCATGGTTTTCATTGCTCAATATAAAGTGGTAACTGCTCAGTAAAGAGGTAAGTAGTGACACATTTCTGCAAGTGTTAACATGAAATAAGATGAAAAAAACATTTCTTACTCAATTATTTTCTTTTCCTAAGATAAGCATTGTTTCTATTTCCTCCACCACAAAATGGATGATGAAGCCTAACTCCATTAAGTTAGTCTAGGACACTAAAAATTACAGTAAACTATAGTTTGGAATTCCTGAAAATTTGGAGGAATGATGGTATTGTTTTAAGGTCCTTATAGAATGTTTTTGATAAATAGTAATTTTTTTAATGTTATTCAGAGCAGCAATCAAGGATTTGTGTTAGAGAGCAAATTGCAGATCATTCCGGGTATAAAATAGTCGTGGTTCTGGATGGAACCATCTGGTAAAGAACAATAGGTTCAACTAGGACATGAAGAAAATAATTTTGAACACTTTAGTAGACGTACAATCTGTCAGATACCATCAGCAATTAAGATGCCTAATCACATCTCTCTGGTAATAATACAGTGTTATATTAGCATCATAGAATTTTTTTTTTATATGTGGTCATGATAATCATGTTCATCTTTCGTCTTTTTCAGAAAATCTGTATTGCAACCCATAAGATTTTGATCTATCTTCCTTGGTTGAAATATATAAACATTGCCCTTACTTTTGACCTTGTCTCTTGTTTAGATTTTAAATATCTGCATTAAGAGTTTCTCTAAGAAATGGTATCACAGCATGGTTTTAATTTTGTAATTTGAGTAAATAGCTTTAGTTTTCAAAAATCAAATTATAATTATTATAAAGTTATTGCGATGTCTCTGAAATGACTGCTGCATGACTAACCCTTTCTACTTGAAGGGTGGAAAAGACTATTTGATTATTTGTGGCTATGTTGGTTCAACTAAATAACGTGGGGTCCATTGCAAAATGAAAATGTGAGCTTCTTATTCAAACAACGAAAAAATGTGCTGTTAAAATTTCTAAAATATAAATCTTTTTTCTTTCTTCCATGGTCTCTCTAGGCTTGTTTTATTTGCTATTATCATTGTTCTAAATAAAGTGAAGTCTGATTAGGTTACTCTAGTAAAGAAATATACTTTGTTTTTATGACATTTTTAAAGATACAACTCTAGAAACTTGTCATGTCACAGTGGATTATTACAGTAATTCATCCACAGTAATGATCTTAGTCCGCATTCATGTTAATAAACTATCAGTCACATTTTCCATGTGCCTAGATTTAAAGTAATGAATAAAAACTAGTACATTACATTGTTCCTTCCCAAGTTCTGGTGGCATACAACTCAGAAGGCAAAGTATATTCATCTAAAATGATAATTACCAAACAATGAAACATCATAAAGTAATATGAAATTCTAAGTCGTATCCCCCTGTTTCCCAGACAAGGACAAGTCCTTCAGATTATAATGAAATTTCCCTGAGTAGGATTTATCATGAATTGCCAGTTTACATTCCTTTGTGTTATTCCTTTAGTCTCTGTCTGTCTCTGTCTTCTCTGATAGTAAGTTACCCCTGACTGATTTTCACTTCACTTTATTATCCCTCATCCTTGGCTCAGTGTCTGACACAGTGGTGAGACTCTGAATATATACTTAATAAATATGACCAGTTAGAAAATATAGAAATGCCTAATAAAGGGATCATTACACAATAAAGATATAATATTAAAAGCATTTAGAAAGGAAAATGTTGGGGTGCCTGGGTGGCTCAGTCGTTAAGCATCTGCCTTCCACTCAGGTCATGATCCCAGCGTCCTGGGATCGAGCCCCACATCGGGCTCCCTGCTCGGTGGGAAGCCTGCTTCTCCCTCTCCCCCTGCTTGTGTTCCCTTCGCTGTGTCTCTCTCTGTCAAATGAATAAAAAAATCTGAAAAAAAAAAAGAAAGGAAAATGTTTGGCTTACCAGGAAAGGCTCCACAGAAAAGATGAAATAGTAATAATTATGATAATGGGCTAAAGGGTAGAAAGAATTTGGAAAAGATTTGGTAATCAATACCTCTTAATGATTCTGAGAAGAATACTTTAATGTAGTTTTATTGTTACTGAGTCAGAGTTAGTGCAATAAGACTGGAAGAATGAAGATGACTTTAGGAAATTAACATTTCTGTTATTTCTTTAACCATTCTTTACAGGTTTTTATATTGGATTTATGTAAAATATTCTGGAAAGTCAGTCATCTTTTTGTTGTTTATTCAGTGCTCTTAAAATATAATTTTATTTTTAACAACATGATCCTTGTTTATTTTCATTTATTGAAATATCTCATTTTTACAAAAGGCAATATTCATAAAAGTTTCTTCAAACAAATAAGGGAAAAAGAATAGGAATAATAAATTCAAAATCTATTGTGGAACGTTTCAAAATGGTTAAAGTTTGAATTAACACATTTTCAGAGGCATTTCTTAGGAATTTTCATTAATCAGTAGTAGAAGCTGTCAGAAGAAAAACTTTGAGATAGGTTTGAGAACTTCAATCACTAATTTTTGAGCATACAGCTAATTATGAATACTAAATTTAATTCATTTTTATGGAACAGCCAGGACCAAGTTGGCATCTTCATCGTAACAGAAATATAAAACTCTAAAAGAGCTTTAAATTAAACTAACTATAATATAAGCTTCTGTTTTAAAATTTTGCAACATAGATCATCATTCTTCTGTATTTTTCTTTATTTCCATTCTAACATAGAAAAGGATGTGTAGTCTATCAATGTTGAATTATGTTATATATATTACTAAAATGCATGTTGTTTGTATATTACATACAACTTTATGATAGTAAAACTCATGATAGTCAAAAGTAAAAATAAATAATTTCTCAGATCCTATACATGAAGTATAACAATTATAAATATTTATATTTTCCCAAAATTATTTTCAGTAATATATAAAACAATTCAAATATGTTCAGTCATTTTCCTTTTGGCTTAAGAAAGTTAAACCCAACTCATTACATAATTTAATTGCTATAAAATAGAAATAGTTCAGTAAGATAAAGTATACATTATACAGTATAATTATCATTTTTATTTTGTAAAAACACTGTTGTTTTATTTTTCCCATATAGAACAATTAGTATTTGGAAGAGGTATATCTATACAATTTTAAGATCAATTGTATCATTATCCAAACTTGAATGTAAGTAGAAGGTATAAAAGTTCAGAAAACTTATATTGTACTATGAATTGAATGATCTAGACTTGATATTCTAAACTTAAAATATAACATATCTATAATTTCATGACTTAATTATCCCATTAATATACTTCGGTTCATTTAAATATACTTCTATGCAATCTCAGGCATACATTAGAGGAAAATAGAGGAATAATAAAGAAATCATCAATATAGATTTCTACCACTTTTTTTCCCCTTAGAACCTAATTAATGAGAATGTCACTATATGTGGATACTCACAGATATATTAAAATTAAGAAAAAAATATAGTGATCTTGGTTTTGTCCCATATATCTGAAAGGTTACTAGTTATACCCATTTCTATCTGTGTGCACCTTATCTCAAACCTCCCTTCTCCTGTACATACATACAAACTCACACACAAACTTTCCTCACCACATACACACAATTTCTAGAATAATTAACTTTAGGTAAAAAATCAGTCTTTGTATTGAGAGAAGACTTAAATGGACCAGAGTGGCCTCAAGCTTTACAAAAATTTATAGTGGACAATAGAAATACTTAGAGAAAACATTCACATAGAACAACTTATGACAGGTTGTATACACAAAACTTCAAATTTTTGTTAAGGAAAAAAAAAAATTTTTGTTAAGGAGATCAATCTTTTTCTGCTCTCTTCGCTCTTGTAGCAGTATTTCCAGAAGAGAAATTGCAGCAAAACAAATACAAAGTAAAAATTATGCCGATTGTATAATATACTAGACACCTACTTTTCCTCTATAAACAGATTTGCTAAGGAATACTTCAAACAAAACTTTAAAGTGTCAGAACGTTTTCTTTTCCTATAGATAACTTTCACAAATAAAATGTGTGTTTTGGGGAGTGAAGGTCAAAGTGTTTATTCACTTCAGTCCTCAGAAAGTTCTTCTTGCATTTTATTACTTTAATGAAAATAGAATTTCTTTATATGGCCCCAACTTATCTTCCCTCCCCCCAAAGTATCTGCAATGTAAATAGAAGCTCAAAGATTGGGTAAGCACTAAAATATAATAGAAATTGTGGATCTCATCTCAGGATTTTGTTTGCTTTATTATTATGTTAAATGGAACTATCCTGAGGTCATCATATATTCTGTTATTTTAAATATTTTGTGATTTCGTTTAAAAATAAATTAGTATAATTCATATAATTTATATTCTTTCACCTTTGTGCCTTATTTTTCAAAATAAAGTAAATGTTATCTTGTTTATGTAGAAGACGACACTATTTGATCAAATTTCTTTGGTTCTCTTTCTGCCAAAGTGAATTTTAGTTATTCTACACTGAACACAAGAAAGCAGAAATAAAGGGTCACCGACACTGAATTGCCTGCTCCAGAGGGATCTTTAGTTTTTTTG